>NC_056751.1:542470358-542510358 GCF_019279795.1 Protopterus annectens
GACCATAAACTGTTGTCAACTGGTTTTGCCTGAAAGTCACAGCTCGTCACTGGAAAAAAAAGTACAACTTATGCAAAACAAGATCACCAGTGTCACGTGAGCTCCCTGAATAAGGACAGAACATACATGGAAGTGCAAGCCTTTAAAGACAAGTAACATTACCTGTTCTTATGTTTATAACTTATAAATACTTATCACATTGAGCAGAAATATTTTATTCTTAAAAGGAAGCATTATTTGTATACAAGGCAAACAATATTTGTAAAATCCAAAAACAAATATAAACTCACTTCACACACAACTATTAACTGCTACTGACATCTAGTGAAAAAATGTAATATGAAATGAAAACACAGATGTTCATCTAAAATGTGATGGGAATTAGAGTCCAATGCAAGTAATATACTACTTACCTCTAATGACAAAAAGTACAATAATAATTAGATCTCTAAGCAGTCATTCAAACCTGGTGAAAACAAGAGTATTAAACTGATTATGAAAAATTTGTTGTTTTAATTTAAAATATTTTGTCAACCCATTTTATTTGGGCCACAATCTGATATTAGTCCAATAAACAAGAAGCATCTAGAGGATTTCTCAAAAATATTTTCCCTATGGCAACAAATATCTCTGAAATGATCCATGATTCTGAACTTAAATATTTTTGCAGTTTTTCCTAACTAAAATGACCCACAAAACACTGTGCTTTGCATATTATATATTCAGTGATAGAGGTAAGTACATGTCACTGATGAAAACCTGTTGATTTATGTACATGCTTAGAACTGTAGTTGGTATAGTTGGCACAAGACAATGGTTTATGTCCAGAAATAGCTGTTTGTACAAGAGATGCAGCTATGAATCCAAAAATTGGCATGTTATCCCCAAGCCAGAATCCTCCTGAGTTGAAACCCCCCCCCCCAAAAAAAAAAAGCAAAACACTTGTACACAATGTCTTCCTCTTAAAAAAACTATTATGTGCCCACATAAAGGCTCTTTCAGAACTTGTAGTGAGATTCCCAGCTGCTTAAATGATCGCTGATACTGCATCAATAGCTGCCTAAAAATATTTTGCACTACTGATTTGGAGATGCCAGCCAGCCCATTTTCCATTTTGTCAATAGCACCCTCTAACAACTTGTACCTAGGGAACCTGACCTTTGTACCCTGTGGTAACTATGGCTTTGGTTGGTATCAAATCCCTCTGCTGTTTCATATGTTTGTTTATTTTATTTTATTTTACATTTGTTGACCGGGAAAGTCCGACTGGGTATATGCCCATTTTCAGCGGAGGTCTGGGGAGAAAAGCTCCATATATTCAGACATATGAGATTTACATAATATAAGAGTAAAATCTAGCATATCAGATGAAAAAAGAAACGGTATAATTATAGTAAAGACAAAGTTCAACAGGAGAAATGACCTATATGTCAGAGTATAATATCACAAGGAAGGCTCCATATATTCAGACAAGCAAAATTTCACATAATATAAGAGTATAATCTAGCATTTCAGAGGGGAAAAAACAGTCTATTTATAGCAAAGACACAGTCTGACAGGTAATGACATATGTCAGAGTATAATAACAATATAAGGTGCAAGACATTTGCCTAGTAGTATTAATTTCTCACATAGAGAAAAGAGTAAACATTGTAGTGCAATCATCTGCTAGTTAAAGGATATGAAATAGTAATGAAATACTGATAACCTGTTGACAGCTAATAGTAGAGCTGGCAGCTAATTAGTGGTACAGGAGAAAGGGGGGGTTAGTTGGGGTATGGACAAGGACATAGCCAGTGAGATTTTAGGTGTGCTTTAAGAGCATTTTTGAAGAGACTGCTGGAAGGGAGGGTAGCTATGGCAGTGGGAAGTGAGTTCCAGATTTTGGATATGGAGTAGGAGAATAGCGCTTCCCCTGCAGAGTTGTTGGATTTGGTGACTTGGAGTAGATTTTTGTTGCAGGAGCAAAGGGGTCTGGAGGATTGGTAGGGTTGGAGAAGTGTATGAAGTGAGGGAATTTTAAGAGGGTGGTTTACAAGTTTATGAGCAAAGGTAAGTTGGGTTAGGTGTAAGAGTTGAGGGAGCTCAAACCAGTCTAGGTTTCTAAGGGAGACACAGTGGTGACTGCGGTGGGAGTCCCCTGATGCAAATTTTGCAATTTTATTGTAGCAGGCTTTGAGTTTCTTTAGGTCTGATTGTCGAAGATTTGTGAGCATGAGTGATGCATAGAGTAGGGTTGAGATTAGTTGGGAAGTTGTGGTAGAGATTCTGGCTGGTTTGGTTATGTATTGTTGGTTTCTATACGAGGCACCCATTTTTTTGTGGACTTTTTTTATTGTGAGTGATATGTGAGTGTCAAATTTGAGTTTGTTGTCAATCTTTACACCGACTAGCTTAGTGTGGGCTGTTGGTAAGATGGAAGGGTTGTCTTTGGCAAGTGTGTTGAAATGGGGAATGTTCAGGGTAGATTTTGAGGGTTGAAAGATGAGGAGTTTGGTCTTATTTGGGTTGAGGAGGAGTTGTGTATTTAATAGCCAACTTTGAACAGGAGAGAAAGATGCTTGAGTGATCTTTTGTAGTTCTGTTAGAGCAGGAGCTGAGCAGATGACAGTGGAGTCATCTGCATACTGTATGAGGGAGGCATGTTTGGTGGCGGTGTGCAGGTTATTGGTAAAAATGGAGAAAAGCAAGGGGCCAAGGATGGAGCCTTGGGGAACCCCAAGAGTAACAAGGAGGCAAGGGGATATATCGCTGTGCCAGACAACTGACTGCTGGAGGCCATGTAGATAGCTGTGGAACCAATTGATGGCAGGTATGGAAAAGGAGAAGTTGGAGAGTGCAGAGAGTAGAAGATCATGTGATACAATATAAAAAGCCTTCGATAGGTCAAATAATACAGCAGAGGAGAAAAGGCCATTGTTTTTATGTTGGAGAATGGTGTGAGTGAAGGAGAGCAGAGCAGTTGTGGTGCTATGGTGTGGTCTGAAACCATGCTGTATGTAGGAGAGGAGATTATTGTCTAGGAGATAATGGAGATCTGTGAGTTGATACATTTTTCGAGTATCTTGGAGAGAGGTGAGAGGATGGCAATGGGGCAGAAGTTGGAGATGTCTGTTGAGGGGCCGCCTTTGTGTAGGGGTATGATGTGGGATATTTTCCATAAGGTTGGCACATAGGACTCAGATATGGAGCAGTTGATTAATATGGAGATGGGATAAGCTAAAACATCAGCTGCTATTTTTAGGTATTCTGTGGGTAGGTTGTCACCTGCTAGTCTTGTGAGTTTAAGTTTTGTCAGTAGTTTTTTTATGCTGGAGGTGGGTACTGTGGAAAGGAAGAAGGGAGGGAGGGATGAAGTTGGTTTGGGTGTGGGGGGTGTTGATTTAGGGAAGTGTTTTTTTAGTTAGGGATAGAACGGTCTCTGTAAAATGTTTTTTGAAAGAGTCAGCTGTGCTACAGATGGAGAGAGGGGTGGTTGGTGGGGGAGGGAGGTGTTTACCTTCACTAGGTAGAGGATAGAGTTAATTGTGGACCAGAATTGCTTTGGGTTGTTTTAGGAGGAGTTTAGGGATGTCTGATAGAAAAGTGTTTTGTCTCCTTTTACTTGCTTTTTGACTTTGTTACGTAGTTCAAGGAATAGTTGCCTATCTGAGGGGGTTTTGTTTGTGCACCATTGTTCCCATATTTTATCCCTGGATTTCATAAGGTCTTTGGTGTTTTTTTGTAGCCAGGGGGATTTTTTAGTTTGGATTTTGGTGCATCTTTTGGGGGCATGGGAATTAAGGGTGTTGAGGAAAGTGCTGTTAAAGTAGTGGACTGCTTCATCTAGGTTGAGGTATTTTAGGGGTGACCAGTTTATTTTTTGTAGGGAGGTGATGAAGGAGCTGGAGTTGAATTTAGCTTTGTATCAAATGTGTTGGTGGACAATTGGTTTGCTGCTATTTATGTGGTGTTTTAGTAGGAAGGTTGGGGAGTGGTCACTTAGGGAGTCAGGTAAGGAGCTTTCCAGGTAAGATTGAGGATCTTTGTTGACTATAGCCCAATCAAGAATGGTGTGATTATTGGGGTTTTTATTTATCCTGGTTGGGGATTGTATAAGCTGTGAGGAGCCATGGAGATCTAGGTGGAGTGCTAGAGGTTTACTACTGCAGGGCAGCCAATTGATCTTAAAGTCACCGAATATGATGGTTTCTTGGGGTAGGGAGAGATTGGCCCAGTTTAATAGGTTTTCAAGGGGGGTTATATTTTGACCTGGAGGAAAGTAGCAACCTATTAAGTTGATTGCTTTCTTAGGATTTAATTTTAGGGTAGCATAGAGGATTTCTTCCTTGTCAATCTGGGGAGCTGACTGGGTGAGAATTTGGATATTGAGGTGATGTTTATACATCAGTGCCACTCCTCCTTCTTTTCTGGATATTCTGTCCTTGCAGAGGATGTTATATCCAGGTGGGAGCATTTCTTCACTTTTGATGTTTAAGCCAAGATTCGGTTAGGATAAGGATGTCGGGAATACAGGTGTATGCATGCCTGGAGGTCTTGGATTTTGTTACAGATGCTTATGATATTAAGAGACATAATGAGGAAGTCTGTTGGCTTTTTATTAAGTGTGATTTGGGTGATAGGGGTGCTATTTGAAGGGGGGTTTGTGGAGAGGTTGGAGAAATTGGGGCCAGGGTTAGGGTGCACGTCTCCACTGAGAGTAAGTTTAGAGAGAATGCAGAGGATATGTTTTATATATGCAGTGAAATGCTTGTGGTATTTTAAGAATAATTTGCATTCAGATGAGGTGCGGGCTTGGTAATTAGGTAGGTGTGGTGGAAGGAGGCATTTTGGGGTTGGAGTAGTGAAACTGTGTGGTGGGAATTTGAGAAGGGTAGTTGACAGAGTGCAATGGAAGTGGTTGGGAGAATTGACTGAAATGTCTTCGTAAGATGTAGTAAATGCTACAACAGTGCAGCAAAGGATTATAATTGTAGTAGTTAGTGACATGACTGTGTTGGGATTAGGATGTATGATAAGTAGGAAGGAGGAGTAGAGGGGTGGAGATTATGGGAGGTATGAGTTGATTGGTTGGATATTAGTGGGAGCGGTCTTTTGCTAGATTAAATTTGAGTACAGCTGGGGTGGGAGGGATTTGGGGATAGGGAGGGGAGCGGAGTGAGCAGAGCAAACAAAGAGGGCTAAAACCTTTGGCAAGGATTGCAGTGTAAGTGGTAAATATAGTCTGTTTGGGCTATACTTGATTTTTGTAGCCAAATTCAAACTTTTCCACTGGGAATGAATGTAAAGAAAATTATTAGGCAGTGGGAGTAAAGGTGGGGTTGGCTAAAGGGGGTTTCAGGTGGGGACAGCATTGGTCTTATTGAGTGTGTGCTACCCTACATATAAGGAAAGTTGAACGCATACGCCGTTCTTTGCAGGATAATGTTAATGGGAGTAAGTCAGCAGAAACCCAAGATTACCCAAGTAAAAATAAAGATTTAAAGTCCTGCAAGAAAAATGCAGGGGGGGTGCAGGTCCTAGAGTGCAAGTCTCAGAATGGTATTGTACAAAGTGTCAGGAATACAAAGATATTTAAATGTAAACCTACACAGGGTGCTTGTAAGACACCAGAAAATAAACTTTTAAAGTATCCTGTTTAACTGAGAGGCGGCTTGCAGAGAACAGGAATCAGCACACTGTTGCAGTATAACTCTAAGTAGCTGGTAGGTAGAGTAACTGCAAAAGAAAAAAAGTGAAAATAAGCATATAAAACTACAGTTTCTTAGCAAAGAGGGCCAGGATAGAGCAGATAAGGAATGAGAACACTGTTTTTATACTTAAAAACTAGTACAATGATTAGAGCAGTTGAGAGGTTTTGATTGTTATTACAATAATTGACCAACAATCCTTACATGAATATGTACTTAGCAGTAAAACAGTTGTACTTAAACAGAATTAGATAAACCTTGCAGCACAGAAGTTATACTTTCATAAACAAGGTCTCTTAACAACCACATACAGTTATATGAAAATTATCTAACAGTTGCTTCACTTTAAAATACTGATTTAGACCTTTGTCTTATCTTTACATAAATTTGGATGAATTATGTAAAAATGGAGTCTTATTCCAGTCCATTGAACAATTATTCCAGTGCTTAAGTAAGATCTGTTTTATTTAAAATATATTATTACCATAAGTAGTTATAAACCTAAATGTGGAATTAGGTCCAATATGTGACTAAATACATTATAATAAGCAATTTGTTGGTTTTACGTTGACAAATTTGTGGACTGACCAAATCACTATGGCTGCGTATTCCCCATGGACAAAACAATGTCCTGATTATTTGCAGATGTTCCTGCAATTCTTACAGAGGCAAATTATTTGAACTCTCAAAATCTGAGATTTTAGTATTTTGTCAATCATATCTTTGCTGTGGCAACTAAAAGATTCTAATGAATCTAATGATTTATGATACAAACTAGTAATCACTGTGATATCAAATATTTTTGTGAATGAAACATCTAAAAAGTCAATAGTGAAAACAATTCTCTTCTTATAATTACAAAAAATCTGCATTTTTTCACAAAGTTAGCTTTTTGGAAGTTGGAAGTAAGAGGAAATGATATTTTAAAGTGAATGTATCGTGACGAGTTTAAAGCATGTGACAAATTAAGCCTTAAAAAAGGAATTTTGTAGAAGTTAACCTCAGTCTGAAGAAGTCTCTGTAGAGTTGAGACGAAAGCGCTAACTGGAGATGATTTTATTGTTTTATTAAAGTGTGTTAACCTAAGATTACACCGCTATTTTCTTTATTTATACATTATACGTCATCAGGCAAATCCTACAAAAAACCCATCTACTTACCAAATTCGCAACACCAAAAATTTCAGGCCTCAAGATTTCATAACATCCCTTAAACTCTGCAACTGGAAACCCCTCAAAACTTTACCCCTGGACAGTGCAGTCGACTACTTTAACACCACATTTTTAAATATCTTAAATAACAATACGAGCACAATCTAATTACTCTCCTTGGCTCACTAAATAGACAAAATCACCCCTAAAAGAAAGGGATAACGTGTGGCACGAATGGACCCACAAAAAATCAATAGTTACTCACCAGACGTATCTCCAACTAAGAAACAAAGCCAAAACCCAAATAAGACTTGATAAGAATAATTACTATACTAGCTTGCAAGCTAAGTACCAAAATATTCCTCAAAAATTCTGGACCACTTTAAATAAAATACTACAACCAGGTCAAACTAAGACCCCTCAACCAACAGCAAGTAATCCCCTAGAATGTATTGCTACCCAGTTTAATAAATACTTCATTGACTCCATCAAAATCCTTACTAACCAAAACTTCCCATCACTGCCCATCAGCCTAACCTTTCTACTAGATAATAACAAAATATTCTCCTTAAAACCAGTCCCAACCCACAAAATACACAAATACTTGCTCTGAATAAAACCCACAACCCAGTCAGCTGACGACCTACCCTCAACATACTTAAAAATAGCAGCTGAAGCCATCTCCTATCCAGTTTCCCTACTAATTAACCATTCCATAACTGAGCAACACATCCCCACTCTCTGGAAAATTGCTCACATCATACCCCTACACAAAGGAGGTCCCTCCACTGACATCTCTAACTATCGGCCCATAGCAATCCTATCCCCTCTATCACAAATCCTTGAAAGGTGTGTTCACACCCAAATACTTAACCATCTCCTAGACAATAAATTACTTATAAATACTCAGCACAGCTTTCGCCCCTAATATAGTACTACCACAGCCCTTATTAGCTTCACTAACACCATTAGTCAACTTAGAAATAAAGGTGAGCTAGTATCAGCCATCTTTTTAGACTTATCAAAAGCCTTTGATACAGTGTCTCATAACAAACTGCTGACTGCCTTGTCCAAACTGAACCTAAGCTACTCCACTCTAGCCTGGTTTCAGAACTACCTCATAGACTGGCAACAAGCAGTACGGTAGAACAAAGCTCTTTCTCCCTTACTACCAGTGACTATGGGCATGCCTCAAGGGTCTATTCTCGGCCCCCTCCTTTTTAACCTGTTTACAAATAATCTCCATAATGCTACAACTCTAGCCACCCTTATACAGTATGCAGACTACTCCACTGTCGTATGTTCTGCCCCAACTCTACCTGAACTACAGAACTTAACCCAAACATCCTTGAATGCTATTGAATCATGGTTGGCAGATGCCCAATTAATCTTGAATCCAAATAAAATGAAACTTATGCTCTTCCGCTCCACTAAATTCAAAACCCAGTCCACTTACTTCAACATTGCTTCCAGTAATAAGACTTTGATTGAACCAGTACCATCCACCCAACGTCTCTGTCTTGTTATAGATCAAAATCTAAAGTTTGACTTACACATTGCACAGATGGTAAAAAAGTACACAAGAAAATAGGTAGCTTATACAGATGCAAAAACTACCTACCCACAAACTCCAGAATAACCACAGCCTGAATTCATCTTCTGTCAACTTTACTATACACCTCACCCATCCTTACCAACCTCTCCAAATCAGACCTAAGCAAGCTAGATGCCTGCTATAATAACATAGCTAAATCTGCAACTAGCTGCCCTCAAAGGTCCATCATTGTAAGGCTCTAAGACAACTATCTTGGTTAGAACTACCCCACCAACTCATTCTCATGCAACTCTCTACCGCCCACCAAATGTACTATAAACCTGATAAAACACCAGCTCTACAAGGCCTCCTCAATCGCCATATAAGTACCCGTCCACTAAGATCCACTAATAAAGCTCTAATTGTAGTAACCAGGATTAAAAATAACTCAGGTGACTCTCTATACTCCTACTACATTGATAAACTGTGGAATGCCTTACCACTTGAAATTAGAACTATAACTAGCTTAAAAAACTTCAAGCATCACATTAAAGCCCACCTCACCCAATTCCTGGACTTGTACATGTACTGGGCATGGGTAGCCCAAACCATGGAACTAGCTGATTTTTAAATTTTAATTGCATATGTAATGAGCATTGAATTTGTCATATGACTACCTTACGTTGTTTTTTTTTTCTTTCTCACTGTTAATATCTATGAGATTTTAAATCTTCAGTTTGCTATGCTACCTGTATATAAGACTAAGTATCGTAATTGCACTCATTGTATACAATGTCACTACCTGCTGCTACTCTAAGAACTGTCTTCTAGAAGCATTGTTATACAAGATTATTGTTCTTGTCTCCCACTTGACCAATTTATTCTGTTTTAGTCTTTTTACCGTTATGAATGTCTGTTACTGTTTTTTTCTTTATTGTATTATACAATTTCCTTTCTACTAACAAAATAGTTTACTGACAATGGA
Source organism: Protopterus annectens (assembly GCF_019279795.1). NCBI lineage: Eukaryota > Metazoa > Chordata > Ceratodontiformes > Protopteridae > Protopterus > Protopterus annectens. The sequence continues at coordinate 542,479,719 of NC_056751.1, forward strand.
GCTTTTCTCCCCGGGCCTCCGCTGAAAAAGGATTTTATGCCCAGCCGGACTCTCTTGGTAAACAAATGTAAAATAAATAAATACATAAAATAATTCACCTGGTGGAGGAATAGAACCCACAGTCTTCTATGTTTCCAGGCAACCTGCTATTCTCTGATACTGCAGATTTTAAATCTTTAATGTGTCACTAGTCTGAATGCCATAGCAAAGTCCTCATAGATTATTGTCACAGTCCTTTTTTAGCCTAGAATATTGCTTACTTAATCAAATAACTATTACATTTGTATTGACGGACTGTCCTGTTGTGAATCCATGCTGTTTTCTGGGATCAAGTGCCATTGAGATATTACAGAATTCTTTTCTTCAGCAATGATTTATTGATTTTTCTGCAAGTAATGTCAAACTGAGAGGCTATGTGATTAATAAACCCTGGCTCAGGGTATTGAAGTGGGGGGTTATCTACCTCTTCATTTTTGTGGTGTGGAGTCACACATTTGTAATCAGAGAAATTCTGAATTGAGTTAGATAAACTTAGCATTGTGGACTTAAATGACATTGCTATAAAACCAATAAGAAAATGAAAGACCATTAATAAATCTTTTTCCAATATGCTGTGTCAGAATCTGGTACACATATTAAGCTGATTATGGTCTGATGAAAGAAAGGTGTTGAAATAGTTTTCTTGCAAGTGGAAGTAAGTGCCTTTGTTAATTTTCCAGAGAATTATGCTGAGCATTGGTGTTCCCTTCTTAGGAGGTCAAATGGCATTTTTTCAAGCTGCCATTCAACTGTAAATCCTACAGACTATTACAAGGTAAGTCAGTTACTCTTATCTTTTACAGTACTTGTTGCTAATAACTTTGAAGCATCTACCCTGTGTACGTTACACTGATGTTTGTTTGATGTTTTCTATCCAGACATAGGTAAATCTTCAGTCCTTTCTCTGTGTGTTTGTGGGTGTGTGTCTTTGTGTACGTGCATGTCTTTGTATACAGTGTGTTTGATGAATCTGTAAGAACTATAGTTGTGATAACTGATAAAATGAACAAAATGGTGGAAATAGGCAATTACGTACTAACTCCAAGAGTCTTCTTCTCTGAGTATCCCTCCTATGTTGAAGTACAGCAAGCAGTCTCAGAGTTAGTATGTGTAAGCAGCAGGAATGTGGGGATGCAAGGGGGTGGGTAAAAAGCCCCAATGCAAAACTGTTTCAAAAGTGAACAGAACGTTTCAGAATTCACTGCTATTCTCGATGAACTGGAGTTTATTTTTCAAAATTCTGGGCCTTGCATTACCATGTCTTACACTTTTAATAGGGAATTGGTCATCATATTTTTTCTTATTCTTGTCTCCATGTGTATTAACAAATAGTCTCTCTTGCTCACTGGTATCACAGGCAGGAGTGACCTAAAACACACTTGCAATTCACACAGAGTCATTAACTCATCAACTATTGTAGCATATTTTTTGCTTTAGAAAAACTTGTTACATTTTCCATTTCAATCTACCTCAAAACAGTACATTACATATACATAACTTGAAATCAGTACTAGAATATGAAAACATGGCACCCATACCTCTCAACTGTCCAGATTTTCACAGAATGTGCAGATTTTTGCCTCATATTCTTGGCCCATTCCTCATAAAATGTTTGTTTTTTCTGGTAAATCACTGAAGATTGAAGTCAATAAATAATGACAGGCATTTGAGTTTCAGGCTTCATATCCTTCAGTAAATGCAAAGTAACACAACACCTGTTATTCTAGCAACTTCTGTAAGAGCAATATTTAAAGTCTGGCCCTATTTTTGGGCCTTTGTCCCCCCTGCCCATTATTTTTGTTATGCATTATACATGTCAAGCAGAGCGCCTCCTTGGCCCTCTTCAAAAGGAACCTTGACAATTGGATGGGAGATAGGAAATTCACCCTGGGGATCACGTCAGTCACCCTGCTAGACAGGGGTCCAGGGAAGTAAATATTGTGGGAAGAACTATCCAGGGAATTGTTATGGCTAGGCTTGTATAGGCCCTAGGACTGATAGCCTAATACCAACCTATGAACCTATGATTACTGGCCTTTGAGTAAAGCTATTTTATGTTGTGGGAGTGAGGGCAATAGGTAAAGCAGAATGAAAACATATAAACTAGATGATGAGCTCTACACCTGCTTAATTCTTGTATTTTTTCTGCTTGTACCAGCAAAATACAACCTTAAAGATGGCCTAGATATTGATAGCTATTTGTGTAAAATGTCTACTGTGTTCTCATGAATACTAAGCTCTAGTCTCAAATCAAGAACAAAAAAAAAATCGATTGATTTCACCTTGATATTCTAATTTGTTCCTCGGTTTGTCAGTAATAGACCCAAATTAATACATGAAGAAAAATCTGGTATAAATGCAAAAATAGCAGTGTTATTAATTCAACTGCTGTGGATAATTAGTTACTTTAACTGACTCCATTTCAGAGGTGCAAATACGATGCTTGCCTTTGTGAAAAAAATGAAGACTGCATGTGTGCCACTCTCTCCTCCTATGTGCGAGCCTGTGCGGCTAAAGGAATCATCATAAAAGACTGGAGAGCAACTGTTTGTAGTAAGTATATTTCACATGTATTCCATGGACTTAATCATACATTATTAACCTTACTTTCTAGTAATATAATAAATGGTGCTAAAATAAAATTTGCTACAGATAGTATACATTTCCAAAATGGTGAGGAATGAAAATGCATTATTTCACATTGCAAGGGCTTTGAAAAGCTGCCAGACTTGAGTCAAGCCGTGCTTGAATGGGTAACGATTAAGGTTTAACTGCAGTTATGCATACCAGTACATAATAACATCTCCAAGAATGGTGAACTACAAGTGCCTAGAAATGCTTTCGTATAGTAGAAAGTGAGTCATGGACTAATGTTCTTGATGGCTTCTCTATACGATCTTGACGAGAAACACCCTAGCGTCAATATCCCACAGAAAAAAAGAAGAACGGCATAATGCACAGTGCTTTGCTTTACAGGAAATCACTGCCAGGGTGATTTCTCATTGTACATCAGTAATGATTCACTTTTCAGGGGGATTTATCCCTTCCTCAAGTTAGTGTGACCATGGAGATGGTATATATAATTTCAGGGGTGAGGAGGACAATGTAAAAGAAAAGGAAAAAAAATATGAAAACAAGACAAAACGAGTTTTTCACCCTCTTGGCTTTGAGGCATTTGTTTACTCCTTTGAAACATCAACTTTCAGGAAGTCAGATTTTCATAGCAGAACTGTTTTTGATAAGGGGGTTATGTTACCCTTAACTTCAGATTTACTTGTGTACCTATATCAGGCACTCAGTTACAAGGTTCCTAAATAGAAGTACAGATACACAGTCATTCAAACCTGTTGAGTTCTGCATTAACATGAGGGCATCACTTCCTGTGCAGTTATCCCATCTGTCATTTTTAACATCCTGAAAAGTTAATAAGCAAGACCAGAAGGAGAAATTAATTTTCTTTTCTATGGATTCAGACACAGTAATAATGATGATGATGATGATGATAATAATAATAATAATAATAATAATAATAATGAGTATATGCTGGACAATCCAAATTCCAAAAGCTGGGAACATATTTGTATGCTGACTGCATTTAGGTTTATAATTTTGCTGGAAATATGCATGAAATCCTAGTAAGGCTGAAGGGAATAATTAATGTTGGCCAAGGGTTTGATTATAGGTTTTTGAGAAGTATTAGTAGAGGGATATCATGACATATAGCTAATTTAGGATGTTCTTACTCACATGCATAGGATGGCTGTAATTTCTGATTGATCTGGCTTCTGTGTAAGAAGGAAAGAAGAAATTATATTCTAGCCTCAATGGAAAGAAATTTCTGCATAGATGCCAGTATTCTTTTATGCTGAAAAATATGAAATGGTTTTAAAAAGTGTAGTATCTAATCTAGAATCTTCATGTGGTTTGGAAACAGGAAGCGTGTAACTCTGTAACAGAGTTAAAAGAGTTTTGTAGGTATGAATTACTCAAGATCCACCTTGGACCCTGGGAACAACCGCCCCACCAGTCTGACAAGCCTGATCTGCAAGGCCATGGAACGTATTATCATGGAACTTGTAAACAAAGATACTGGCAACCTTCAAACACTGGACCCCACCCAGTTTGGGTTCATGAAGGGCCGTTCTTGTCTCCTGAACCTGATTGACTTCTTTGAATCAGTCTCCAGAGCTGTGGACAAGGGTAAGGCGGTCTAAACAGCCTATCTGGACCTCGCCAAGACCTTCAACATCATCACCCACTCTGGAATCAAAGATAAACTTACTAAGCTGGGCATTAATCCCTACGTCACTCGATGGGTTGCCAACTGGCTTACTGACAGAACCCACACTGTAAAAGTAGCTGACTCCAAATCCAGCTCCAGACAAGTGACAAGTGGAGTATCTCAGGGTTCAGTCTTGGGACCGCTCTTGTTTGGCATCTACTTCTCTGAAGTACAGGCCAACACTAAGTGACTCTGGCTAACAAAGTTTGCAGATGACTGCAAACTGGGAGCCATTATTGAATCCCCAAATGATGTGGATATTCTACAAAAGGGCCTTACAGAAACAGAGGCTTGGTACAGAGCCATGGGCTCAAGCTCACTGCCAAGAAATGTATAGTGATCCCCTTTGGGAAAAAAACATGTACCCGTGAATTACCACATAGGTGGCAGTACACTAAAAACTGAAAGTGTGAAGAGACTTAGGGACACAGGTGGACAGTGGTCCACATCGCCACAACAGTCAGGAAATTCTTATTTGTGCACACCTCATTACTAAGGGCTTTTCATCCAGAAAAAAGGAGGTCATTGTCCCACTGTACTCATCCCTCATTAGACCCATTATAGAATATAATGCCCCATTTGGTATGTACCTCTCAAGACATCTGCAACAACTGGAAAGGCCGCAGAAATATCTCACTAAAAGAATCACAGACCTAAAGTATATGCCCTATGCTGACCATCTAAAAAAACTCCAGCTATACTCTGTCGCAAATCGTCTACTCAGAGGCGATCTCTGCTTAACATACAAGGCCATGTCAAATCCAGAGCTGTTGGACATGCTACACTTAAAGAAATCCCAATCCCTCAGAGCCACATGCTCCAGGGATCTAAACCTTGTCATCACAATGAACAAAACATGCTGGAGGGATAGGTTCCTGACCTAGAGACTCCCCAGACTCTGGAATAGACTGCACATACATTTCAAGCAGAGCACCTCTTTGGACCTCTTCAAAAGAACATTGATGATTGGATGGGAGATAGGAAATTCATCCCAGGGATCACGTGAGTCATCCTGCTAGACAGGGGTCCAGGGAAGTAAATATTGTGGGAAGAAATAACCAATGAATTGTTATGGCTAGGCTTGTATAGGCCCTAGAGCTGATAGCCTAGTACCAACCTATGAACATGGCATTCACTGACGGATGCACCAGACATGCACACAGGCACACACATGCATAAATGTATGCATGCACATGTAGAAACAAACAGACACAAATGCATGCACATGAACACTCAGAAACACAATCATACACACATGCATAGACATTAGAAATACACACACACACACACACACACACACACACACACACACACACACACACACACACACACACACACACACACACACACACGCACACAGCAGACTAATGTAAAATCTTCCACATTCAGTGATATCTGACAGGGGAGCTGACATATAAGAATACCATCCACTTCAGAACAGACAGTGGTACTTTTGTAAACTATTTTCTTTGTGTTTTTCCTTTGTACTGCATGCCAAAGTCTGGGGGATGAATTTAAATACCGTTATTTGGCACTATCGACCTTTGATGTGTACTTCTGTCTGTGCTGCCAGATACCAGAAGGAGTATCACCTGGTAGAAATATGAACTGTGATCTTCAGAAATAAATTACAGATATTATGGGCTTGATAGAGAGCTAGATATAAGGAGAAGCCTTGAGAGAACAGCCCCATTATGAGGTGAATAAAATAATGCATGATGGATGACTTCCACTAGCATTCTGTCTGCTTACAGATGAAAGATGAAGTGTCCTGAAATTTTCCACACTGTATATCTAAAGTGCTTCTGTTCTGGGTATGAAAGACAAAAATACATATGGACATTAATAGAATTGAGTGCACAGTGGTAATTTACATTGAAATGTTCTCCAACTGATGATGATCTAAAATATTTTCCTGGTGGAAAAAATGGACCGCAGTAAGAGTGAAAGTCAGTTGCTAGATGACATGAAAATGCATATGCAGGTAGAGATGATCTGTGCAAGAACATAATACTTTGTATTTTTAATGCAGGTAAATACATGGATAGCTGCCCATCGTCCCAAGAATTTGTCTATGATATTAAGGGCTGCCCACAGACATGCCAGTCACTGAATGAAAAAGATACTTCTTGTATGGTCGACTATGTTCCAGTGGATGGCTGCAGTTGTGTCAACAATACCTATCTGAATGATAAAGGTCAATGTGTTCCACTGTCAATGTGTCCATGCTCTTACAGAGGAAGCCTGCTGAAACCAGGGGCAATGATTCATGAGCAAAATGACAAATGGTAAGTGGGGCTTAAGTTCTCTAGAACATAAGGCATTTTCTATATACTCACTCTATCATTCTCTCTTCTTCTTTTTTTTTGTCAATAATTTTATTTGGCTTTCTTAAAATCAAACATATACCAATAATAACCATAAACCAACAAAATCAGCAGGGCATTCTCTGTATTCTCATTCTATAACTAAAATATGGACAGTATGACTATCCTCACATCTATATGGACAGACACACCCTTCAAATCCCTCACGCACTCTCTTAAAAAACTTTCTAAAAATACATGGCTCTGCTTATGTTCTATACCAGGTTAATCAAACATCTCCTTAATTTGTAACTGTAACAGTGTTACCCTGCATCTTGCTATTATTTATTTATTTATTTATTTATTTTATTTATTTTACATTTGTTGGCCGGGCTATTCTAACTGGATATACGCCCATTTTCAGTAGAGGCCCAGGGAGAAAAGCTCCAAGAGTAACACAAAGCAGTAATAAAAAAACAGTCTTAACAATAAGCTGAATAATAAATGATTACATAGACATCAAAGCAGTAGTAACAGGAAGAAAATATTACAAAATATTGGTATACAGGATAAAATAATGCATTAAGAATAAGATACAACAGATAGTTTACAGTAAATAGTACATGAAGTTCACAAAAGGTAATATATTTAAGTATCATAGATTACAGTATTATATTTTATACAACTGATAATTTCTTGCCTCTTTTACCTATACTTTGCACTACTATTATCACAATGCAGTCCCCTAACTTTTCTTTCTCCTTTTTGCGTATTCCATATCCATACCCCACACTTTACTAATAAAAACATTTGTTTCTATCTCCTACTTTCCTCTCCTGTCTCAACTTTGTACTATAAGATTTGTATACTAAGTGCATTATAATAAACAAAAATTATTAACCATCAAGCAGAATCATACTGATCTGAGTCATATAATTGTAAAGACCGCTTGTCTCGTGTATATAGTCTCCTTAGTAATATCTAATGTCTGTAATTAATGTACAAATATAATAAAAAATTGAACAGCTAAAAACACAAAATGTCTTTATTACATAAAAATACAACAGGTAAGAGTTTCACTCCCTTCATGGAACTTCTTCAGACCAAGTTGTATAATGAACAAACTTATTTAAATACTTAATAACAGTAACATGTGACCCAAAGCACTTAATGCCTTAACCCTTTCCTTCGAAGAACAACTTTAAAGTTTTCCCTGTCATTTAGACCAGGGTATACACATGCATTCAGCCTGATTTGCCAGCAATATTCTCTTCAGTCCAGTTCACCTTCTGCATCAAACCTATGATCAAAACCATTGACCATCAATTAATACAAATTAGAAGCATGCCTTATTTTTTTCTAACAAATGTTTTTGCTTAACATGTTTTGCCAAGGCACTGCTTACATCAATCTTGTCTACTGCTCTTATATGTTCATTCACTCACATGTAGAATTCTCTAATGTTTCTTCCTATATAGAATGCTGGACATAATTCACACAGAGATATGTATACCACATATTTTGACCTGCAATTATACAAATTATTCAACCTAATTTCAAAGCTTCTTGCTGTCACTACAAAATTCTTAACTTCTTTCATATATTGACATAACTTACAACTGTTACCTCTTTTCATCCCCATTTCCAAAACATCAGGCATACTTCAGCATAAATTCCTTTTCTTAAAAAAGTCTTAAACTCTTTCCTTATTTAGAGACAAAGACAGGGTTTCCCAGTATAACATTTTTGAACTGGATTGGAGAGAATATTGATGACAAATCAGGCTGAATGCATGTGTCTACCCAGTTACCAGTTGGGTTTTTATGCAATAAGTCATTTTGTGTTTTTAGCCGTTCGTTTTTTATTATTTGGCCTTTTTACGGCTATATTCATTTGTTTGTTTGGAAGTTTCGTGAGGTATTAATGTACAAGTATGTTTCATCTAGTATATGTAAACATGATGTGCTCTCCATTATTGTATATTCTTTCTTTTATGTGAAAATATTAACTGTTGCTCTGTAATAAATTAATGTAATATGCTAATTTTCTCTGGAACTTTCCTCCCTTGGCCTCCACTGAAAATGGGCACCCACCCAGTTGGATTTCCCAGTAAACAAATGTGAAATAAACAAATAAATAAATAAAATTACCTTGTGTAACCAACCATGAAGAACACATTTAACTGCCCCTCAACAGCTGTTGAAATATGTAACTATATACAATATTCACAATATCCAGCTATCCAGCAAATAATATCTTGACTATATCATGTCAGTTTCAAGCTAGGAAATAAATACATCCAACTCATCTAGCCAAGTGATGCTAGAGGTCACAAGCATATTACTCCCATTGGCTGGAATCTTGTACACTCTTTAAAAATATCAACCAACTTTGGGGGACCCCATTGAGGAAGCGAGCTGAGTTGTATGCATATGAAATGCCCCCTGTATAATGGATTATTATACTAATTAGGCCTTCTGTTGAGATGACACTCCTGTTATTCCAGTGCTTCATAGGTTCATAGGTATTTACTAGGCTAACGACCACAAGGGCCTTTTTAAGCCTAGCCATGCATCCCAAATCATTGACAAGTTCTGATACCCTTGATAAGTGTAAGTATGGGCCAGGGAGATTAACCATTTACAGGTTACCTGTGTTCATTAGAGACATAGGTGCCAAACCAGGGATGAATTTCCAGTTTCTCATCCAATTGTCCAAGATGCACTTGAATTGTATTAGGGAGGAACTCTGCTTCAAATGGATGGGGAGCCTGTTCCATAGACAGGGTAGTCTCTATGATACATACCTATCTCTTTAGTAGATTTTATTTATATCACAAGCAAGGTTTAAATCTTTAGAATGGGTAATTCTGGTTCTGTTTGTTTTGTGGATATGCAGGATGTCCATCAGAGTGGGGTCTGACAATGCTCTGTATGCCGGGCAGAGATCTCCCTTCAAAAGCCTGTAGGAGACAGAATACAGGGATAGGGCCTTCAGGCGGTTTACATAGGACATTTTACTTACTTCCTGTATTCTTTTAGTGAGGAACTTTGTGGATGTTCCAGTTGTTGAATATGCCTGGTTAGGTACATACCAAAGTGGGCATTGTACTCAATAATAGGTCTGATGAATGAATTGGCACAAGTTATCTTAGTTACGCTAGCAAGAGTCCAGTACACCTCTAGAAATGTGTGGAAAGGTCAGGCAATATAGCTGGGTACTATGTCCATAATCTAGAACTCTCAACCAAACGTCCAAGATTGACCAAAAACATAGTTTAATTGTCCATTGTGGAACTTCCAAATGAGGTTAACCTTGGGGCAACTCGAGAATATATGTATGTATGTATGTATGTATGTATGTATGTAGCTTATCCTCCCCCACTTTCCCACAGCTCCAACAACTGGATGACCTAGCTAATCTCTGTCTCATCTGTTTGACTGGGATATAATGCCACTTACACACCAGTTTCAACAGATGGTCATAGTTAGCTCTTATGATTAATTTTCCAACATGCCCTTATAAATCATGCTCATTCTGCCAATTTTAATCCCCTTCCACTTGTCCCGCATAACATGATACTGGCCTTCCTCTTGGGCAAGTGAACACATTTATACCATATCTTCCGTAACTGTAAATAAGCAAAGTATTTTTTCTGAGCTATGCCTAACTCTGTCCTTCGAGCATATAGGGATTTCACAGTTTGATTATTGTTTGATTTCAGGAGTTGACTCCAGCTGAACACCCTTCTCCCCATCCAGAAATTTTTGAATTTCTCAGCTACAACTTTGTTAACCTCTGGGTGAAACCAAATCATATTGATCATCCCCCTGACCCAGGTTAAACCAGCTAAACTTAGCTTACGCATTCATAGTGAACTGTGATCCTGTTCTGCCACATTGGCTGTTGAAAGAGCTTGGACACACTCATTAGGAGATTCCCTGTTATGCCAAGTTATTGCTCTTTCTAATAAGATGGTGGAGTTGAAAGGTGAGATCTTAACTTGGGAGATGTGGTAGCCCAAGCCCTCCATATAACGCTCTGATACAGGCCTCAATAGAAGGGATTTTTTTCTCACTAGTCTGCCCTCAAGAACCTCCTTGTCAATTTGTGCCTTTAGAACTCTGAGTTTAGGAGGATTTGGGGGAATTAGGATGTTCCTATCAAGGAAAAAACAATGGAGGAATTATCATAGTTTGCAGTGCTCTAATCTTACCCCTTATAGTCTGAAATACTGAGAGCTTTGGTTGACTGCTCTGCACTTTGGTTAGTAAAGTGTCCACATTCATCTCCACTGCATTTTGGAGTGTTGCCCTAAGTTTTAGCCCAGGCAAGAGGCATCTAGAGCTACCATAAGTATGCAGCTCCCAGGTAAATATGTTGCTGTTTTATCTGTAATGATATATGTCTTAGAGGTGTTGCATTTAAGGCTCATTTCCTCTGTAAGTTGTTCATATATCTCCAAAACCACTGCCAGACATCCTGATAAGACTGTGGAGAGGAGTACACAACCATCTGTAAAAATAGGAACTCTACTGGAGTAGTTATTTGTCTGGGACTGGAGCTTCAGCAGTCTTCTTATCTAGTAAACTAACATCACCAGTAGGAAAAGTACTGGTGAGAGTAGATAGCCTTCTCAAAGTCTTTACTATACTGCCAGCCTGTAACAGACATACATTGCAATGAACTCTAAATGATGGTAATGTATAGAGTCCCTTTACCCATTTTATGACAGTATCTCCCATCTCTCCTTGGCATAACACCTGAAAAAAATCCAAATCAGTGGCTTTTCTTATATCAGATAAAACTATATTCACTTTATTACCTAGATCCCCAAATTGATGCAAAAATGTTGATAGGACTCTCCATTTATCTGCAATCTCTCTGCCTTTGATGGAAGAAAAATTGTCTTTGATTTCAGTTTGATTTTAGGAATTGACTCCAGCTGAACCCTACCTTACTGCAAACATTTTTAATTGAGTTTAATGAGGGAAATAATGTGAACATCCCCCTCCTCAGAGCCACCTTGATCATTTTAGGTAAGACTGGTCTGATTACCTGATTGTCATTTAGATCCTGCCCTCCTATTGCTTAATGTTCATTAAACAGCCTTGTCAGTGTATGCACTAGGATGGCCCAACACCATTTATAAAATTATAATAAAATTATATGGGAAATCCATCTAGTCCTGGTGCCTTATTGACCTTCATCCTGTCCACTGTCTCCATAACCTCTTTGTATGTGAATGCCTTAATAAAGTTAGTTGTTCCATCATGAACGCTGGTTTATCTCTGCTTACCAGAAACTCCCATGCTCTTTTTATTGCTGATGTTTCAACTTTATATAGGCCTGTATAATAATGCAGAAAAATCTGTCTGATAGCCTCCTTCTCTACTGTGGGGAATTTGATTCACCTCTAATGGCTGAGATATAAGTGCTGCTAATCTGGGTCTTGGAAAAACAGGCAATGCACCTATAATCCTCTTCACCTCTAAGCCACCAAAATGCCCCTCACATTTATAGTTCTGTATCATTCTCTCTCCTTTCTTTTATATTTTCACATTCACAGTTTTAGTCCGTTTGTTATTGTATATGGTGTAAATTTAAGATATTTCAAAAGAATAAATATTTTTTGTCATTCACACAGGAATAAATCACCTTGAAGTAAAAATTTATCTTTTGCATGAACATCTAACTTAATTCTATCAAACTCCTTTTTTTAGGTAATATCATCTACTTTAGGAATGTACTAAAACAATAAGTAAAAAAAATAATTTTCCACTGTACAATACCTTAAACTTACTCTGAAAGAAGCTGATGAGAAACATAAACATGACCCCTTAAGGTAAGACAAGTCTTCTGTCTACATGGAGTCTGAATCCCCACTATAAGCTTTATTAAGACATTCAGGCAAATAAAGCCAAATCCCACTACAAGCTATAGAGAGGAAGATGTTACATAAAACAGGAATATCTTTGAAAAACACTAGTGGATGAACCATCCGCTGTACAGGGTGACTAACCTCCAAAATTCCTTAAGATGTACTAAGACAATGGGTCACTGCATTTCTCAGTATAGCTTCAGGCCTGGATCCAGTAGCTAAACTGCAATTTATTCTATCAATAATCAACGTTTACCAGTATGAAGACGGCTTACTTACTGCTGATATCTTTGTCAACGTACCAATGATTGCAACAGTCAGTCACTCCCTAATTCTTACTACGCTGCTAAAACTCTGGCTTTGTGTAAGGTCCTTTTCAATGGTTCAGCATTCAAAAACAGGATGTCCCATCAGAACAGCATTCTTACCCAGGTGTACTTCACAGCTCAGTCCTTGGTTCAATTCTTTTCTCACTGCTGACAGACAATCTTCACCTTCCTAATGTTCATGTAATTCTGGCAACAGATGGCTTCCTGATTCTGAAAGAATCCAAAACCCTTCAGAGGTATAACATATCTTACAGGAACACTTCATCAAAGTTTGCATCAGAAAATTTGCAATTTATCTACTATGATCTAAAAAGGCTTCAGCTATACTTTTTGGCATCCCCCATAAGCTTTGTCAGGCTCACACTGCTTATGGAATTATTTCCCAGATAATATCTGAAATGAACAAAACCTACATATCTTCAAAAAGAAATTGAAGCAACACATCTCTGATGAAAATCACTTACAATACTTCAGAGACAATGCCAAGTCATTAATTACACCTTCAGCCTCACTTTCCTTACTCCGGCTTCTTTCCCCCTATTTGCATTTCTTTGTTTTCTGATGAATGTCTTTTCTATATTTTTATCCAGAGCCATGTGAACTTCAATGTGTAATACTATTAGTAACTGAGATGTACGATATACATACTGTATATAACTGACAATGTTCATGATGTCTAGATTTCATCCATTTTTCATTCTTATTAAGATCTCCTAAATACATCAGACTAGAAATTGATTTTTTTTTTTGCATCTTTCATGGGCACTGCTTGCAGGCAGTACATTTGCATATAGTTTTACCTAAAGTCACCAAAACATAGGCCAGATCTGCAGAAACAAATGGCCAAAAGTAGAAGCAATGCAGATGCTATAGCTACATGAAGCATATATTGAAAAAAATAAGATGTATTAACTTCACTAATTAAGCACTTTCATCCTCCAAAAGGACTTCATCAGAAGTAGTGTAAACCTCATTTCACACACTTATAGTCAGTTAGTTACATGATTTAGTCACATGACTGTTAAAGTTCATCACTTAAAGAGACAACTTCATAATAAACTTTAAACATGAGTATTAATAATGGAAATAAGTATGAACAAAATAGAATAAACACAGTGATAATAACATATAATTAAGAAATATTGTTAAAAACATGTCATTTAAAATCATATTATAACAAAAAAGAGTGTGATGCAATAAATATCAGTATGACTTTTTAAATAAGGTCCCAAAATAATAAGCATGCTTTATTTCACTACTCCATACACCCAAAATTGCATGTGGGAAGAATACAGAGAAATTACAATTTAGCAGTTCACATTTTCAGAACACGGCTGATATATATCTTGTATCAGCATGTAGCTTAATCTGCCATAAGTGTTCTTTATATTTAATATTATACTCCCATGCCCCCCCCTTGGGTTATAAGGGACTTGTTCAATGTTAGGTTTGACCACAGATGCAATACCAGCTTTTAAAGGCTGGTATTGCATTAAAAGCAATAAGGATAAAGGATGGCTAATCAGATTGCATCCACTACACCTTGCGCCTGGGACAGTTGCCCCTTTCATCCTGCCCTATCTATGCTACTGTTCACACTGCATAACATTGTTTTTTTGTTTAATATCAGATACGGGTGCTAGTTTAATGTTTGTTGCAGTCTTTTGAATTCAGAAAACAAAAACAAGTACTAGCATTGACATTTGTGCTCACTCCATAAATTATGCTGATGACACCACTGGTGAAACTGGTTTATGTGTACTAGGATTGTGGTATTGTTTCACCTGTTGTGTGTATTTATTTGTTGACATTTGATTACCGGGAAAGTCTGACTGGGAAGGTGCCCATTTTCAGCAGAGGCTTGGGGAGAACAGCTCCAAAGTATTACAAAAACATTTTAAGAACAATAATTGTACAATCTTCAAAAATAATACAAAAACATCTTCAGTTTAAATAATTCAACCAAATTAGACATAATGTGAAAACATTTGTTAAAAATAGATGCAACTTATATGACAATGATTTAATATTTAGGGAAATTTTAGCCAGTTTATAGAGAAATTAAAGGTAAATTAGTTTAATAAAAACAGGAACTGCAAGATGAAAGGAGGGAAAAATAAGATTATGGCATATTTAGAAAGAGAATCAGGGAAGAAAACTTGACTGAAGTAAGGAAATGAGTGAAGAAGGGAGAGTAGTTATGTATGAATAAGTACTTGTTCATATTTAGAGTTACAGTTTATCCAGGGGTTGAGCAAGAACAGAGACATATTTTGGCTAGAAAGTCTTTCAGAATGTTTTTTAAAGAACTGGTGGAAGGATAGTGATCTAATGGATACAGGTAATGAGTCCACATGGGAGTTGAACACCTTAACTATTATAACCCCCACCCCTTTTATTACTGGAATTAAATCAGCTTTATAGTGTTTTGTTGAGCTGGATTCATTCTTGCATGTAGAATTTGTGTTTTTAGAAATCTACGCACCAAGTTTGGTACCATGCATTATTTGTTGAAGGTTGTAGAAATACACATACACACACACACACACACACACACACACACACACACACACACACACACACACACATATATATATATATATATATATATATATATATATATATATATATATATATATATATATAATTTTTAGCTATGTATGTATAAATGACATCTCTTTTGCTGACACAATTTGTTTGGCAAAACAGAACAGCAGTAGGACATGATCACTACAAGATCCAAGTCTGGAAATATGACTTTTCCTCTGTATAGTGGGATCTCAAATTTCAAATATTTAAATATTAGGGGGTATGGGGGTACATGAGTGCTTACCCCTCCCCAGAAAAGAACATTATTTTAAACTTTCATTGATGAGTTGACTTTTTTTTTTTAGTGTTTTGTTACCGATGTTAGCAATGCTGACATGTTGACATTTGGGTGTTTTGATTATTTTTAGTAGCATATAACGTTGTTGCCTCACAGTTTGATGTTGCTGCTCAATTTCTTCTAGTTAGAGCTGCCTTGTGTAGTGACATGCGTGAATGTGGGCATTCCTTGTTGAAGGTTGCTGCTGCTAGGGCCCTGCAAGCCAGTATGTGAAATCTCTGTAATCAATCATTAGGACCTGAGTTCCACTGTGGGGATATATCTATATCTATATATATATATATATATATATATATATATATATATCTATATATATATATATACATATATATATATATATATATATATATATATATATATATATATATATATTTATGTATGTGTGTCTTATCAAATATTGAATGCTCAGAACAGCGACTGAAGAAAGAATGATCATTTTAGATTGAATCTAAAATTATCGAAAATAGCAAATAAGAAAACTAAATGTCCTTCTAGTCATATAAACTAACAGTGGGTCCAGACTGCAGAATCCTTTATAAATGCATTCTAAACAAACTATACAATAGAAGGAGGAAGCTACTAAATGATAGAGCAAAATCCCAAAAGGGAAGGCATCTCTGATCAGTATTAGCGAACTCCAAGAAGAGCTAAACCCAAACATAAAACTACTGTTCAATCTCAGACTTACTACAGGATGTGTGGACCTCATGAATAAAGATATTTAAACCTGGTTGATTTCTTTGAAACAGTCACCAAGGCCATTGATGACAGAACCCACATGGTTAGAATTGTTGGAGCCATGTCAGATTCCAAACCAGTTACATGGAAGGACTGTGGCTGACCAAAGGGCCTCATAGAAACAGACAACTGGTGCCAGAGCCATGGAAAAGTGTATAGTCATCCCCTTTGGCAAAAACAAAGTGCCCACAAATTACCACATAGGTGGTAACCCATTTATATAGCCCACCTAATCATGAAGGGATTCACATCAAGATCAGGAGGTCATCTTACTCATCCCTCATCAGGCCCATTTTGGGATGTACCTTACCAGACACCTGCAGCAACTCACCAAGAGAATCAAAGGGCTCAAACAGATGCCACTCATTGACTCTCTTCAAGAGGAATCTTGATGAGTGGATTGTGTCCCTGTTAGACAGAGGCACAGTATACTAACCTCAAATTAATTTAAAATGGGTTATAAATGCCCTAGGGCAGATAGCCTAGTATGAACCTATGAACCTATATGTACCAACTTTGAGATTGCACAATAGCAGGGTATGGGCAAATTCCATGACCCTGCTACAGTGTAATCTTACATAAAAAGCAGCTGGCTAAAACACCATTCTGATGAACTTTTACTCTAATTTACAGTACTGAAAAATTTTCGCTCATATGAGCATTCGCTCTTTTGACCTGCAACCATATGTATTTATGTCTGTGTACTGAAACAAGAAATCAGAGTGAAGTAGAACTTATCCTTCCTCCCTCCCAGTGACTGGCTCTCAGGCAGTTAGTGTTTAGGATTAAGGCTATGAGCCGTTATCAGGCTGCTTGCTGTAATCTGTGGTTTGATTCCTTCAGCCTTCATTTGCCTGCTACTGGGCTTGATGGACAGACTGTGGCTCCCGTCAATCCTAGACTGGGTAATGGGAGTATAACAATGAATGTCTGGATGTGCCCATATCCCCCTAAAGCTTTGGTCATCTGACCAGGTTCATCTGTCGTGACTCCTTCTTTAAACCATGTTGCGTTGAGTCCTCTGCCTCATTAGCTTTGGATAGTTAACAATTTTTCCACTCAGAAGTGGTTGCATGATTTTTCCTACCTCTACAAATAATGAAATATCACTACTGCAATTTCGTCTGCTTTCCTTCCATTGTTACACAGAGGAAATACATTTACCATGCTCCAGTTTTTAGGTACATTACCATGCATCCATGATTTATAGTACTTAGAAATGTATCAAGTTCTCCTCCTAACTATCCCAAGAATCAGAAAATAATTTTCACATACTCCTTTGCACTCTGCACTTAGTCACTGGTAGTTTTTTCATAATGCTTTCTTGGGTGCAAAGAATTAAAGTCTGTTTGCCCGGCCACCTTGTATCCTTAGTGTGTCCCTGACTGGGGTTAATACCATCTGCTCTGTGATTTATGCAAATAAAGGCAAAGGTAATTAGGTAGCATCTTTGATTCTTCATTATTCCTCTAACAGCATCAGTCTTCCCTGACTTTATTAAGTCTTGCTTATCCTTTGTCTCTCTCTCTGCTTTGTGTATTCGTAACTTCATTTTCAGTTGCTAGAATTCTTTTGTCCCAGAGATTTATGACTGTTTTCTTTGCTTCCTTTTGGACTGGTACAGATGGTGTGATGTATTCCCTTGTAAAATTCCTTACACTTTATTGATACCAGTTTATATTAAGGAAGCTGTGGATGAATCCACATTCCATCCCACAGAATAGAAAGAATCCCCAAAGTAAGCTACATGGATTAACCTTTTATGGAATCAAATGTATTGTGGAGACCAGGTCGATGTTGGACTAGAGCAGGTGTGATGTAGCTCTAGCTGGCATCCCAGTGATTATTATTATTGTTGTTGCTGTTGATGTTAGCATTGCTGTCTCACAGCAAGAGGTTCTCCGGTTCGATTCTCTGCTGGGGTGCCTTCTGTGCGGAGTCTGCATGTCCTCCCTGTGGTCGCATGGGTTTCCTCTGGGTGCTCCGGTTTCCTCCCACATCTCAAAGATATGCAGTCGGTGGATTGGATACTCTAAACTGACCCTAGGTGTGAGTGTGTGCCTTCTGTGGAAGTTTGGGTGCCGGGCTGGCAACTTGACACTGTAAAACTCCACTGCCAATCATGAGCGGACAGATGATCCGCTGTGGCGACCCCTAACCGGGGAAAAAGCCGAAAGAAGAAGAAGTTGCTGTTGATGTTATTTATTTATTTATTTACTAATGGAGAACAGCCTGCTAGATACAACTGCCACTTTTTAAGAGATTACTTAGATGCAAAGTTTTGCATACAGATTCAATCTGCGCTGAACTTAGCTTGCTCTCCTACTGGTTATTATAAAAGGAAAGATAAATCTTTTTCATATGCTTTATAATTTCTGGGCAACAATTCGGATTAGCCAAGCTGTTGAATATGTTAAATTCTATACTCTCAAGCACAAATAATCCCTCTGATTCAAATATAGCATTAACTCTTTATGAAACCTAAAGCACTGAAAAGATTGTCATAATCGGCACAGTAATTGTGTATTTATTCACATGCCTGTATTGTTGTGTATGTTTGTATGCATGCATAACCCCATCTGTCTGTCTGTCTGTCTGTCTATCTATCCATCTATCCATCTATCTATCTATCTATCTATCTATCTATCTATCTATCTATCTATCTTTCTATCATCTGGTTATCTTTTTATGTATCTGGATATTAGTTTCTAACAGTTTATTTGTCTGTTAACATTGTGATATCTATGACAATAAAATACTTATTCTAAGAACTGATGTGGGAATAGGGTTTTGGGTAAGAAGTTGATCTGTGTGCCCTAAATTTATCTGTCAGTACTGCTGGTTGCTATTGAGGGAACACCCTTTTTAGGGCCACAAGAATCCATACACTTGACATTTCAGTTGTACATTCTGCATATTAGTAACCACTTTCAGAACAGCATTTGACCAGTATTTTAGCTTTATGGTCTAGTTATCCTGAGAATTACCTACTAGATCACTCACTACCAGAATAGTAGCTTTGATTTTTTCAGAGCCAGATGATCTACCTAAAGAATGTGTAATGTTAACCAGACATGGCCACAGCAGGGCACACATCCAATTAATGCGTTATCTCAGAGTTAAAAAGCATTAGAGTTACATAACGCTAGGACATTATGCCCTTCAAGAGGAAACACTGTATCATCATTTGTGTCCAGAATATCAGAGCATTAAAGCCTCAGGTTTCTTTGCTTGTGTGGTTGATGTGGGGTGGAGAGACAGCTACCTTGCAGTACAACAGGTACCTAAATCGATAAGTTGCAAATGAGTTTCATCCTGTAGATCTGGGTTTGAATTTCCCATTTTTACTTACTCAGGAAGCCACAAAAGCACTTCCACTAGGTCAACCCTAAAAAGAGACAATTATATGTAGAGGGTATTTCTGATTTGCGGTAGCCCAATATCTTGTAAGAAATTCACAAAGTAACATAGCAGTGTAACTTTTAGTGCAAGTATTACATGAATTATACAAATACAAGATGACAGCATAACAAAGTTTACAGTGGCATTGTGCTGGTGTCTTTAAAAGATGAACATTTAATATTAAACTTAATACTCAACTGAAAACAAAGATGAAGGTTATTACAATGGAAAAAATACTACTGTGTAAAAGGCAAAGATAAACCATTTTTAATGACAGAAACAAATAAAACAAAAAAAGAAATTTGAAACAACTAACAGTACTCACAGTTAAAGTAAATATTAAAAACATATTTTCTGTTCTTTTTTAGCATCTGCCATAATGGTCAAATCCAATGTATGTCATCAACACGAGAAACAAGAGGTAGGTTTAAAAACTTTTTTTTAGTTTTTCTTACATATTTGTTCATTGTTCTCAGACTTCTTTACTTTATGTTAGTTAAATGTTAGAATATATTTGTGTATTTCATAGAACACAGGACTAGAATCAATAAAGCCTACATTAAGTGTACACTGTTCTAAGTGAACAGACAACAGAGGCATAACTCATACCTTCTTCCTCCTAATTTTAGTTTTCCTACTGATATTCTTGCAGGTTTAAATATTGACAGGGATTCATAAAGGTTACCACAAAGTGTAGACTACATGTACACTTAGTGTAATCTTTCTGAGTGACTAGAAAGCACAAAAAATGTAATAAGAATGTTCTTGAATACATATTGTGTACACAGTGTAGGCTTTATTGAATATAGCCCTCAATCTAATAATGGAAATGATATTTGTAAATGGATCGTGTGCCATCTCAGTGAAGGTAGCTTTGACTGAAATACAAATGGTAAAAAAATGACTGAACATTCATTTGATGCAAGGCACTTTTGGCTGAAAAGCCATTTAATCAAAAACCTTCTACATAACATATACACCAGAAAAATATTTTTTGCAGGGGGGTAAGCCCCTCTACACCCCCACCCCTTTAATTATAGGTTCACAGGTAGGTACTAGGCTATCTGCCCAAGGGCATTTATAAGCCTAGCCAGAGTGTGTCGGCTTTCACCGCCCCATTGATTAATTAACTGATCCTCTGTCAAGCAGAGCCAGTGAAGTGATCCCATAGGTGTATTTTCTGTTACCCATCCACTCGTCAAGGTTTCTGTTGAAGAATGTTTGTGAGGGGCTCTGCCTGATGCAATTTGGAATTTTGTTCCAAAGCATGGGGAGTCTCTGTGAAAGGAATCTATCCCTCCAGCATATTCTATTTATTGTTGTGGCGAGGATTAGCTCACTAGAGCGTGGCTTGCAGTGACTTGGATTTCTTTAAGTGGAGCATGTCCATCAATTCTGAGTTGGACATGACATTGTAAGTCAGGCAGAGATCACCTCTGAGTAAGCGACATGCCATTGAGTACAGCCAGAGTTTTTTTCAGTCGGGCTGCATAGGACATATGTTTGAGATGAGTAATCCTCTTGGTGAGGTACTTTTGTGGTCTTTCCAGCTGTTGGAAGTGTCTTGTGAGGTACATCCCAAATGGAGCATTGGACTTTATGATGGGGCTAATGAGTGACGAGTAGAGAGGCACTATAACCTCTTTATTTCTAGATGCGAACCCTTTAGTAACTAGATGGGCCACATAGAAGGATTTCCTAACTACTTTGGCAATATGATTGTCAAAGGAGAGATTACTATCTACCTGGGTCCCAAGATCTCTTATTACCTCTTCTGTATTAAGGGGGCTGCCACCTATGTGGTAATTCATGGGTGTTTTGTTTTTCCCAAATGGGATGACTATGCATTTTTTGGCATTTAGCTTGAGGCCATGACTTTGACACTAGGTGTCCGTCTCAGTAAGGCCCTTTTGGAGGATGTCCATGTCAGCATGAGAGTCAATTATGGCTCCCAGTTTGCAGTCATCAGCGAACTTGGTTAGCCATAGTCCTCCTGTGTTTGCCTGTAGTTCTGAGAAGTATATGCCAAACAGTAGGGGTCCCAGGACCGAGCCTTGCGGTACACCACTTGTGACTGGTTTAGAGTCGGACCTGGAGCCGGTATTCTTACAGTGTGAGTTCTGTCTGTAAGCCAGTTGGCAACCCATCTCGTGATGTAGGGGTTTATGTTCAGGCTGGTGAGTTTTTCTGTAATACCTGAGTGAGGAAATGTGTCAAAAGCCTTGGCGAGGTCAAGGTAGGCTGTGTGAAGCACCTTTCCCTCGTCTATGGCCTTGGTGACTGTCTCGATAGTCCACCAGGTTTAGTAGACATGATCTGCCCTTAACAAAGCCGGACTGGGTCGGGTCAAGTGTTTGGAGGTTCCCAATTTCTTTGTTAATGAGTTCCATGATGATGCGCTCCATAGCCCTGCAGACCAGCTTAGTCAGGCTTATGGGGCAATAGTTACCAGGGTCAGTTGTGGCCCTTCCTTTTTGGAGAGGAATAACTGTTGCTGTGCGCCATTCTGTGGGTATGTAATCTGTGGAGAGGCTGAGGATGAACAACGTGTTTAGTTGGGGGGTTAGTTCATTCTGTAGCTCCTACAAGATGCAGCCTGGGACACCATCTGGTCCCATTGATGCTGTGTTTTTGGCTTTTGAAAGGGCTGTTTTCACCTGTGTGTCTGTGATTTTTGGGACACTACACTTTTCTGGTATTGTTGTGGGCCCTTTTGGAGGTGAGAGGGGGGTGAAGTTTGCACGGAATCTATCTGCCAGGATGTTGGCAATATCAGTAGGGTCAGTATATTTTGTGCTATTTTGCACTAGTTCAGTGCATATCTGTGAGCTGCCACTTAGATTCTTAACATAGCTAAAGAATGCTTTGTGGTTATCTTTTGAATCCTTGGCTATTTTTCTTTCAAAGTTAGCCTTGGATGATTTCATGAGGGACCTCATTTTCTTACTGATACTGATCAGGGATGTCTTTCCTTCTTGGGATTTGCTTTTTTTCTGAACTAGTTTCCTCCTTCTATTGTATAGCCTGTTTATTGCAGGGGTCCACCAAACTGGTTTCCTTCTCTTAGAGGAGTGAGTCTTGGTTTTGCTAGGGATGGCACAATCCATGCATCCTTGTAGGTGCTCATAGAGTGCATTTGTAAAGGTTTCTGCATCTTGGGCAGCGTTATCCTGTAGCATGGGGGCTGTGAAACTTACCACCTCTGTCTTAAGTAAGGTAAAGTTTGCTTTGGAAAAGTTTTGTACTGTGATTTCCTTAGTTGTGGGTGGTGGTGGTGGGTTGTGGACAGCCAGAGTGATTAGATTATGGTCTGATCTAACCAGTGATGGGTTGACCTCCAGTATAGAACACCTGTCGCCCATGTTGGTGATGACCAGGTCCAATATGTTTTCACCTCTGGTAGTGGAGTTTACAAGCTGATCCAGGGTGTTTAAGTTGATGAATTCCAGGAAGCGCTGGGCCTGGGAATTTGTACTTGAGTAGTTTTCCCAGTGAATGGTAGGGTAATTGAAATCACCCAATATCAGAGTGTTTGGTAGGACCTTCATGTTTTCCAGTGTCTCCAGAAAGGTGGAGTGGTGGTCCTGGGTCATGGAGGGTGATCTGTAGCAGGCCACAATTTGCATTGCAGATTTGCCCAATGTTAGTTGCACATGGATGATCTCAGAGGTATCATGTTGCACCACTAACCTGGAGGTGTAGGTATCCTTGATGAATATGGATACACCCCCTCCTTTTGTGTTTCAGTCCATGTACTGTGGCCGAAACGTGTGGTATGAGTTGTAGCCCGGTAGTGCTGGGGTGCTCTCTGGAGCCTTGAACCAGGTTTCAGTTACTGCACAGATGTCGATGTTCTCCATACTGAGGAGTGCTTCGAGCGTGTGCATTTTGAGATTTAAACTTCTGGTGTTGAGTAGCATAACCCTCAGTTTTTTGTTAATTGTGCTGATTACAGAGGTTGTTTTGACTTTTGAGCCTTGACTAAAAAAGGCACCATGGGGGCAGCAAGAGCCTTGGCCAGTATTTGAAAGCCTAGGCGTGACAGGTGCAAGCCGTCTCTTGCAAAGCAACGTGGCTTGTCGAGCATGTCGTCCCAGGCTGACAGATACTGGATCCCCTTTGAATGACACCAGAAGCTTAGCCAATTGTTGAAATTGATCATTTTTTCTTTATACTGAGGTATCATTTTTGGTGAGGGCAGGATGCTACTCAGGGTCAGGGTCATACCAGCCTGGACTACATGATCAGAGAGCTCTTCCATGTCTCTTTTCATGTAGTCCAGGGAGGTACATCTCAGGTCATTCACACCAACGTCAAGAATGACAGAGTCATATTTGTACTTGTTCTTGAGTGACCTGAGTGCTTGTCTTATGTGGCGGATTCTGGCTCCCGACAGACAGCTAAAAGTAACCTTCTGCTTGTCCAGCCTAGTGAGTGGGATGTCAGTGTGCCTGACTAAACAGTCACCTATTACTAGTGTGTTAGGTATGTTATTTCGCCTTAATGGCTGTGATTGTGCAGCACACTGATTTTGTGTTTTATGTGTTGTCTGGTTTGTGACGGGAAGTGCAGGTTTTTTGGGTGTCTGCTTTGGAGGTCTCTGATGCTTTTGCAGGTTTTTATTTAGAGCCTCCGAGTATGATTTTGTGTATTTATGTGTATTTTTTGCCACTGCTGTTTTAGTAGGTCTGTGTGCAGCTGGAGTTGTGGTGCAAGTGTTAACCTTCTCCTCTTGACTGTCTATTCCAGTCTTGGGTGGAAACAGCTTAGCTACCAGTTTGGCTGTATAATTGCATCTCTTGTATATGTTAGTCTTTTGTGGTAGGAGAAGAGGGTTGTCTGTGTACATGACACAGTTGTAACATTGCCTCAGGATACCCAGATTCACCATCTGGACTGGAGAGTGCACCTGAAGTTGCTCTTTGGTCATGCCTGAATAGTAGGGTGAGCTGCTTAGTCGCTTGGTTGGTGAGGGTTGAATTCTAACTCTACAGTTACATGAGAGGAGAAAATAAAAAAAACACCATACCCAGTGAATAAGTGCTAGCACACAAACTTTTACAAATAGAGGGTAAAACATGACAGTGGGTATTACCCATCCACTCAAAATCTTCTCAATTTTGCCCCCACAACAAATCCCATGTGCAAAAATGACACCAGAAATACCATTTATAGACTATTAGCGGACCGGAGTTCCGCTGTGGTGATCCCTAACCGGGAAAAGCCGAAAGAAAAGACACTTTTCGATGAAATGACTATTCACTTAAATGTACTTTCAGTCTTTCATACTTCAGTCAAAACTGCTTTGAAAAATGATGCAGAACTGCATAACTAATACAGAAATGACTTATTTTGTTTTATTTTTTACTTTATTTTTGTACTTTTTAACTGTGGTAGCAATCTAACCTTTCAGGACCATTTTCAGGTTCAGTCAGGGAAGGACAAAGCAAAATCAAACAATAATTACAATGAGAAAATAAGAATTGCATTACAGCTGGATACAAATGTTACATGACAAACACTGTAGAAATATCAAAATCATGAAATAATTATTGTATAAAATTGATAACATTATATAGACTTGAATTACAAAGGTGAAAAGAGAATTAACAGAAATATGCGTAGGGGTAAAAGGGAAAGATAGATAAATGATACTTGGATATGTAAGCCTGGAAAATTAATAATGTTAAAAGCCAGAGAGGAGGAAGCATAGACCTTTCCAAATCTATCAAAGGAATGTCTGTCTTTGTTATTTGGGACAGGGTTAAATACAGAAAAATCCTTAGCAGTTTCCTCCCTATCCATGGAAATAATAGTAGGGTTTACAAAAGGGTTTTTGTGTGTGTTGGTCACTTTGTAAAATCTGTTAGGTGCCTTAGGAGCAGGGGATCGGGGATCAGGGTAATCAGTGGAAACAGAGGCAAAAGCAAATGCATCATCCAAGGCTCCAAAAACGAGTGGAGCAGCTATGAGTTTAGGCCAGTCCATATCCAATAATTCATAATATCTGTTCTGAAGTTCTAACACTTTACTTTCCCATTTAAAATATTCCTTCATTTTGAAGTTGTATCCCCAAAAGAAATTTCTTCATGGGGATGGGTGGGTGGATTGCGAAAAGGGTATTTTCTGACTTAGACTCACAAAGATTGGGGAGGATAACTGGAAGGTGTAGTCCATACCCTTAATATCTGATTCAGAAAGAACCTCTTCATCTGAATAAGATGGAGAGCTCTTTCTCTTAGCTGGTGTACAAACTGTTAGTGAAGGCTTAAAAGACTATTGCCCAAAACAGGCCTGGGGCAATATTATACCAGTCTTCCTGACAAGTTTTCTTGGTAGAATAGGTAGAAGTTGGTGGCAAATATTTTGTCTTTTGAGTTCTCTTTTTAAGAGTATTTGGCCATAAGGTCTTAGGAAATATATCAGAATGCCTGACATCCACCACAGATCTGATGATATCCTCCCTTACCAGTACTAGTGAATACCTCTGTCACCCTCAGAGATTATAATCCTTTCTTGACTAAAGCCTGATATAGAGTCTGAGTGAACATGCTTACATGCTGGGTTTTAGTAGTATCCTGAAGAAGATATGCTAAAGGGAGCAGGAAAAATGGACTGATGTTTGAACGACTGTGAAAGCACTTCAGCAGAGCCATCAGACCCAGACCATAAAATGAAGGGTAAATTCCAATTTTCTTTGACACATCTTTCAACACCTTTCTTTTTCTTCTGAGGGTGCTGACCCACTGAAAGAGATTTTGTCACCATGGTCACCTGCTTTAACAGTTTAAGGTGTTTATTCTCTGGAAAAAAAAAATAAAGATTTTGCTGCTCCTTAAGGTTTTGGGAGTAAACAAAATGCTAATCTGCTATGACCTAGTGTTTTGTTGATTCCCCAAATTAAAAAAAAAAATACAAAAGAACTGTGTGTTCTTGTAGGGAATCTGTTTACCACCCAAATATTTACTCTTCCTGACAGGCATTAAGACATTTGAATAAGCTTTTTTTTCAGAAAAAAGAAAGCAACACAAGAGGATACTTATTTAACCAATTTTGTCGCTGCAGCTGACGTATGAACTCATGATGCTGAGCTGACAAAAATATGCTTAATCAGAAAGTTTTGAGTTGTTTCATGTCTGTACATACCTCTTATACAAGCATGCACTCCCATGCTTCACAATGACGTACAGGATGTTAGCATGGAGCACAAAGCTTTGTGGACTGGCCACACATCTGATTCTTGGCAGGATATGTGCCATATAGTTACGGCCACTGGGATAGTGATGTAATAATGGAACACCTGCAAAGTAATGTTGTGAATTGTATCAGGCACCACAAATGTGTCATTTACAAAAATATTAGCTCTGACTTCCATATAGTGATACAAACATCGGAGCATATTTGAATCCTCCAAAGATTCTTTTAATGGTTCAATAAATCTTTCTGCAGCTTGTGAGAGAAAATGCAGTGCAGGGCATATAAAGATTTACCAGATTGTTGAAAAAAATTGAACAGCAAAGAAATAACTAACAATTTATTTTAAAAATGCAAAAAAATGAAATTCTTCCGACTTTTTTTTCTTTGCAGCATGTGGCCCTGGAAAGCTTTATTTCAACTGCAACAATGCAACCAGTGGGGCTACAGGGATTGACTGCAGGCCGACATGCCGAAATCTTGGAATGGAGTGTGTATGTAGCTGCAACTTTATTCACACTTTTTACCTACAGTTATTTAGTGAATCCAGAAATATAAGAACCCCTTCACACCGGCCTTTGCATAACTTGAACTCCTGGATAAATACTAACTGAATACAAAATCAGTCATTATACAGCAAATAAATGTTTATTATAATGTTTTTTCAGAATCACAAGCTTTCTAAGCAAATATTTATTATAATGTATTTTTTAAGTGTTACAAGGTTTATAGTGAAGTATTTATTATACTGTAATTTCATCATTACAGGGTTTAAAATCAAATGTTGATTTTTATGTATTTTCAGCATTATAAGGTTTATAAACAATTGTTGATTACAATGGATTTTTATCATTACAGGTTTATAAACAAGTATTCATTACAATGCCTTTTCAACATTACAAGGTTTCATATAATATCTGTGGGTTGCAATAAGTATTGTCTATTCCTTCTAGCATGTCGAGGGATCAGTTGCTAGTGTCCTCTCCTGCTCAGCTGGTGAACCTGGGAACACTGAGGCAATGTTACAATTGCCTCATGTACACAGACAAACCTCTCCTTCTCCCACAAAACACAAATACATGTGAGAGATGTAACTATACAGCCAAACTGGAGGCTGAGCTCTCTCAACACAGGACTGGCAAGACCAGACAGGAGGAGAAGGTAACCACACACACCACATACCCAGTCTCACATAGTACTATCACAACTTCAAATCATACACATAAACACACAAAGACATACTCTTAGGCTCTGATCAAAAATCTACCAAAACAGCAGAGGCCACCAAAGCAGACACCCAAACAACTACCACCTCAGGACACAACACATGCAACACATAGACCACACAGTCAGTGTGCCAAACAGTCACAGCCCTTAAGGCCAAACACAATGCCAGACACACTCGTCATTGGTGACTCCATAGTCAGACACACTGACGTCCCGCTCACCAGATTGAGTAAGGAGAAGGTCACAGTAAGCTGCCTGTCGGGTGCTAGAATTCACCACATAACTCAAGCACTCAGGTCTCTCAACAGCAGGTACAAGTACGACTCAGTCATTGTCCACGCTGGTGTAAACGACCTGAGACGTACCTCCTTGGACTACATGAAAAGAGACATTGAGGAGCTCTCTGATTATGTAGCCCAGGCAGGTATGACCCTGAACTTGAGCAGTATCCTACCTTCACCAAGAATGATGCCACAATACAGAGATAAGATGATCAGCTTTAATAATTGGCTTAAACTTTGGTGTCTTTCAAAGGGGATCCAATGTCTGTCTGCCTGGGATGACATGCTGGACAAGCCACGCTGCTTCGCAAGGGACGGCTTGCACCTCTCACCCCTGGGCTTCCGGATATTGGCAAAGGCTCTTGCCACCCCCATAGTGCCTTTTTTAGGCAAGGCTCAAATTCTAAACCTACCACTCTATAACACAAAAAAGGAAAAAAACTAAGGGTAATGCTGCTCATTCCAGAAGTCTCAACCTCAAGATGCACGCACTCGAGGCCCTTCTCAGTATGGAGAACATCGATGTCTGTGCTGTGACTGAAACCTGGTTCAAGGCTCCTGAGAGCACCCCAGCACTATCAGGTTTTACCTCATATCATGCGTTCCGGCCACAAAATCCGGACAACACCAAGAAAGGAGGGGGGTGTCCATATTCATCAAGGACACCCACACCTCAAGGTTGGTGGCAACGCACGATGCATCGGAGACCATCCAGGTGCAATTAACCATAGGCAAGACTGCTCTGCAATTTGTAGCATGTTACAGGCCACCCTCTCAAACTCAGGAACCTCACATAGCTTTCCTGAAAACACTGGAGGGGATAAATGTATCTCCAAACACCATCATACTAGGTGACTTCAACTACCCTAATATAGACTGGGATCACTACTCAAGCCCAAACACTCTAGCCCAAAGGTTCCTGGAGTTCATAAACTCAAATGCCATGGAACAACTAGCCACCATCCCCACAAGAGGTGAAAACATACTTGATCTCATCATCACGAACATGGGATCACAATGTTCAACACCGGAAGTATACCCCTCACTGGTGAGATCAGATCATAAACTAATCTCACTGGAGGTCCTCATCCCGCCCCCACCTGAGATAAAAAAGACCACAGTGAAGAACTTCTCAAAAGCCAACTTCACACTTCTAAAGACTAGTGTGGTCTCCTTTAAGGCCCCCGAGCCGGCGGAAAACATTACTCAAGCCGCTGAATCACTTACAAATGCCTTCTACCAGCACCTACAGGACTGCATGGATCAGGCAATCCCAAACAAAACAAAGACTCTTTGTACCAAAGGCAAGTGTCCAGTCTGGTGGACCCCAGCCATAAACAAGCTCTACAAAAAAAAGGTGGAAGCTACTACAAGATAGAGCAAAATCCTTAAAAGGTAAGACACCTTTGATCATTATAAGTAAAAAACTAAGAGCTCTCATAAAATCATTTTGAGAGAAAAATCGCTAAGGACTCAAAAGACAATCATAAGGCCTTCTTTAGCTATGTTAGAAACCTGGGAGGAAACTCCCAGATATGCTCAGAATTAGTTCAAAATGATGTGAAAATTACTGAACCTACACACATTGCCAACATACTGGCTGACAGGTTCAGTGCAAACTCCCCCCCCCAAAAGGAGAGATATCTATACCAGAGGATTGTAGCCCCCCCAAACATCTCTAACGCCCAGGTGAGAGCTGCTCTCTCCAAGGCGAAAAACACAGCATCCATGGGACCGGACGGTGTCCCCGGCTGTGTGCTCCACGAACTCAATGAGGAATTAAACCTGCAGTTAGGTCAGCTGTTTAATCTTAGCCTCACCTCAGGATACGTACCCAAGGAGTGGCGCACGGCAACTGTGGTCCCACTTCACAAAGGCGGTGCCTCCACCGACCCTGGAAATTACCGTCCCATCAGCTTGACAAGCCTGATCTGCAAAGCTATGGAGAGGATCATAATGGAACTCATAAATAAAGACATAGGGAACTTGCAGACTTTGGATCTAACCCAGTTTGGCTTTGTCAAAGGCAGATCATGCCTTTTAAACTTGGTTGACTTTTTCGGAACAGTCACCA
>NC_056751.1:542515358-542540358 GCF_019279795.1 Protopterus annectens
TGCAAATATTATATCTGAATTTTTAAAACAGAGCACCTTTATTTTATAGATATGTCTTTAATGCACATGGTTTTATACTGTTTTTACAGTACAGTCTACAGTGCACTTCTGGGTGTATCTGTGAAGACGGACTTGTGGAACTTGACAATGGAAGCTGTGTCCCTGTTGACTCTTGCCCATGCTATCACTATGATCAACCCTATGAACATTCAAGCACAATACCTGTGGAATGCAATACCTGGTGAGTTTTCAACAGTTATCATAAGCTATGAGAAATAGTTAAGTACATGGCAGAAAAGCTGATGTCTGACCAGAAGGACGTAATCTGCTCAGTCCTATAGCAGGAGAATAAGTACATAAATAATGACATACAAAAATAAAATTCCAAACACAAAGCATAAATCCATGGTTTCCCTATCATAATGTCACACTGAGTTTTATAAAGTCATCAAAGACTTAAAGAGTTTATAACAGAAAGCATGATGCAGACAGCAAAATGTGACCAAAACTGCAAAGAAAATTCAAAGCCACAGACTGGTAAACAATGCTTTCTGGGTGTACTTGTCTGTAGAAGTGATAACATAATATCCAAAATTACTCACAGTATCATGCAAAACAAAGCCTTTCGGTAGAGATGGGGAATTCAAAAAATAAACAATTCAAACCTCACTGTAATGTGGCACATTTAGAGGAACATAAACATTTGCGAAAGAAGCAAAGTACACAGGAGCAAGTAGGAAGTATTGTCACTGTAAAGACCAGTCCGTATTCCTTTTATATCTCAGAAGATATTGTTCAGGTGTAAGGGAAGCAATTTATATACAGCAGGTGCTGTGCATAGCTCCCTACACACACACACACACACACACACACACACACACACACACACACACACACAGATGCACAACACACACAGGTAGCATCAATAAACAGACAGGTATCTACTAATGAAATGTAAAGATAATAAAACATTTAATTATAAAACATATGCATTATATAATTTAAAAATGTAAAGTATAATCTGTAATTAATTTGTAATTTGAGTGTGTTAAATCAGTTGGTAAATTGCATCACACTTTGGCTGAGAAGGTAGAGGTGAGTCTGCTGTCTTTAACAAAGTGGTGGGAAGTTGCCAGGCAGGTGATGGACTGTCTATGCCAAACTACTTTTCAACTTTCTTGTGACCACTGCATAGTAATGAAAATAAAACTTAATATCATTTTCACCATGACATGGATTATTTTTGTTGTCTACAATGGTCAGTCTAATTCAGACCTCAGACTGACTAAATTAAACATTTTAGTTTCATCAATTTAAACTAAATAGCAAAAGGATCTGTTAAACTGGGTAGGAAAAAATAAACTGAACTTGCTGTCGTAGCAGACTGATATCATGTCTTTAGCCATACGTATTTAACTAAACTAAAATATTTGCACTGCAGGACTTCGGTCCTGTTGCAGATTTTGACTGCCCTTGTTCTCATGCAGATAATTAATAAAAATAATAAAACAGAATTTGTTCTGAAGCAGCAGCTTTAAAGCCATGATATTAGTATTGCAAGCTGCAGGCTGGAGATGTACTGTTGGTATCATTGTACTTGTTAGAAATGTCAACAATGAATTACGTTAGTCCTAAGAGATATAAGAGACTAAGAAGTAATACTCCATAATCAAGTTATTCAAAAGGACAATACAAAATTATTTTTAAATAACTATATCCTGTATTAGAAGTGACCACTATCCAGCCTATGTTTCATTCATATATCATGTGATATGAATAGGACCCGCTGGAGAGACAGGTATGTTTCTCAGAGAGTAACCCTTCTCTGAAACAGGCTCCAGATCCATATGAAGCAGAGCCCCTTCCGAACCTAATTCAAGTGTAACTTGAACAATTGGATGGGAAAGAGGAAATTAATCACTTGTTTGGCACCTATCTCTCTCTCTCTCTAATGGACACAGGCAGCCTGTACATGGTTCATCTCCCATGCCCTTTATTACACTTATCTAGAGTACCAGAACTTGTCAGAGATTTGGGATGCATAACTAGGCTTAAAAAGCCCCTTGTGGTCATTAGCCTAGTAAACCTATTTACCTAAGAAAATTCTTTGTTCACCAGTGAAAGTAGGGAGCTCTGAATAGCCTATCTGTCCTTGGAGGAGCGGTTTCTGCCCAGAAACTGTAGTTTTATTGGCCATTTTGGGCTAATTTTTATCTCTTTAATCTTTCTGATATTCAGCAGATCCTGCCCAGGTGTCCTGCAGAGACCTACCATTTTATGTTTTTTCTTGTTGTTTATTGCTATTTCCACCTAAACGCTCGTTTTCTGGTGTTTATTGCTTCTCAAAACGCTAATTTTATACATAAAATTGCATTTATTTGTGTCTGCACTTTTAATAAGTCATTTTTGCTTTAAATTGTATTTTGTAATTGTCTCTGGATTCCCACTCTTGTGTGACAGCCATTACTGCACTATAAAAGTAGTTTGTTACCTGTTTCTACTGTCTTACTGAAAAAAAAATCTTGCTATTTTCCTGCCTTATTAAGCTAGAAAAGTCCAGTTTCAGATACCTGCTGATACCTGGACTGTGTTTAAGCTTCTGTGTTTGCCATACCTTACTTGGGCAAAAAGGAAGTTTCTTTGTTCACCAGTGAGAGTGGGGAGCTCTGAACAGCCTACCTGTCCTTGGAGGAGTGGTTTCTGCCCAGAAACTGTAGTTTTATTTGCCATTTTGGGCTAATTTCTATCTCTTTAAATTTTCTTATATAAAAACCACATTTGCGCGATTTTGCACATCGCACAGCAGCGGTTAGCTAGGGTGAAACTATCCCCGGCTCTACTGATTCTGCTCTTCAGTTTTTCCCTTGGTATTAGCCAGTTCTTCCAGATTTAGCACTGAAATAAGTGCTTTTAGACTTAGCGCAAAAAGAATCAGAAGCACTAAATAAGCTATAGTACTCGATCCCCCAACAGTTGTCTGTAGAGACAGTCAAATTACTCTCCCCACCAGGCAAACAAGAATAAGTTCCTTAACCCATTCAGGCATGTCCAAGAGCCAGCTCCCAGTGTGTTCTCCTGTGCACCTGATGAATTTGGGCATCCTGAGGCAATGTCACAACTGCCTCATGTACACAGACAACCCTCTCCTCTGACCACAAGACACCAAAATCTGAAAGAGATGCACTTACATAGCTAAACTTGTGGCAAAGCTCTCGCCAGTCATGAATGGAATTGACAGTCAAGAGGAGAAGGTACCAACCTGCAGCACACCACTTACTACACATAGACCCACCATACATGCAACTGCTAACCCCACACATAGATACAAAAAGATGTATTCAGAGGCCCTAAATAAAAATCTGCGGAAACAACAGAGACCTCCAAAGCAGATACGCAAGCAACCTACACCGACAAACACACCGCAATCATCACATAACCACAAAAACCAGTGTGCCGCACAACCACAGCCCCTAAGGCAAAACACCATACCTAACACACTTGTGATAGGTGACTCCATAGTCAGGCACACCAATGTCCCTCTCACCAGGCTGGATAAAGAGAAGGTCACTATCAGTTGCTTGTCTGGCACCAGAATCCGTCACATTACCCACACACTCAGGTCACTCCACAACAAGTACAAATACGACTCTGTCATTGTTCATGTTGGTGTGAATGACCTGAGATGTACCTCCCTGGAATACATAAACAAGGACATAGAAGAGCTCTCTGATTATGTAATCAAGGCAGGTATGACCCTAGCCCTGAGTAGCATCTTACTCTCACCATGTATGATACCACTGTACAAGGAAAAAATGATACATTTTAACAATTGGCTAAGTTTTTGGTGTCATTCAAAGGGGATCCAGTATCTGTCTGCGTGGGATGACATGCTCGACAAGCCTCAATGCTTCAGCAGAGATGGCTTGCACCTGTCACCCCTGGGATTCAGGATACTGGCAAAGGCTCTTGCCACCCCATAGTGCTTTTTTTGTCAAGGCTCAAAAAACAAATCCACCACCATAACAAGTACTAGCGATAATAAACTGAGGGTCATGCTGCTAAATGCTAGGAGTTTAAACTTCAAAATGCACTCTCTTGAGGCACTCCTCAACATGGAGAACATCAATATTTGTGCAGTAACTGAGACCTAGTTCAAGGCTCAAGAGAGCACCCCACTGATTCCAGGCTACAACTCATACCAGACATTTTGGCGAAATACAAAGGGAGGAGGCGTATCTGTATTCATCAAGGATAACCACACCTCCAGACTAGTTGTAAAGTATGATGTCTTGGAGATCATCCAAGTGCAACTGACAATGGGCAAAACTGCAATACAGATTGTAGCTTGCTACAGATCACCTTCCCTGCCCCAGGACACTCACTCCGCTTTCCTCGAGGTATTGGGAAACATGACAGTCCAACCAAACACCCTTATACTAGGTGATTTCAACTACCCAAATATCAATTGGGAAAACTACAAAAGTACTAATACCTTTTCTCAGCGCTTCCTGGAATACATTAACTCCAGTGCTCTGCACGAGCTTGTAAACACCCCCACAAGAGGTAAAAATATACTGGACCTGGTCATCACCAACATGGGGGTCAAATGCTCCAAACCTATGGTAAATTCCTCATTGGGCAGATCAGACCATAAACACATCACCCTAGATATCAACATACCATCCCCATCCTCCGTCCCAAAAGAAACCATGGTGAAAAACTTCTCCAAAGCAAACTTTATGCTACTCAAGGCAGAGGTGGCAAACTTCGTTACTCCCACACAGAATGTCATTATGACTGAATCTGCTATATCCTACACAAAAACACTCTACAAGCACCTACATGAGTGCATGGACCGTGCTATCCCGAACAAGAGCAAGACCCACTTCTCCAAAAAGAGGAAACCAGTCTGGTGGACGCCGGCCATAAACAAGCTCTATAATAGAAGGAAGAAATTACTGCAAAAAAAGTTAAAACCCAGAAATGGATGGGCCTCCTGACCAACCACAGCAAAAAACTAAAAACCCTCATAAAAATCTCTAAGGCGAGCTTTGAAAGAAAAATTGTAACAGACACCAAAGACAATCACAAAGCATTTCTTAGCTATGTCAAAAACCTTAATAGCATCTCTCACATCTGCTCCGAGCTACAACATAATGGTTCAAAATTCACAGAACCAACTGATATCATCAATATATTGTCAGACAGGTTCAGTGCAAACTTCACCCCACCCTCTCCCCCCAAAGGGCTCATATCCATACCAGAAGATTGTGCTGCCCCTAAAATCAGACACCCAGGTGAAAATAGCACTCTCCAAGGCAAGAAACACAGCATCCATGGGACCAGACAGCATCCCAGGCTGTGTGCTACATGAGCTTCAAAATGAATTAACCTCTCACCCTAATACTATGTTTAACCACAGCCTCACCTCAGGCTATGTGCCCACAGAGTGGCGCATGGCAACAGTCATCCCACTCCACAAAGGAGGTGCAACCACTGACCTCGGGAATTACTGCCCCATCAGTCTGATGAGTCTCATCTGCAAGACCATGGAGCGCATCATCATGGAACTCATAAACAATGACATTGGGAACCTACAAACCCTGGACCCCACCCCAGTTTGTGTTCGTGAAGGGAAGGTCATGTCTCCTAAATCTGGTTGGCTTCTTCAAAATGGTCACTAAAGCAATAGATGAGGGAAAGGTGGTCCACACAGCATACCTTGATCTTGCAAAGGCCTTCAATACCCTTCCCCCACTCGGGAATTAAAGACAAACTCACAAACCTAAATATAAACCCCTACATTACAAGATGGGTTGCAAACTGGCTCAGGGATAGAACCCATTCAGTGAGAATAGGAAATTCTAGATTAGACTCCAAACCTGTGACCAGTGGTGTACCACAGGGCTCAGTCTTGGGACCCCTCCTGTTTGGTATTTATTTATCTGAGGTACAAGAAAATAAGGAAGGACTATGGCTAACAAAGTTCGCAGATGACTGCAAATTGGGTGCCATAATTGAGACTCCTACTGATGTAGACATCCTTCAAAAGGGTCTTACGGGTACAGATACATGGTGCCAAAACCATGGCCTCAAACTAAATGCCAAAAAGTGCATTGTTATCCCCTTTGGGAAAAAACAAGTACCTATGAACTACAACATAGGTGGCAGCCCACTTATCAAAGAGAGTGTGATAAGAGACCTAGGGACTCAGGTAGATAGTAACCTCTCCTTCGACAACCACATTGCTAAAGTGGTTAGAAAGTCCTTCTACATGGCCCACCTTATCACAAAGGGGTTTGCATCTAGGAATAAGGAAGTTATTGTCCCCCTTTACTCATCACTCATTAGACCCATTATTGAATATAATGCCCCATTCAGGATGTACCTAATAAGACATCTGCAACAACTGGAGCGGCCTCGAAAGCTCCTCACAAAGAGGATAATGGGCCTTAAACAGATACCCTATGCCATGAGGCTAAAAAAACTTGCATACCAGCTACTCAGAGGTGATCTCTGCCTGACATACAAGGCTATGTCAAACCCCAAATTGCTAGAAATGCTTCACCTAAGGGAAACCCAATCCACCAGAGCTACACGCTCAAGGGACATAAACCTGACATCATCAATAAACAGGATGTGTTGGAGGGACAGATTCCTGTCTCAGAGACTCCACTTGCTATGGAATAAGGTGCCCATATATGTGAGGCAGAGCTCCTCGTTGGCACTCTTCAAGAGAAATTTTGATGAGTGGATGGGAAACAGGATATTCACCCTGGGAATCACTTCTGTGGCCCTGCTCGGCAGGGGCGTAGGTAACTAAACCACTTGGGAGGGAGGCGGTAGCACAGAATATTTGGCTAGGCTTAATTATGCCCTAGGACCAATAGCCTAGTACCTACCTATGAACTGATATACCCACTCAAAATAATATTTACCCACTCAGTTTTCACACTTGTGAATAAATCATTCTACCTTTGGGTATCTAGAGTGACACATGAATGGAGATATGATTACTACTTTTTTTTCACTGCAGTATGTTCAGCTGAACCATGATAATGTTTACTCCATGGAATGGGCAGGTGAACCACCTATTCAAAACTGGACACTTTGACTCATCAGTATTCCCCACTATAATTATGTAGATACAATATAATCTGTTCATTTTCACTTACCATAATCCTTTTGCACAGTGTCCTAGATTTTTTATACTGCCAGCACAGTCTATCGTTTACTGGCTATGATGACAATAAAGGTTTTAAAGGTGAGATGAAGGTCAAGACAGAAGCAAAGGATTTAAAATGCTGTACAAAGTGTAGAGTGCCACCCAGTGGTGACATTATGAACCACATATAAAGGCCAGGATAGCATTTCCAAAGATCATGACTTCAGTTTTTTTGTTGATAAGGTTAAGTCTCATGAAAATCAACTGTTTGCGATGTTGAGGCAAAAGTAAGTTGAGTAAAACATGAGGTCTTATTTTTTTTCTGATACATCAGTGGTTCATTTTTCCAAATCATCAATAAAGAAGAGAATTGGGGTGCTGTTGAGGGCATTTATCAGAATAGTGAAAGGCAGCAGGCACAATATAGAGCCCTTTTGAACCACATATTTCAGTCTGCTCTGAGTGCAGGAGGGAGCTGTCTACCTAAGCTTTGACTGATTTTCCACTTAGATAAATGTTTATCAAGTTAAGAGCAATGGACTGAGACTGTAACTTTAGTTCTTGAAGAAAATGAGAGTATTGGACACCGTCAAAGCTATTTGTAAGGTCAGTGAAAACTGTATCAGTAAATCTGCCATTTTTCCATACCATGGAAGACGTGACTTCTTCTCAACAAACGCAGGCATTTTAATTTTAGGGAATAACAGAATTCAGCATTTCTAAAACCTTACTTAAAAGGCAGAACCTTTCAGGTTTCTACCAAAATCTTTTTCTCAGAAAATGGAATCTTCAGTACTGGTCCCCCCATGATTCACTGTTAGGCTGTCTGCTATTCTTACCTTTTTATTAATGACCTCAAATTGGTCCTTCCTTCGCTTACCATTATAATGTATTCTGATAATACATTACCTTTTGACTCTAGTAAAACATATGCCAACCTGCAGTCAAAACTATGACCTAAATCTGAGTGCTGCTTTTCACCTGCTGCCAACGGATTACTAATCACCCACTAGAAAACTAATGTTATGATGTTTTCCTCAGTTCTGAAATTTACAAGAATATCACCTGTACTACATAAAGATGATCAGGACAGCATCCTCCTTAATGTCACAGAAGAAAAATACCTTTGTCACACACGAGATCCAGCCATACATTTTACAATGCAAATAGACAAAATATTATAGTTCTATCTCAACTAAAGTTATGTTGCAGAATTTTGCATCTCCTCTGGCCAGCTGCATGTACTATGATAGTAAGAAACACTCCTCTTTCCAAGTTAGAATATGGCTTACCATAATTATCTCTGTAGTCATTTTATCTTATTCAGAAGGTTCAGGTTGCCAAAGGCATTCCTAGATTTTTCCTCTTTGCAAACATACACGTGCATCCATATGATTTATTGCAAGGCTTCAGCTGCCAGCCTGTGATAAACATGGCCACCCTTCTTCTATGTGCTATTAGTCAGCAAAAGCTATAGCCAGGGTAGCATTCAAGACATAAGATGTCACTGGATGCGATTCTCAGTACCAGCATTCATTCTCTGAATGCCAATGCTACATTTGACAAAGCATTTAAATACTTTGTGTATTCTAGTGCAGTACCAATGCTTTTTCAGTCAGGAGTGAAGCTTCGGGACTTCAGTATTGTAGTTTCTGTAACAGGCAGCTCATTACGTTTGTAGTAAGTTGTTTGTAACAGTCTGAATAACAGAAAGGATTTTTTTTGCTCCTTAACTTAGAGTTGAGGAGCACAGATCAGGGAATGACACTGGGTGCTAGACAAACAAGCTATAATTCTGCATTTCAGAATATTAAAACTTCGATATTCCCCTCCCCAAAAGTGAAACTACTACTTAGAGAACAAAATTACTCCCTAAGAAAAAGGTAAAGACGTAAATCTTACCTTAGACTGGCCTTAGTTCAAAACATAGGAGAAAAACTTTCTTGAGACTGGGATGAGACAATTAGAACCACCTACCAAATGAAGTAAAAAAATTAGAAAACAGAGGGTTTAAACGCTTCATTAGAAGGGATCTATCTCAGTTTATCAAACAACCACATTGTCAAAACCCATATAGTCAGGACAATATGGTTGACAATGCAGTTAATCAAAAAGTAACATACACCTGCCAACAACACAATGTTCTTGCCTCCCTGGACCCCTACACCCCCCCTGCTAATTATTTATGCTAACTATGAGCTCACGGTACATTGGGGAAAAAGGCAAGTTCCCCGATCCTCACTCTACCTTGATCTCATTCAGAACGGTTCAATGAACCAAACTGTCGACCATATGGATTTCAACAATTTGCTTCTTCAATCAACTGGCATAAACCCCATTAGAAGAACACCTCCACAAAGATGAAATGTGTTTATGCATTTATGACATTGGTTAATATCATAGTTTCATAGGTAGGTACTAGGCTATCGGCACAAGGGCCTAAGTATGCCTAGCCAACAAGGTATCAGTTCATAATCATAGAATTGCACTGTGTCATTTATATTTACTTTTACTACTGAAGTGTTCAATGTATTTCTAAATTATATATATATATATATATATATATATATATATATATATATATATATATATATATATGTATATATAGATACCTACAGAAACAAATTTTTAGACTTTTGCAGCCAACATCCATTCTTTATGAAAAATAACGTGCTGCGTGGTCAGTTTATTAGACTGTCATGACTTATCACCGATGATCATACTTTTCTTTTAGAAAGTAAGTTCTTAACACACTTGTTTGTGAAGAGACATTACCCTGAACAACTAGTGCAGGAAATTTTCACAGAAGTAGCAGCTCACAGGCACATTAAACATAGACCTATACTTAAAAACGTTTTAGTGCCTAAAGACACACTAGATCAAACTGAAAACACTGACAGGAACTGCAGTTTTCCTCTTCCTATCAGTAGGGATGCACAAGGCATTAGAAAAATTGTGCAGAGAAATTGGAACATCATTAGAGCTAGTAAAGATTTATGCCAACATTTAGTGAATAATCGTAGCTTTTCCTTCAAAAAAACCCCACCACCTTGAAAATGTCATTTGAAAAAGATAACCCACATTTTTCTGTATTACATGTACAGAACAGTGACACTAAGGGCATGTTTACTTGCAACAAATGTGTAGTATGTCAGTACATTTATACTGGCTCTGAGTTCAGGTTTCAACACTGTAACATTACAGTCTATTTTAAAAAACATTTTGATT
Source organism: Protopterus annectens (assembly GCF_019279795.1). Lineage (NCBI taxonomy): Eukaryota > Metazoa > Chordata > Ceratodontiformes > Protopteridae > Protopterus > Protopterus annectens. The sequence continues at coordinate 542,525,752 of NC_056751.1, forward strand.
GCCATTCTAAGTTTTTAGTTTATGTAGCAGTGTGTAATTCTTGCAAAGTATTTTATGTTGGTAAGACAATCAGAAAGCTTTATAACAGAGTAAAAGAACATTTGGCAGCTATCAGAAATAAAGATGAAAAATACACTCTAGGAAGACACAGTTTACGCTGCCCTGAATTTATTGGTTTCAAATTTCTCATATTGGAACAGGTTGACCAGTTTTTTTGGAGATTGTGAGACTTTGCTTGAACTGAAAGAATTGCGATGGCAGTTATTACTTAATGCTGAGACCCCTCCTGGACTCAATGAAAACCTGAATGTTAAATGTGCATTGAGATGGGGAGTCTGACCACTCCCACTTTATACTAATATTTGTTAATGTATATACAGCTGTACAAAATGTGTAAATTCTGATTGGTTAATTTTTTCCTCACTGTTTTCTCAGAAGATATATGCTATTGTCATGGTTACATCTTTCTCTCTACTTTGTGGACCTTACTTATACCTGACATTTTTTTAATTTTGTCAGTTCTGAAGAAGTTCTAGATATCATTAAAGAATGAAAGCGCTTAGCATCAGTTTTGCCTTTGGGTGTCTTTCTTTTAGTTTATAAGAAAGAAGTTTGTTGTTTTATTAGTACAGTTCTTCGTTTATGTTAGTTATTGCAGTTTGGTTTTATATATATATATATATATATATATATATATATATATATATATATATATATGGTTATAGATATATATATATATATATATATATATATATATATATATATATATATATATACAACAGTCTCCACTCAATTTTATACTTAATAAGTTTACTTTTCTAGAATTTGCTTACATATTTTCTAGTCTTAACTTCAATGTGCAATTCTGCTTTTATTTTGCTGTGAGGGCCTGGGTCATGTCTGAAAAGGTTCAAAACCTTTAAGCAAATAGTGATAAATAGACAGGTAGATAGATAGATAGACAGGTAGTTAGATAGATAGATAGATAGATAGATAGATAGATAGATAGATAGATAGATAGATAGATAGGTAGATAGACAGATAGACAGACAGATAAATAAATAGCCTAACTTTTAATATCTATTACCCACACATACAAGTGACTAATAATCAATAAAGTGAGTTACATTTATGTCTTTGCATTTGAAACACATATTTTATTTCCTGTCAACATGAAACTTTTCATTAAATAAAAGGGTACTTTTGTCTTGCTAATGTTTGTTATACAGATGAATTTTTCTATTTAGGACTTAATAAGACTATTTCTTTCCCCAATTTCAGTACCTGTGAAAGAGGGAGTTGGCTTTGCACTAATAACTCTTGCTTTGGGATGTGTACCATCTACGGAAATGGTCATTATATTACCTTTGATGAGAAACGCTACGTCTTTGATGGAAGCTGTGAATATGTGGCCGTACAAGTAAGAAATAATTTCATTTTACTATTTGATAAAAATAATTCTTACATATACTATTTAATAATTGCAATACTAAGTGTAGCTCAGTATATACTGAAAAATGTTAAATATGTGCTGTGAACTCATTTTCTTTATAAGACATTAGAGTTCCAAAATTATGATTAATTAATTTGTCATGTAACATGGCCAGTAATTCTCCCTGGTGCTATTACGAGTACAAAATATATAAGCATAAATAAATGTATGTAATATGTTCTTTTAGACATGTAACACTGTGGGTATGTACTTGAAATCATGCAATATTTGCACTAATTAACTTTTTGCTGACATTTTCTTAGCAAAGTGTCAGTATAATGTAAAAAATGGGTTATTTGTATACATCTTGTGTGAAGATGGGACTTGCCAGTGTCACTGCATTTCTTGATGCAAATTTCTGAAATTGTTTTTTGTTATTTTTAAATAAGATATTCACCTGTACAGAGTGGCACTCTGCAGTGAACCAAGTTTTCCTGCTTTCTGTCTGAGTAATGAAAAGGGACTGCTATTTGGTAGTACAATGGAACTTGGAATTTATTTCTTTCCATGATAAATTGAGCTTTTACTATGCTAAATTAAACAGGCTATTACACTGCGATAACATCCAACTAATCAAGTTCATATTTGTTATCAATGTTAATGAAAAGCTATGACATAATTACAAAACAGAATGGCTTATTTTTTCTTATGGGTCTACAATCAGCACAGTGAATGGATTGCATAACAGTTTTAGTTTTAAAGTTTTCCTACATGCCAATGAGTGTAGGTCATGTGAACAAATGTATTTCAATTTCTTTTCATCACAATTTATAAAAGCCACATTGAGTTATATTGTGCAACTCAGCAGTTTATTGCAGCATGTTTTTTTTTTCTTTTTAAAGGTATAGAGGACCTGGACTAAGGTGACTGTGTCTATTAAAGGTATAGACTGCCCGGAGTAAGGTGACTGTGGGTATTAAAGGATAGAGTGCCAGAGTAAGGGGACTCTGTGTATTAAAGGAGTAGAGTACCCAGGGTAAGGTGACTCTTTGTATCAAAGGTACAGAGTGCCAGGAGTAAGGGAACTCTGTGTATTAAAGGTATAGAGTACCCAGAGTAAGGGGACTCTGTGTATTAAAGGTATAGAGTACCCAGAGTAAGGTGACTCTTTGTATCAAAGGTACAGAGTGCCAGGAGTAAGGGAACTCTGTGTATTAAAGGTAGAGAGTACCCAGATTAAAGGGACTCTGTGTTTTAAAGGTATAAATTGCCCAGAGTAATGAGACTCTATGTCTTAAATTATATAGTACCTGGAGTAAGGTGACTCTGTGTATTAAAGGTATAGAGTACCCAGAGTAAGGGGACTCTTTGTATTAAAGGTGTAGAGTACATTGTTGTTGACCAGATTATGAGTGTAGAATCTTGGTAAGTATATTATTGGGTTGGAGGGTAGCAAGTAAGTGATATGCATTAGGATGGATTTTAACAGGAGTGTAGGCAGAAAGGAGGGTGAGAAAGAGTGGATGTGAAGGAGGTAGTAGTAGGGGTGAAGATAGAAAAACAGCAAGTAGAAAGAGAGTGTGAGAACAGTAGCATAGCTAGGGCAGGATGAGAGGGGCAACCACCCTGAGTGTAAAGTATTAGGGGGAACAATTGGCTAGTCATCATCCTGATTGATCTTTACTGGACTACTGGCTTTTAAAAAACACAGTTGCTTTTGCTGTCAAACCTGAGTGCTGTAGCACTCTGAATGTTGTCTAAACTGTAATAACTGCTTGCTGTATTGTAGCAAGCAATTTGCTACAGTTTAAAAATAAAAAAAAATCTTTTGTTAACTAAAATTTAAGCTTGGTATCACTCCATACCAGGTATAAACTGCACCAACTGCAGGTAGGAGGGAGCATGTTATGCATCTGGCCACCTGGCTGATGTTCCACCAGAAGGAACAAACTTTATTTTTTGCTCTTAACTTGAAGAGCCAGGGTGGCACATGTACTGGCTACTGTCATAATGTCTGCAGGAAGCATCCTGCAAGTTTTGCAGACGAGTTTTTTATTTTTTTTCTTGAGTTTGTGGAACTGTAACAGGCCACTGGTTGAGCTAACTACACTTCTGTGGGGGAATAGACATAAGAGGAGAGGAAGTATTAATAGAGTTGTGGGGGTGGGAGGGAGCAGTGAGTAGAGTTTAGGAGGAGCCATTGCAAGAGTGAAAGTAACACTGGGAGAGAGTGATGAGTGGAGAACATCCAGGATTGGGAGTAGGTTGGATAAGTTGCAGGCTATGCTGACACAATACTTCACAACATTAAGTTATGAAATAAAATGATCTACTCAGGAACAAGGATAGCCAGATCCAAATATACATAGGTTGTGAATTAAACTGAGAAGTATGAGAATTAATTTTCATGATAAGTTTCTATATTTTCACCATTGAGTGCAGAGTTCTGATTCACTGTAGGCCATTACAGGCAAAAAAAACAAAAACAAAACAAATACTAGTTCAAGGAGTAGTAGGACAAACATATTTTAGGAAGAAGAAAATTTGGAAATTACTCTGGCATTACAATAAAGGTTAAAGAATGTACTGGAAAATGGATTAGCACTAAAACCCATTGGAAAACTACATGATTTGGTACCATATTTTGCTGTATATTTTCTTCAGACACCTGCAGCAAAGTAAATCTTATTTTAGAAGAACACATTGAAAAAAAATGTTAACAATGCCAAGCTTCTTAAGTATCCTTTACTGTTTTTCAGGATGGATGTGGAAGCAGTGTTTGGAATGGAACATTCAGGATTTTAACAGAAAATATGCCGTGTGGCAAAACAGGAACAATGTGTTCAAAAGCCATCAGGATTATATTGGGGGTAGGTTTGTTTTATTTAGAATGTCATTAGGTATTTCATCACTTTATTGATTGTTTGCACAGGCACAAATGCAGTAAAGTCCTTTGACATAAGCCTCTCAGTAGCTTTGTAAAGTTGATGTCCATTTTGTTTATCATGCAAAAATCCAGATGTAGTAATGTTAACAACAGGATCTGTAATGTATAAACGTTATTTGAGTATTCGTTTAAAAACATCCATGGTGTCTGTGGGCAGAATATATGGATTTATTCAGCTGCAGTTCCTAACCTTTGACGTGTCACTGATTTCTATGTCTATGATAAAGACAAACATGACAGACAGACAGATACAAACACACATACACACTCACACACAAGCATATATATATGCACACACTAGAAATGACAGGCATTTAGATACTCATGAAATGTTATCTTATCAGTCACTAAATGTTCTTAACCAAGTACACTGCTAACCTGCTTACTTTTTTTGTTAATTATGTAAATGTGATTCTAATACCACATATAAATGTGTAATTATAGGGAAAATAATACCTACTGTAAAAACAAATATAAAAAGCTCATCCATTGTATCCTTGATTAATAATGTGCATTTCTTTTTTTTTTTAGGAAGCTGAGCTTCTGTTGTCAGAGAGAAATCTTGAAGTTATTAAGAAAAGCAGTAAAATGAAATTAAATAGTCGTACAGTTGGTATTTATTTGTTAATAGAAGTGGGTTGCGATATGATTCTACTTTGGGACAAGAGAAATACTATCAAAATCAAACTAAATCCTAGCTACGAGGTATGGTAGCATTTCATAACTTACTAATATCTTCTGTTGTTCATGTTCATATACAACAGTAATCCATTTTAATTTTAAAATGTGAACAAAAGTTTTATATTGCTGTTTTCATTGTAAGGAAAAAAAAAGGAAAGAACTGAAGATTTAAATAATAATAATTATTTTTTTCCTCAACACTGCCTCAGAGAAATTCAGGAGTAATATGTGGCCATAGCAACTGCAATTTTCCAGTTAACATTAAGGCTAAGAGTTGTTAACAAGAGTAACAAGTTTCATCCTGTATTCCTTAGTTCAATTCCCTCAGCCTCCATTTGCCTACTATCGAACTCTGAACAAGTGTCTTAACCTGTAACTATTTGAAACATCGGGACCCACATAAGCAAGTCCCAAAATACATAGAGTGACTGGATAGCCAAAAAAATGGACACACACACACACACACACACACACACACACACACACACACACACACACACACACACACACACACACACACACACTCATAGCAGGCCCATCATTCTTTTAACTAATGAGATGTGTCACTTCCTCCTATTCTGCCTGTGATAGCCAGACTCTGCCTGCTGAGCTTTCCAGCAAGATTGTGTTGTTTTGAGCTGCAGTGTGTGATCCATTCTAATGCCTGATTTGTGTCTAGTTCAATGAAACAACTAAATGTTGTTGCTGAGGCAGGCTGTGGAGAATTGTTTTCTTTGTAATAAACATTCACTCTTCAAGCTAAGAAACTTCCTTCTGCCTTGAGGTGCAAGAAACTGTGATCTCATGCAATAATGTTCAGGAAGAAGTCTGCTGTGTTTAAAATGTCAGAGTTTCAGCTAAGTCTGTGGAGTCACATAAACCCTCCAGCCTCCTCCCCCAGTTTTCCAGCACTGGTTGCAGAGAATTCTAGATCCCCTTGACAGTCCTTTTCAAAGTTAAGGTCAATGTCAGTGAGTCTTCTGGTGGGCCACCAAAAGAGTCTGTATTATAGCAGTGGAATCTTTAAGTCAGCTTTTACTTGGAATTCATGTGCTGTCTGCCATTTCTTCTCAACCTCAGTTGTCTCACTCATCCTAGCTGGTAATGTCCTTGAATTCCACATGATAATTATTTGTTAGTGGCTGCCTTTAAAATAATCATGGCTTACAAAGTATACCTCCAGTTTAGGACTGCTACTCCTGTCCCTTTAGTTTTAGATCACCAGAGGTCTCCTGCTGTGCTGCTAAATTGTTTCTTGTTCACCTGAATGATATGTTATTTTCACCGGTACCAACTTTAGCAACCAACTTTAGCACCACATTCACAGGAGCTAGCCCTACAGCAGATTGAAAGCTTCAGTTCACTTTGACTGTACAAGCATCAGTCCACCAGATGTCGATCTATGCCACATTTGATTTCCTTACATCGATCTTACAAGCATTAAGCTGATGAGAATTAATGGAATGGATGCCACTAAATGATATGTCTGCTTTGCAGACCTTTCTAAGATAATCTGACAAGATGCCTGCTCTTCCAATATATGCCTTTTGTGTGTTGAGGGCACCAATGTTTTCCTTTCATGCATCTGATATGTAGGCAGCAGTTTTGTTCTCTTTCTAAGATAACAATTTGGTCCTTCAGTCCTCTGGAAGTATATATCTTAGGACCACCTGTGTCAGCCACTGTTCTTCCTCCAACATCTTTACCAACTCCCAGCCTGTCCTTTCCTGACTCCTTTGCTAGTGTTTTTGTTGAGGTTCTCCTTCTCAGCCCAAACCCCAGGAAATGTCCTGGTATCTGCTAAGTTGGAATTTATTCCCCTGAGACCCAGAAAGTGAATGTTGATGATACACCATATTGAGCCTCTCATTTAGTTAGTTATTTAGATATTTATGATGATTTCAAATGTGGTGAGTTCTTACAGGTATTTGGCCTACAGAACCAGTCTTTTCCCCCAAACACAGGTTGTAGGACACTACTCACTTTCTACCTCATTCCTCCTGGGTGGTCCTTTCATCCTCATCTGCAGGATGACCCCCAGTAAGCCTTAAAAAAATCTAAGAAAACTCGGATAAAGAGGAATCAGTCCTTAAGAAAATCAACTGGAATTTCTGGCCTCTGAAGGAGTGCTTAGTATGTGTTGGATACTCCTAAATTAGATGTAACCATTTTGGCAGCAATGCTGTGCAGGGCTCCCAACCCTCAGAGCCCCACCTTCTGTTCCTCAATAAAGGATCCCCAGGTCAAGTACAGCTATGAGAAACATGCATCTGTGTCTGTAACCCTTACATTGTAAACATTTAATTACTTGGTTTATATGCTATATCTCTAATGAGAAATAGACATGTGAACTACAGAATGGAGTGGAGGAGTTGCCTGATAGCTGCTTAAAGGATATGATTGAGGCCCAAGAGATAACAAGTGGGTTATGATCAGAGACCTGATCATTTTCAACTATTTTATAGTTGACAGTAATTATATTTCACTATTGTAATAGACCAGAGCACGTTGCAAGGTTCAGATATTTATAACCTCTATCCTACCTTGGTAACCAGCATTAGTACAGCAAAGGATGGAAGTTATTGATATTTGTTCATGGACAGACACTGTAGTTTATGATTTCTTTGAGGTGCAGAGCAAATTAGTAAATAATGTCTTCCCAGAATTTTCTGCATGTCTCTTATTTGCTAAATGCCAGCCAGTGTAATTTTAAAATTAACTTTACCATCATAAAACACCTCCCTTTTAAGCAAATTGTCAAGCCTCACAGCACCACTGGGTGGTCAGTTATTTCCCAATAACTTCTAACCTGTCACACATTATTACTTACTTACTACCTAGAAGAATTACCACTTGACTGCAGCCCCTCTGATTCTAGCTTTGACCTCCTCATTGAGACTTCCGTTCTCCCCGGCCTCCCCTCCCTGATTCTTGAATCTGATGACCTGTTCCACTCTTTTCCGTACTCTCTACATTTTCAGCTTTTTCTGATTTTCCTCATTTGTTGGCATGGTAACTTTAGTCAGTTTCATCCCATGTGCCTTCAGTGCTGCTAATGTAGTCTATCACTGCTATGAACAAGAGTGGATCAGAGCTGAACTCCGATTTGTTGGCATGATAACTGTAGTCAGTTTCATCCCATGTGCCTTCAGTGTTGCTAATGTAGTCTAGCACTGCTATGAACAAGAGTGGATCAGAACTGAACTCCGATGGGCACTCACTCCCACTAGGAATCCCTCTGTGAGTCTGAACATTGTTTGTACTTGTTTTGGGGACTTGCACTAATTCTTCATATGTTACTGGGACTTTGAGCCATCTCAAGATTGCCCAAATTACCTTCCTTAGAACCTTGTTGTATGCTTTCTCTAAGACTAGGAATGCTTGTTTGGACTCTCATTTCATCTCCAACCTCTTCTCCACTATCTGTCTCACTGCAAACATTGGGTTGGTTGAATTGCATCCTTTTCTGAATCTGAACTGCTCGTCTCCCATCTCACAAAGTATTTAAAAATAATTAGATAATTTTAAAAAAACGATCTGTGTAACAATTAAACATCGCTGACTTTTGTTAACATATTTGTTAACCAGGTAAGCCCACAGAACACACATGTCCATTTGCAGGGGTAACTCAGGAGCGCTAACTGGTCAGGTGACTTGTTCAGAGTGTAACAGTATGTAAATGAGAGGTAAGGAATCAAACACTTTATTCTTGACTAAAAGAAGCAGCCTATTAACATCAGAGAGCACTAGGCCTTCACTAACTGCCAGACAGCTTGATGTATACTTAGCATAAGGTATTCCATCTAGTCTTACCCTTTGCGTCAGGCATCTAATTTTCTCATGGGCAAAATACAGCAAACTACACACTTCATTTAGAAATATAGCTTAATAAATCACAACTAGTTGTTGGATATTTCTGTATATACTAAATACCGGAATGCATTTTTTCAATTTTTTTTCTCGTATATGATTGTATTATCGCCTATGTCGAGTGAGTTTTAAAGCCATGCAGGTAGGTGCATGTGTGTGCATGTGCCTTCTGTGAAGGGTGGGAGCCAGGCTGGCAACTCGACACCGTAAAAACTCCACTGCCAATCAATCCATGGACCGGTGATCCACTGTGGTGACCCCTAACGGGAGAAGCCGAAAGACATTGGTTTTATGTTATAATCTCCTACACAAGGAATAGTTTAGATTTAATGTTTTTGTATTAGTATACCTAACCTTGAAATTGGGAAACATTTGTATATATAGTTCTTGGAGATTCTTTAATCTGCACTGGCAGAAGACTCCCTTATTCTTCCGACATTGTAGACCTCAGTTGTTAACACAACAAAATGTCATCTGTTCAGTAGTTATTAGTATCCTTTTTAAATAATTACTTCACAGAGAAATGGTACTGTGTGTTTAAAATTAATTGAATCAGTTGTCAAGTAAATATGGGATCAAGTATGTAATTAAGAAAATAAAAAAGTAAGCAAATGGGCTTGCTTGGCTTCTAATATATCAGCATATACAGTAATGAAAATACTTCTTTCTGATTTGCTCTAAATGAAATCATCTTATGTAGTGACTGTGACACTTTCCTTCTGATTCACTCTTCTTGAAAAATAGGCTTTGTAAATTATAATACTTTTGTCATTTAAACGTTTGGCGCATTCTGTCAAAGATGTGAACAGTGTTTGCCATCTCAAGCCAATTGTTTATAATAACATTTATTTATTTTTTTATTTATTTTACAGGGAAAGGTTTGTGGCCTTTGTGGTAATTATGATGGGAATGCCATGAACGATTTCACCACCAGCAGTAATTCACTAGTTACCTCTCCCTATGAATTTGGAAACAGCTGGAAGACCTTTAATGAGTGCCCGGATGCATCAGATGAAACCGACCTATGTCATTTGAACCCTTATCTTCATGCGTGTGCTCAGATGAAGTGTAGCATTATTAAAAGTGATACGTTTAAAGACTGTCATGCTAAGGTACATTTGATACAATGTTCTTTTCATCACTGAAACCTTTTGTATGAATGCCACTTCTCTGTCTTTGTTTAACTCAGTTACATACCTATCCACAGCAGTAGCACTGAAGTAAAGTTACACTTTCAATATGACATTAAAATATGTAGCCATTAAAAAGAATACATTAAACAGTCACTGGTGTGAGTGAGTACTTGAGCATTTCACAGCTAAAAGTGAAGCATCTGGGATGAGAATCTGCACTTCCATAGTTAACACTATAATGCACTGGAAGAAACAATGCTTTGCTCTGAGCAGGTGGGAAGACACCAGCTCTTGGTGCTGGAATTTAAATTAAATTTAAATTGTGGGCAGGTGATCGATCAGCAGAGTGGGTCAGCAGGCCCCATAATGATGTAACCTGTGTCAGTGAAGATAGAACTCTTGGTTTACTACCAGTTCCTCTGTGCCCATCCCATTGTTGTGTATGGTCATGAGGTACATGTTGTGAGTGAAAGAATGAGGCATTGTGCCCAACTAATGGTAATCGGTGTTCTCTGCTGGGCCACATGATGGGATAAAAAGTGCAAGCATTTGAGAGACACTCAAAGTAAAATCACTGCCCTTTCATATCAAAAGGAACCAGGTGAAGTGTTTTATTTATTTTATAAGGAGATTTCACTAGATGCCTTTCACTGGATCTTTTCTGGGTATGGCACATAACCAGCATTTCCTGATGCAGACCCAAAGTTCACTGGTGGAACTTCTTTAGAATGAACTGGAATATATGGTGGGGAAAAGGCAGTTTGCTCTGCATTGATTACTCCTTTGCCAGCAGCACCCTTACCAAAAGAGACATAAGGAAAGAGACTTTATAATGCTACACAGGAATTATATATACATATATTTGGAATTCACCCTCTGAGAAGGGTTGGGCCTTGGGCTAGCAACCTGAGCCCGTAAAACCTGTAACTGCCACAGAAACAATGAGCACTGAAAGATGCTCGTTGCCTGATGTACCACATGGTGCATAAACGGGAAAAAGAGAGAGATTTGGTATTTACCTAATTTACACATTTTGCCTTTGCTGAATATGTAAAGAATTCTTCAAGAAGGTTTCCTAACCTCTGTTGGAGATTGCAGAAGTTATGGAAACATTACTGTCTAGAGTCTAGAGTTTGTACATTTCCTGATGAGGATTTTAGGGATCACTGACTCCTAGGAACATAGTCTAAACACAATATTTGAGGGCAGTGTTCTCAAAATTGGCCGACAGACAGACAAGAGGCAGACAGACATATGGATACCAATGGCAGTCATCTTTGTTTTCTGTTTCCTCTTCAGGCAGCACCTTACTTTGTTAATCATATTACTTGGAAGGACACATCTTCCAATCCATATTGAAATTCCCGGAGAGATATATTTTAGTCACTGTAGCCAACAGACAATATAAATTAAAAGGCTACAGAGAATCTGGTCATTGGAAAACATGCTGTCAGATGTTATAATCTGTAACTTTGTCAACATGAAAAAGGAGATGTAAATGGTAAACATCTGATACAGTAACTCTGCTTCAACTACATGCCTATCACATTATACAAGTATGAAAAAATATACACACTGTATAGGTTACATAAATTGGCTGTAAATGCTTTTTCTATATTGCTTTCCTACACTGCTTTCTAGTGCATTTACTATACATTCACATTACTTACTGCTTGGAAACACACTGCAGTGTTATACCCAATATGTAAGTGTGTGTGTGTGTGTGTGTGTGTGTGTGTGTGTGTGTGTGTGTGTGTGTGTGTGTGTGTGTGTGTCTGTGTGTGTGTCTATATCTATATATCCGTATCTATACCTAATATATATATATATATATATATATATATATATATATTCACTTTGAAAGCTCGAAATACTGAAATGTCGCATTTCAGTGTCTCGAGACCATAACATCGAAACTCCAAAATCTCGATTGCTTATAATTTCGACAGTCACTACACTGAAAGTTCCAGATATCAAACGTCAGAAGTCTTCACTTAAAGAAACACTCCTCCATTTAAACTCAGCTATACTAAATTGGTCTCAATGGTTCTCCAGGGTGGCAAGCCCCCCTGCATACCCCCATGGGGGATTCACCCCCGACACCCCCCATTAAATTAAATATACCAACTCTGAGATCACACTAAAGTGAGAAAAGAGTAAATTTCCGATCCTCACTGTATCACAATCTCCATTTAAAACTGCTGAGACCGATTTAGTGTAGGCTGAGTTTAAATGGAGGAGTGTTCTTTTATCTGAAGACCAGAGTTCTGACTTGGTGTTTGACTAGCACCTAATGATGGCTTGGACATTGCAATAGTGCATGTGATGGTTCTGCAAGAGTTGAGGAGATTAAAAAAAAAAGTCACATCTAGGCTTTCGAATATTAGCTAAAACAGTGTCTTCCTCCATAGTGCCTTTTTTAGTCAATGCTAAACTGAAAGTACTTCCAACATAGCAAATCAAAACCAAAAAAATCTAAAGATATTACTGCTCAGTGCTAGGAGTCTAAACAAAAAACTCCACTCCCTAGAAGCTCTCTTTACCCTAGAGAATGCTAATGTCTGTGCGGTCATCGAGAGATGGTTTAAAGCTGCGAAGAGCATACCAACAGTGCAAGGTTATAATGCCTTCCACACATTTAGGCCAGCTACTTCACAGGCAGGGGCTAAAGGTGGAGGTGTCTCTATTTACATCAAAAATAAATATACTTCAAGGTTGGTCAAACAGGACAATGCACTTGAGCTGCTCCATGTTCAAATCACCATAGGCTAAATCCAATACCACTTCCTTGCAAGCTACAGGTCCCCCTCTATGACTCAAGAAACCTATACCATGTATTTAAACTTATTAGAAGCACTAACCATCCAACTCAATACCATATTCATGGGTGATTTTAATTACCCCACTATTAACTGGAAATCCTATATGATATCAAACGTGCATACAGAGAGATTCCTGTATTTTGTAAACACAAACTCCCTGGATGAGATAGTCAGTACACCAACCAGGGGTGCAACCATACTGCATCTGATCCTCACTAATATGAGAAAATACTGCACACCCCCTACTGTAATGTCTTCCCTGGTAAGGTCAGACCACAAAATGGTCTCTTTTGAAGTAAAAATAAAACCTGGGCCCTCAGCTAAACCTGGAATATTCTAAGGATAACCTCCTGCTATTAAGTGAGAACCTGGCAAATTTTCAAGCCCCCATAAACCCTGAGAACACTGCTGCCTATGCAGAACTGTTCACAGAAACCTTGTACAAGCATGTTAATAGCTGCATAGACGCAGTTGTACCCACCAGGAAGAAGTACAGAACTAACTCAAAAAACAAGCCACCCTGGTGGAATCACAAAATTAATAGGCTGTATAACTGGAAGAAGAAAATCATGGCAAAAATTAGGAAGTGTAGGACCCAGCAGGACAAAAGCACTCTTATCAAACTAAACAAACAACTCAGAGGACAAATAATGTCTACCAAAGCCAAATTTGAGGTAAAGTTTGCCTCCCAGGCCAAGGACAACCACAAAGCATTCTTTAGTTGTGCCCGCAACCTCAAAGACAATAAACAATTGTGTGCAGAGCTCATTGCAAATGGAGCCATCTATACTGAGCCAGAAGATATAGCAAACCTCCTGGCTGATAAATTTAGCTCCAGCTTTATCTCTCTCTCGCTCTCTCTCTCCCCCTCAATCTTCCCTCAGGAAATATCATCAAATATAACACCCCCTACTATCACTAAGGAACAGGTCCTTAATGCTCTCTCTAAGACCAAGAACACTGCATCAATGGGCATAGACAATATCCCAGGATGCCTTCTAAATAGCATGAAACATGACCTATCAGGACCTCTGGAATTACTATTTAACTTTAGCCTCCAAACAAGCTCCATGCCTCATGGATGGAGAAACGCAACAGTCATCCATCTGCACAAAGGTAGGCCATCTACAGAACCTGGAAACTACAGTATATGTAAATCTATGGAAAGAATTATCATGGAGATGATCAACAGAGATATAGTAAACCTGTAGACACTGGATCCAACCCAGTTTGGTTTCGGCAAGGGCAAATCATGCCTACTCAAGCTGGTGGACTTCTTTGAGAAGGTCACCAAAGCAATGGATGAAGGCAAAATCATTCACACTGCCTACCTTGACCTGGCTAAGGCATTCACACAATACCCCACTTGGACATTGTTGACAAACTCAAGAGGTTAGGTACAAACCAGTATCTCAACCAGTGGATAGCCAACTGGCTCACAGATAGGACCCAGGAAGTTAGAATTGGGGAGTCTACCTCTACAAAGGGGCCAGTCACATATGGAGTCCCTCAAGGATCAGTCCGTAGACCCCTCCTTTTTGGCATTTACTTCTCAGAAGTCAAGGCCAATGTCAGTTGTCTCTGGCTCACTAACTATGCAAATGATTGCAAATTATGAGCTGTCATTGAATCACACACTGACACAAATGTTCTCCAGGAGGGGCTGACACAGACAAACAACTGGTGTCAGAGCCATATACTAAAACTAATTGCCAAGAAATG
>NC_056751.1:542545358-542615358 GCF_019279795.1 Protopterus annectens
GAACTTATGTCAACAAAGAACTGCCCTTTGAACTGCCCTTTGATCACCATGTATCCATTATAGTAAATAAGCCCTTTTTCATTGCACAGGTTATATCTAAAGGTATTGCATCCATATCCATGGATGCAATCATTCCACTGTACTCGTGATTCATTAGACTGATCAGGGAGTATAATGTTCCTTTCAGTTTGTACCTGTCTAACCACTTATCACAACTGGAATAAACCCACTGCTTTCTCACTAAATAAATCAAGGACTTAAATCATAAAAACTATGCAGACTGCCTCAAAGCCTTGTCTCTGTAGACAGTATTCTGCAGGCTACTGAGAGGCAACCTTTGCCTTGCATATAGAGCTTCAACAGACCCGATTCTGTCAGACTTATTACAAATAAGCAAGTCCAATAGGATCATAGGAAGTTACTAGGCAGTTGGCCCTGAGGCCGTTACAAGCCTAGCCAATAATTTAGCCCCTATTCCAACAAGTTAGTACTATATCCCCCTGTCCAGCAGGGACACAGGTGGAATCCCAGGGGTGTATTTTCTGTTCCCTATCCAGTTATCCAGGTTGCACTTAAAAAGGGTTAATGAGGCACTCTGCTTGATGTGGAGATGGAGTCTATTCCACAAAAGGGGATGTCTCTGGGAAACAAATCTGTCCCGCCAACAAGTCTTATTCACAGACCAAGTTGAGGTCATGCATGCGCGTTACTCGAGTGGAGCTTGACCTGTGGATATGCAGCAGTCCCATCAGGGCGAGGTCTGATATTGCTCTATATGCCAGACATAGGTCACCTCTGAGGAGTCTGTAGGAGACTGAGTAGAGAGACAGGGCCTTTAGCCTATTTGTGTAGAGTAGATGTTTGAGGCCCTGGGTTCTCCTGGTGAGAAACCTCAGTTGTCTCTCCATTTGCTGCATGTGCTTTGTGAGGTACATGCCAAAAGGGGCATTGTACTCAATAATGGGTCTTATAAGGGAAAAATACTGGGATGTTATGACCACCTGGTCCTTGGATGAGATACCCTTACTAATAAGGTGGGCCATGTAGAAAGCCTTCTATACAATGGAGGCAAAATGGTGGTCAAAAGTCAGTTTGCAATTAACCTAGGTGCCCAACTCCATCATGACTGATTGCATGCTTAGAACCGTATTATCAAAGTGATAATTTGTGGGGACGTCATTCTCCCCAAAGGGGATGATGATGCATTTTTTGGCATTCAGTTTGATGCTGTGTTTCTGGCACCAGTCATTTCTTTGGGTAAGACCCTCTTGGAGGATGTCCACATAACTAGGGCAATTGATGACAGCATCCAACTTGCAGTCATCTGCAAATTTGGTCAGCCATATCCCACTGGTTTTGGCCTGTACCTCAGAAAAGCATATCCCAAACAACAGAGGACCCAGGACCGATCCTTGGGGTACCCAGCTTGTTATGGATCTACTGCTTGAGGTCACTTCACCTATTTTGACAAGGTGGGTTCTGTCAGTGAGCCGGTTTGCTACCCATCTGGTAACATATGGATTGATGCCTAGTTGAGAGAGTTTATCTATTACACATGTGTGGGGAATAGTATTGAAGGCTGCTGCCAGGTCAAAGTAGGTGGCTTGCACCATCTTCCCCTTGTCCATGGCCTTGGTTACTGTCTTAAAGAAGATGACCAAATTTAACAGGCATGACCTCCCTTGATGAAACCAAACTGTGTAAGATTGAGTGTCTGGAGGTTGCCAATGTCCTTATTAATGAGGTCCATGATAATCAACTGCATGGCCTTGCATATCAGGCTAGTTGGGCTGATGGGTCTCTAATTTCCTGGATCAGTCGACACTCCATCTTTGTGCAAAGGGATGACAGTGGCTGTCCTCCACTCAGCTTTGGTTGAACAGGGTGCCTAATGGTGCTGCAGCTTCCTGCTTGAGTTCATGTAGGATGCAGCCTGGGATGTTATTGGGTCCCATGGAGGCTGTATTTTTTGCCT
Source organism: Protopterus annectens (assembly GCF_019279795.1). Classification (NCBI taxonomy): domain Eukaryota; kingdom Metazoa; phylum Chordata; order Ceratodontiformes; family Protopteridae; genus Protopterus; species Protopterus annectens. Next base: position 542,547,334 of record NC_056751.1, read on the forward strand.
TTGAGAAGGCAGTGATGACTTCCTCCCTAGAGATAAGGAGAGGGGGCATGTACTGGGGATGTCCTGTTTTACTGATTGGGGAACAGAGGGATGAAGTTTTCACTGAACCTGTCTACCAGCAAGTTGGCTATATCTTCAGTGTTTATGTATGTGGTGTTCTTGACCACCAGTTCTGAGCAGATCTGGGTGCTTCTCTTGAGGTTGCGGGCATATGTGAAGAAGGCCTTATGACTGTCTTTAGTAGATGTGGCCAGTTTGGACTCGAAGTTTGCTTTAGAGGATTTCACTAGTGCTCTTATTTGCTTGTTCAGGCTAAGGAGAGATTGCTTTCAATTAGGCACCTGCTCCTTCTTGGTCCTGGACAGCAATTTTTTTCCTTTTATTATAGAGTTTATTTATTGCAGATGTCCGCCAGACAGGTTTACTCTTTCTTGAAGAAGATGATTTCATCCTGTCGGGTATTTCTGATTCCATGCAGTTATATAAATGCTCATATAGTACTTTGGTGTAGGTTTGGACATATGTGCCAGTTCCTGTGGAGGGGGAGAGGGCTGTGAAGCTGTTTATACCTTCCCTCAGGAGGTTGTAATCAGCTTTGGAGAATTTTTTTTGCTTGACCCTAGTCGGAGGAGATGGTGACTTCAAAAGTGATTGCTTTGTGGTTAGATCTTACCATGGATGATGACAATGTAGGGATGCTGCAGTGGTTACTCATGTTGGTCAATACCAAGTCCAAGATATTTTCACCTCTTGTGGGGATGTCGATCAACTAGTCGAAGGCATTTGCATTGACGAAATCAAGGAATCTCTGGGCATTTGTTTTTTGGCATGAGTATTTCTTCCAGTCTATATTTGGATAGTTAAAGTCACCCAGGATCAAGGTAAAGGGTTGAATCTTGATAGATTCAAAGATGTTCAGATAGGTGGGGTCAAAGTTGGAGGCTATAGCTAACTATGATTTGAATAGCGGTCTTGTCAATTGTTAACTGCACCTGGAGTGTTTCCTGTTTCCTGGTATCATAAACACTGACTCAAGTGAACTCAATCTCTTTTGCAAAATAAACAGAGCAAGTTGGAATTGTTTTCCCGTCCTCATAAAACAAAGTACTTTTTTTTACTCTGTTTAAATATAATTTATATGAATGGATGGGCAACTACAAATTCATCCCTGGTTTAGCATCTCTGACCTTCATGGACAGGGAAAACATGTAAATGTTCCAACATATCCTTGCTCAGCCCATTTCTGGGTATTTGTATGCAAATATGTGGACAGAAAACTGCCATTAGAATGGAAGGCTAGGCTTCTTAAGATCTCCGCAGATCGATAGCCTTGTAAATACATTTGAGGGAAGGGAAAAAACAAAATATTCAGCAGTAATCACTTTTGACCAAATTCAGAAATGCTGAGCTAGGACATATCAAACAGGTCAGGGTACAGGAAACAAAATTCTGAGCAGCGCCGTTGTACCTCAGACAGATTCTATCAAATTGTGCTAACAGTGATAGCTCACCTGTGTTGATGGCAAAGTACAAGTATTTGTTACTATTCATTATGACCAGGACTTTCAAATGGCTACAGTTTGCTAAGGATCACTTGTAGGTTGCAGGAGGTCTTCTGAGTATTGATAGGAAGACTTTGATTGAGACAAGATTATTCCTTTCTGCAGTGTGATAATAGTGATACAGATGCAGAGCAATACTTAAAAGTATTGACATAAGGATAACTGCCTCTGTATGCCATAGTATCAATAAGTATTGCTTGAACTGCAGAAAGTATTATATTAATACCATCAGTCTGGCAAATGCAGTTATTTCCACAAAACAATGACTCTGCAAGGCAACACAACTAATATAACATGGATAACGTGTACATTTTATTTATTTATTATTTATTTATTTGACATTTATCAACCGGGATGGTCTGATTGGGTCACAAGTGCAGTTTTCAGAAGAGGCCCAAGGAGAAAAGCTCCACAGTTGTAGAAAATTACAAGACTTACAAGCAAACTACAATATATAAGTATGCAGTGAGTGCATTGCTACTTTAACAGTGATAACACTTTACACAAAGACTTATAAGCAAAATTAGAAGACATAAGTATACAGTGAATACCTTACACGTTTATCTTGATAACACTTTACACAAAATTATAAATTTGACAAGATTTTTAACATGATACAGTGTCACTACCTCAGTGATAGGATATTTGCATAATACTATTCTTCATGTTTGAATTGGAAGAATACTTGTGCTGTTTAGATTAGTTCACAAGGAGTAGAAAGATAGGAGTAGTATGGTACATTGTTTCCAGTCTTTACAGCACTTAATGGTCATGGACATGTTAACGTAACTCAAGGAGGTATGGGACAGCAGATTGTGTATTAGACTGGGGTTATGCATGTACATAGCCATAATTTATTTAGGTGTTCTTTTAGGAAGGCTTTAAAGAGAGGTAGACTAGGAGTTGGCCTAATGTTGGGAGAGATTGTGCTCCAAGAATTAGCAACAGAGTGTGAATCTAGAGATTTTCCTGGGTTTCTAGAAGGTTTGTAATGTTGTATTAGGTATTCTAGAGCTGGACAGGCAGTGGACCTATAAAATAGGTTGTGTGTTGTATTTGTAATTCTCTGAGTGATGTACAGTGATGTATATGGTAGTTGGAGCTGGTTGCGAACTTTGCAACTTTGCAACTTTATTGTAGCATTGCTCTAATTTAGTTTTGGTGGAGTTCTGCAGATTGGTTATTATATAGTAACCGTAGTGAAGTGAAGGGAGCAAGAAGGTTTTAGCTAGGGTAATTTTGTAGTGGTAAGGAAATGTCTGTTTCTGTAGAGTATTCATAGTTTTTATGGACTTTTTTTTTTTTTTTTGATATTTGGTTGAATAAGAGAGTCAAAGTTGAGATGAACGATGTCTAAGATGGTATTGTCAGCTGTATAAATATTTAGTTGGCCTGGGTTGAGGGTTATATTTTTTAAGTGGAATATCATAAGTTTGTTTTTTGGGGGATTTAGAAAGAGTTGGGACTCTGTAAGCCATGATTCAGTTACTAAGAAAGATTGCTGGGTTTTGATTGATAGGTTGAGTCATCTGCATACTATATTAATGTTCGTGGAGAAGAGGATGTGTATAGGTTATTGGTGAATATGTTAAATAGTAAGGGTCCTAAAATAGAGCCTTGGGGTACTCCTGTGGGGCTTGGTAGGAAAGGGAGAGTTGGTTTGACCATTTAACTGCTTGTTTCCTGTCATGGAGGTAACTTTGGAACCACTGGAGTCTGGAGGCGGAACAACCTAGGTGGGATAGTCTGTTAACTAGTAAAGTGCGTGAAACAGTATTGAATGCTTTTGAGAGGTCTAGGAATATTGCTGCTACTAAGTGACCTTTGTCTCTGGCTTTGTTAATGGTGTTTGTAAAGGATAACAGTACTGTGGATTTGTTGTGATTTGGCCTGCGGCATGCTGAGTTTGAGAGAGCAGGTTGTTTTGAGTAGATATATCATGATTTGTTGGTGAATACACATGATTTTGAATGGGGGGATAGTATTGATATTAGGCAGAAATTAGAGATTTCCATGAATTGCCATCCTTTATAAATAGGTGTTATCTAAGATAGTTTCCATATTGTAGGGACTGTAGCTTCAGAGAGTGACCTGTTTATTAGAATGCTGACCGGATATGCAATTGAGTCAGTGGCAAGGCTTGCTTGAAATACAGAAGCAATCAATGCTCTTTATGTGTTGCCATTAATGCATGACAAATGAGTTCATGATTGCAGTATCCTGAGATGTGGCATCCTTGTACCTGTCATAGATAAATAGCAGGAGGTTAAATATGCAGAATGATTTGCCCCCCGCAAAAATATTTTATACTAATATTTCTAAGCTAAACTTGTGCTTGCTAAATGTTTATGAAGGTTTGTGATTACACTTAATGATATTAAATCGTAAAACACATGTACTTTCATTAGGAGTCTACGCTTAAGCATATTTCTGATGCCCTTCCTGTAATATAACCATTCATCTGTGCATTATCTGTGATATAATCACTATACAAACACCGAAGTTAACTAGTGAACATTAACTTTGGAACATACCAGCATGCCAGGCAGGAAAACAGAAAAAAGTTATGAAAAGTACCAAAAGGATTATGATTGTCATATACTGTAATGTAAAGCATAATCTGTTAGGCATTGTTATGTACCCTAGAGCATAAACCATCTCCCAGTGTCGTTTTGTAATATCCCTGAGGTTTAACTATGTATTTATGAAGAGCATCTAACCACATCTTTCAAGTATGCCTAATTTTGCACAACATTATTGATCTGCCTTATATTTTTGCCTTGTCCCTCATAAAATTTTTGATGCTCTGGTAACTCACAGAGGATTACAGTTAATCAACAATGTTAGCTATTTCTTTTCCATACTTTTTATTGTTCAGAAAATGCGCATTGATGCAAAACCACTTGTTCTGCTAACTGTTTAATTGAATTAGAATGATGTTAAAAATGTCCCTGATTTTGGTCCTTCATTCCCCCACCCCATTATTTTTGGCTTTGTCCAGAATAGTTGACTAAAGAAGCTGAGAGGTATGCACCTAACATATGAGATGCTATATGCAATGTAGTATAAACCTCTTAAAAAGAACTTTGAGTAGGATTTATGAATGTAATCCACAGCTACATAGGGCTGGTGTGCTTTAAAACTGGTAAAGCTAACATGAGTATCTGCTTATAGTATTGCACACCTGAAAGAGTGCAGGTATGGAATATGTATGCAAATGAAATTCCACAACATCTTCAGCAGTTTGCATATGTGAGTTATGAGATAAATTGGGAATGTGAGTCAACACAGTTATATGCCTACAACTGAGGACATAGGTTCATACGTTCATAGGTGTGTACTAGGCTAATGGCCCTGGAGTCTTCTAGCCCCAAACAATTGCCCAGGCACTGTGCCACCCGATGCTAGTTCACAGTGCCCAGATCCAGTAGGGCAACTGGAATGATCTCTGGAGTGAACTTTCTGTTACCCATCCACTCGTCAAGATTTCATAGGTTCATAGGTGTGTACTAGGCTAATGGCCCTGGAGCCTTTACAAGCCTAGCCCATAGGATTACCCTGGCATCGTGTCATCTGACCTTAGTTCCCAGTGCCTCTGTCAAGTAGAGCCACTAGAGTGATCCCCAGGGTGAATTTTCTATTTCCCACTCTCAAGATTTCTCTTGAAGAGGGCCAGTGAGGTGCTCCGCTTGACATGTACAGGAAGTCTATTCCATAGCATGGGCAGTCTCTGAGTTATGAACTTGTCCCTCTAGCTTGTTGTATTGATTGTTGTAATGAGTTTGAGGTCTCTGGAGCGTGTAGTGCGGAGGGATTGGGATTTCTTTAGATGTAACATTTCTAACAGAGCTGAGTCAGACATGGCTTTGTAAGTCAAGCAGAGACCACCTCTAAGTAGGCGATATCAGACAGAGAATAGTTGGAGTTTTTTGAGTCTGTCCTTATAGAACAAGTGTTTAAGGTCTAGGCTCCTCTTTTTGAGGTACTTTTGTGGCCTCTGCAATTGTTGTAGGTGTCTAGTGAGGTCCATGCCAAATGAGGCATTGTACTCAATGATTGGTCTAATGAGGGAAGAGTAGAGGGAGACAATGACCTCTTTCTTCCTAGATGCAAAACCCTTAGTAATGATATGTGCCACATTGAAGGATTTTCTGAACACAGTGGCAATGTTGTGGTCAAAAGAGAGGTTGCTGTCAACCTATGTTCTCAGATCTGTTATGACGCCTTCTTTGTTCAGTGGACTAACATCAATGTGGTAATTCATGGGAAGTGGGTTTTTCCCAAAGGGGATAACAACACATTTTTTTGGCATTGAGGTTAAGGCCATAGTTCTTACACCAGTCATTGGTCTCAATGATGTAGGATGTCAACATCACTTGGGGAGTTAATTATGGCTCCTAACTTGCAATCGTCTGTGAACTTTGTCAGCCAGAGTCTCTTCATGTTGGCCTGGACTTCAGAGAAGTAGATACCAAACAGGAGTGGACCCAGGACCGAACCCTGTGGGACTCCACTCGTAACTGGTCAGCAGTCTGACTTGGAGTCAGCTACTTTCACGCTGTGGGTTCTATCTTTGAGCCAGTTTGCAACCCACCTAGTGATATAGGGGTTGATGCCTAGCTTAGTGAGTTTTTCTATGATTCCTGAGTGGGGAATGGTATCAAAGGCCTTGGCCAGATCAAGGTAGGCTGTATAAACGACCTTACCTCCATGCACAGCTCTTGTGACTGACTCAAAGAAGTTGACCAAGTTGAGTAGGCATGATCTACCCTTCGCAAAACCAAACTGTGTGGGATCCCGAGTTTGGAGATTCCCTATATCCTTGCTTATTAGGTCCATGATGATGCGTTCCATAGGTTTGCATATCAGACTCGTCAGGCTAATGGGGCGATAGTTCCCAGGATCTGTAGTCACTCCTCCTTTGTGGAGAGGGGTGACTGTAGCAGTGCACCATTCAGTAGGGACAAAGCCTGAGGTGAGGCTGTGATTGAACAAGGCACACAGGTGAGGTGCCAGTGCACTCTGTAGTTCATGTAGAACACAGCCAGGGATATTGTCAGGTCCCATAGAAGCTGTATTCTTGGCCTTGGACAGTGCTGTTTTAACCTGTACAGCAGTAATACTGGGTGCCTGGCAATCTACTGGTATTGTGATTGGCCCTTTGGTGGGGAAGAGAGGGGTAAAGTTGGCACTGAATCTGTCGGCCAGTATATTGTCAATATCTACTGGCTTAGTATAGGAGATGCCCTTGTGCAATAGCCCTGAGCAAATCTGGGTATTGCGTGGAGATTCTTTACATAACTGTCGAAGGCCTTGTGGTTGTCTTTACTATCTGCTGCAGTTCTGTTTTCATAGCTATCGTTAGAGGATTTGATGAGGGATCTCAACTTTTTGTTGAGGCTGATAAGGGAGTTTTTCCAATCTTGGGACTTCACCTTATTTCACATCAGTTTCCTCCTTCTGTTGTAGAGTTTGTTTATGGCTGGGGACCACCAGATTGGCTCCTTTTTTATGGAGGAGAGCGTCTTGGTTCTATTGGGTATGGCGAGATCCATGCATTTGTGTACGTGTTCATACAGGGCATTAGTGTATGATTCAGTGGTTATGCAGCCATTCCCCAATTGCATGGGTGCCGTGAAGTTAGTCACCTCTGTTTTTAGGAGCCCAAAGTTAGCTTTGGAGAAGTGTTTCATGGTGGTTACCTTTGTGTGGGTGGGTGGGAGGGATGTGGATTTCAAAAATGAGTAGTTTGTGGTCGGATCTGACCAGGGGGGAGTTGACTATTGGCATAGAGCAATGGTCGCCCATGTTAGTAATGACCAGGTCAAGGATGCTTCTACCTCTAGTGGGTGTAAGAAGAAGCTGGTCCAGAGCATTGGAAGTAATGAATTCCAGGAAACGTTGGGCAAGTGTATTGGTGCATGTGTATTTTTTCTCAATTAATGGAGGGGTAGTTGAAGTCACCGATATGCGAGTGTTAGGTTGGACCCTAATATTCTCCAGGGTGCTTAGGAATGTGGAGTGTGAGTCTTCGGACATTGTTGGGGAACTATAACAGGCTACGACCTGAATTGCTGTCTTACCCAGTGCTGGCCAATATTTCTCTTGAAAAGGGCCAGTGAGGTGCTCTGCTTGACATGAATGGGAAGCTTATTCCAGAGTGTGGAGAGTCTTTGGGAGATGAACCTGTCCCTCCAGCATGTTCTGTTAATTGTGGTAATGTGGTTGTGATCTCTGGAGCTTGTGGCGTGGGGGGATTGGGATTTCTTTAGGTGTAGCATTTCAAGTAGGGCTGGGCTGGACATGGCTTTGTAAGTCAAGCAGAGATCACCTCTAAGTAAACAATAACAGACTGAGAACAGCTGAAATTTCTTGCATCTGCCATGTAGGACATGTGTTTAAGGCCTAGGATCCCTTTTGTGAGGTACTTTTATGGGCTCTCCAGCTGTTGTAGGTGTCTGGTCGGGTACATATCAAATGGGGCGTTATATTCGATGATTGGTCTAATGAGGGATGAGTAGAGAGGGATGATGACCTCTTTCTTCCTGGATGTGAAACCTTTGGTTATAAGATGTGCCATGTAGAAGGACTTTCTGACCACAGTGGCAATGTGGTGGTCAAAGGTGAGGTGGCTGTTGACCTGGGTGCCCAGATCTGTTATGGCCTCTTCAGTGTTCAGTGGGTTCCCATCAATGTGGTAATTCATGGGAACTGAGTTTTTTCCAAAGGGAATGATAACACATTTTTTGGTGTTAAACTTCAGGCCATGGTTCTGACACCAGTCATTGGTCTGAGAGAGGCCTTTTTGTAGGATGTCTGCATCACTTGGGGAGTTTATAATGACTCCTAGCTTGCAGTCATCAGCCAACTTGGTCAGCCAGAGTCCTTCTGTGTTGGCCTGGACTTCCGAGAAGTAGATGCTAAACAGGAGAGGGCCCAGGACCGAGGCCGGTGGGACTCCACTCATGACTGATCGACAGTCTGACATGGAATCTGCAACTTTCACTCTGTGGGTCCTGTCTGTGAACCAATTTGCAACCACCCTAGTGATGTAAGGATTGATGCCTAGTTTAGTGAATTTATCAATGGTACCTGAGTGGGGAATGATATCAAAGGCCTTGGCAAGGTCGAGGTAGGCTGTATGCCTTGCCTTACCCTCATCCACAGCCTTGGTGACTGCCCCAAAGAAGTCAACCAGGTTCAGCAGGCAGGAACTCCCCTTGACAAAGCCAAACTGTGTAGGGTCAATAATTTGGAGATTGCCTATATGTTAAGCAGGTCCATGATGATGCACTCCATAGCTTTGCATACCAGACTCATCAGGCTAATGGGGCAATAGTTCCCAGGGTCTGTAGTTGCTTCCCTTTTATGGAGTGCGATGACTGTAGCAGTGTGCCATTTGTTATAGACATAGCCTGAGGTACGGCTGTGATTGAACACGGCACACAGATAGGTTCATAGGTTCATAGGTAGATACTAGGCTATCTGCCCTAGGGCATTCATAAGCCTAGCCTAGCTTCCGCCTCCCTATTAGATTAGCCTACTGTGCCTCTGTAAAGTAGGTCACAGAAGGTACCCTTTTAAGATTAGTTTACTGTGCCTCTGTCTAGCAGGGACACAGAAGAGATCCCAGGGGTGAATTTGTGATTTCCCATCCACGCGTCCAGATTTCGCTTGAAGAGGGTCAGCGAGGGGCTATGTCTAACATGAATTGGGATTCTATTCCAGAGTGAGGGGAGCCTCTGGGAAATGAATCTGTCCCTCCAGCATGTCCTATTTATTTTTGTGCTGAGGTTTAGGTCCCTGGAGCATGTAGCAATAAGGGACTTGGATTTTTTGAGGTGGAGCATGTCCATTAATTCTGGGTTTGACATGGCTTTGTATGTCAGGCATAGATCGCCTCTGAGTAGGCGGTAAGCAACTGAGTAGAGCTGGAGTTTCTTTAGTCGAGCTGCATAGGACATCTGTTTGTAGCCCATGATCCTCTTGGTGAGGTACTTTTGGGGTCTCTCCAGTTGCTGCAGGTGTCAGGTAAAGTACATCCCAAAAGGGGCATGGTATTCAATTATGGGCCTGATGAGTGATGAGTAGAGGGGCACAATGACCTCTCTTGATCTAGATGCGAACCCTTTCGTGATATGGTGGGCTATATAGAAGGTCTTTCTAACCACTTTGGCAACGTGATTATCAAAGGAGAGATTACTATCTATGTTGGTCCCCAAATCTCTAATTACTTTTTCCGTACTTAATGGATTACCACCATTGTGGTAATTTGTGGGCACCTTGTTTTTCCCAAAGGGGATGACTATGCACTTTTTAGCATTTAGCATGAGGCCGTGGCTCTGGCACCAAGTATCCATCTCTGTGAGACCCTTTTGGAGGATGCTTGTGTCAGCTGGAGATTTGATTATGGCCCCCAGTTTGCAGTCATCTGCGAACTTTGTCAGCCATAATCCCCCCGTGCTACCCTGAACCTCAGAGAAGTGTATACCGAACAAGAGAGGTCCCAGAACTGAGCCCTGTGGGACACCACTTGCAACTGGTTTGGATTCGGACATGGCACCTGCGATTCTGACCATGTGGGTTCTATCTCTGAGCCAGTTTGCAACCCATCTTGTGATATAGGGGTTGATAATTAAGCTGGTAAGCTTATTTATGATGCCCGAGTGGGGTATTGTGTCGAAGGCTTTTGCGAGGTCCAGGTAGGCTGTGTGGACTACCTTGCCCTCATCTATGGCTTTGGTAACTGTTTCAAAGAAATCAACTAGGTTAAAGAGGCAAGATCTGCCCTTAACAAAGCCGAATTGGGTAGGTTCCAGTGTCTGGAGGCTCCCATGTCTTTGTTTATGAGTTCCATGATAATACGCTCCATAGCTTTACAGACCAGACTAGTCAGGCTTATGGGGTGATAGTTTCCGGGATCCGTTGTGGCACCACCTTTGTGGAGTGGGACCACTGTAGCTGTACGCCATTCTTTGGGTACATATCCTGTAGTAAGGCTAAGTTTGAACAGTGACTTAATGTGAGGGTTCAGTTCTTCTTGGAGCTCATGTAAGACACAGCCTGGGACACCGTCCGGTCCCGTAGATGCTGTGTTTTTTGCTTTGGAGAGGGCAGCTTTCACCTGTGCATCTGTGATGTCAGGGAGGTTACATTCAGTTGGGATAGGCATTTTCTCCTTTGGGGGGGAAGGGGGGGAGAAGTTTGCGCTGAATCTGTCTGCCAGGATGTTGGCTATGTCTGTAGGTTTGGTATATTTTGTACCGTTATGCAACAGTTCAGAGCATATCTGTGAGTTTCCACCCATGTTCCTGACATAACTAAAGAAGGCCTTGTGATTATCTTTAGTGTCTAGGGCAATTTTTCTTTTGAAACTGGCCTTTGATGATTTTATGAGGGATCGAAGATTCTTGCTAATACTGATCAGAGATGCCTTCCCTTTTTGGGATTTTGCTCTGTCATGTAGTAGCTTCCTCCTTCTGTTGTATAGTTTATTTATGGCTGGGGCCCACCAGACCAGTCTCCTGTTTTTGGAGGAGTGAGTCTTGGTTTTATTTGGGGTAGCATGATCCATGCATTCCTGCAGGTGCTCATAGAATGCATTTGTAAAGGATTCTGCAGATTGGGCTGTATTATCCTCTGGCCCAGGGGCTTTGAAGGATTCCACCTCAGTCTTGAGAAGTGCAAAGTTGGCTTTTGAGAAATTCTTTACAGTGATTTCCTTGGCTGGGGGTGGGGATGGGATATGGATGTCCAGGGAAATTTGTTTATGGTCTGATCTTACCAATGAGGGGTTTACCTCTGGTGTGGAACATAGAGTCCCCATGTTGGTGATGACCAGGTCCAATATGTTGTTCCCTCTTGTGGGAGTGGTGACCAGTTGTTCCATTGCGTTAGAGTTTATAAATTCAAGGAACCGTTGGGCAAGGGTGTTTGGGCTTGAGTAGTTTTCCCAGTCAATGTTTGGGTAGTTGAAGTCACCCAATAACATAGTGTTTAGAGAGACCTTCATATTCTCCAGTGTTCTCAGGAATGCCAAGTGAGGTTCCTGTAATAGGGAGGGTGTTCTGTAGCAGGCTGCAAACTGAAAGGCAGTTTTTCCTGCTGTTAGTTGCACATGGATGGTTTCTGATGCTTTGTGCAGTGCCATTAACCTGGAGGTGTAGGTATCTTTGATGAATATAGATACTCCCCCTCCTTTTGTGCTTTGGTCTGAGTTTTGGGGCCGAAATGCATGGTATGAGTTATAACCTGGTAGTGCTGGGGTGCTCTCAGGAGCCTTGAACCAGGTTTCTGTTACTGCACAGACATCGATTTTCTCCATACTGAGGAGAGCCTCGAGTGCGTGCATCTTGAGGTTTAGACCTCTGGCATTGAGTAGCATTACCTTTAGTTTTTTTATCCTTGGGTTGTCTATGGAGGTGGGTTTGTCCTTTGAGCCTTGCCTAAAAAAGGCACTATGGGGGTGGTAAGAGCCTTGGCCAGTATATGAAAGCCTAAGGGTGACAGGTGCAAGCCGTCCCTAGTGAAGATGTGGTGCCAGCTCATTTTGTAGCTCATGTAGGACATAGCCAGGGATATTATCAGGTCCCATGGCTTTGGACAATGCAGCTTTTACTTGTGCCGCAGAAATGGTGGGTACCAGGCTTTCTTCTGGCATTGTGATAGGGCCCTTTGGGGGGGGGGGGGTAAAGTTGGCACTGAATCTGTCAGCCAGTATGTTGGCTATATCTGCTGGCTCAGTATAGGAGGTGCAATCGTGCAATAACTCTGAGCAAATCTGTGCATTGCCTTTGAGGTTTTTGATATAGCTATAGAAGGCTTTGTGGTTGTTTTTGGTGTCAGCCGCATTTCTGCCTTCATAGCTGGCTTTAGAGGATTTGATAAGGGATCTCAGCTTTTTGTTGAGACTGATGAGGGAGGTTTTCCAGTCTTGTGACCTCATTTTTTCTGCAACAGTTTCTTTCTTCAGTTGTAGAGTTTATTGATGGCTGAGGACCACCAGATTGGCTTCCTTTTTTTGGAGGAGAGCATCTTAGTTCTGTTCGGTATGGCAAGATCCATGCATTTGTGTACATGCTTGTACAGTCAGAATGAGCTGGTCCAGGGCACTGGAATTGATAAATTCCAGAAAGCTTTGGGTCTGTACATTGGTACTTGAATATTTTTCCCAGCTGATGGAACGGTAGTTGAAGTCACCCAGTATGAGAATATTGGGTTGATGCAGCTATTTTCCATTGGCATGGGTGCTGAGAAGTTAGCCACCTCTGTTTTTAGGAGCCCAAAGTTAGCTTTAGAGAAGTTTTTTAGGGTGGTTACCTTAGCGGGGGGGGGGGGGTCTAGGTGAGATGGAGATTTCCATAGTGATCAGTTTGTGGTCAGATTTAACCAGGGAGGAATTGACTATAGGTGTGGAACAACGGTCTCCCATGTTGGTGATAACCAGGTCGAGGATGTTACGTCCTCTAATGGGTGTCAGAATGAGCTGGTCTGGGGCACTGGAATTGATAAATTCCAGAAAGCTTTGGGCCTGTGCATTGGTACTTGAATATTTTTCCCAGTTGATGGAACAGTAGTTGAAGTCACCTAGTATGAGAATATGGGGTTGGACCTTGATAGATTGCAGGGTACTTAGGACTTTGGAGTGAGAGTCTAAGGACATATTTGGGGTTCTGTAGCAGGCTATGTCTTGTATTGCTGTCTTACCCAGTGTTAGTTGTACCTGAAGTATCTCGGATGCATTATGCTGGGCTACCAGTCTAGAGTTGTGCGTATCCTTTAAGAATATGGAGACACCTCTGCCTTTGGAGCTTCTGGACTTATTCTGAGGCTGAAAGGTATGGAATGAGTTGTAGCCTGGGAGTGCAGGGGTGCTTTCTGCCTCTTTAAACCAGGTTTCTGTTGCAGCACAGATGCCAACATTCTCCATTTTGAGGAGAGCTTCGAGCGAGTGTATCTTGAGATTTAGACTTCTAGTACTGAGCAGCATGACCCTCAGATTACATTTGTTTGTAGCTGTTATGGTGGAATTTTAGTCTTTGGAACACTGCCTAAAAAAGGTACGGAAGGGGTGTCAAGAGCCTTAGCCAGTATCTGGAAACCCAGGGGTGACAGATGCAGGCCATCTCTGGCAAAGCATCAAGGTCTGTCGATCATGTCATCCCAGGCAGACAGATACTGGATCCACTTAGAATGACATCAGAAACTTAGCCAATTGTTGAAGTCAATAATTTTCTGCTCGTACTGTGGTATAATTCTGGGTGACGGTAGAATACTGCTCAGGGCTAGGGTCATACCTACCTGGGCCACATAATCTGAGAGTTTCATCACATCTCTTTTCATGTAGTCCAGGGAGGTACATCTCAGGTCAATCACACCCACATGGACAAACAATGACTGAGTCATATTTGTACTTGTTGTGGAGTGATCTGAGTGCATGTGTTATGTGGCAGATCCTGGCACCTGACAGACAACTGACTGTCACCTACTCCTTGTTCATCCTAGTGAGTGGAACATCAGTGTGCCTCACAATTGAGTCTTCTATGATTAGTACATTGGGCAAAATGTTTTGCCTCGAGGGCTTGGGTTGAGGGGCACACTGTGGTGGTGAGATATGTATTCTGGGGTTGGTATTGTGTTGTTGTGGTCGAGTGCATTTCTGTCTTGGGGTCTCTTTTGTTTGGGTAAATTTTTATTGAGAGCCTCCACGAAGGTGGGTGTATGGTTTGTATTTCTATGTGTGGGTTGTGATATGACATCTATTACAGAAGGTAAGCACCTGATGTCCTTGCAAAGGTGATTTTCTCTTCTGCATAGCATAGCTGAATAATAACATTGGATTTAAAAGGAAAATAAAAAGGCTCAAACATAACATTTCAGTAAAGGGATGCAAAGGGGGCCATCCTGTGGCTTCAGAGAGCAGATACAACCACTGCACTATAACCACTCACTCACTACCCAAACCCCTTGACACAGTGATAGCACCAGTCTGTCACCAATGGGAATGAAACCAGCAAAAAATTCCTTTCTTATTATATTAAGCAAAGTAACCCTTATGCAGGAATGACCAGGAAGGTTGAAGTGTTTATGAATTGCACTTGTGATATCTATGAAGCAGCAGCAAGTGGGACAAATAGTTGCACCAGTATCCACCCTTCCATAACAATAGCAACACAGTACATAACACTATAAATATAAGTAGTGCTGTAGTGCTTCGAATGCTACTGACTACTATTAATGCCATCGTAATGAGATACATACATGAGTAACATTACCGATACAGTCATCGTCAATATTGTCACCTATGCCCCAGCACAGACCTAGGTCAGCAAAAAGATCACCATGCCAGATGCGCACACTGACTCAAACTGCTGAGTAAGTGTCCAGTGTGAGGATGCTACCCCTGCTCCCCTGCTACGTAAAAAGAAAACCAATGATACTACCTTGGAAGCCATGCAATAAGACTTGTTTAGTTCTATCACAGAGATGTGCTATGGAAGGATTGTGTCTGACACTTTATGATAAGCAATACATTATAAACATTTAAACACATGGAGACTATTTCAAAACATATATGTTTTTCCATATTATATAACTATGAGCTGTTACACATCAATAATCTGGTTTTGCTGCATTGTGATTATATTTGGATAAATTATATAGAATATTTTAATATGTTGCAAAAATATGAAACTAATAAGATACTAATGTAAAGAATATCATGTATATAGCACTTATAAGTTTCAGAAGGCTCATAAAACAGTTAATTGGGATCCTTTTGATACAGTGATCCTTATCTAATTTTCTCAGGAATATCCTTGCAACTTTTAATGGTCATAGAAGTGCTCAAGTATAATTTTAGATGGGCAAGCAAAACTTAGGGAATAAAGTGCATGATCCTTGTCTGCAAAGCTATTTGTGAGGCCTGTGTGCACATGATCTGTATCTGTGGTGATGTAGTTTTCATGTTCCATGGGACAAATAAACAACTAAGTCACTTATAAACACATTCAGCACCAGACCTAAAAGCTTATTAATGCCATCAGTGAGAGTTACTCCTTGGACTGCAATAAGGAACAGCCTAAAGATTCTATTAGTATATGCTTCGTCTTTTTTATTTTTTGAAAAATAATTGTTTTGCTATAGTTAATATAAATATTGTAACAAATTAATTTGCTGATCAAATTACTTATGTGTGTTCAGTATTTAAAAAGAAGCATAGCTTTATAGTATTTTTTGCCACAGTATCATTTGGTTTTTATCACCCACAGTGTCATAATATATTTAGGACCTCTCTGCTTATGTAAAACATGTTACAAACTCTCTGAGTCTGATTTTAACAGAGATAAAGTGGCAAATATGCTATCACTCAGGTATTAAGTAATTAATTTTGCTTCAAATTAAACCATACATAACGGATCTGCTTTATACATACATATATATATATATATATATATATATATATATATATATATATGTGTGTGTGTGTGTGTGTGTGTGTGTGTGTGTGTATATATATATATATATATATATATATATATATACATATATATATATATATATATATATATATATGTATATATATATATATATATATATATATATATATATATATATGTATATATATATATATATATATATATATATATATATATATATATATATATCTTGGTTAGGTGTCATTTAATCATGTAATAGCATTATCTGTTTTCTTTTTCTTCAGCTATGTTTTGCGATTACTACAATGATTACAAAGACTGTACCTGGCACTATAAGGCATGTGGACATCCCGAGTACCGAACTTGCTTCAACACAACAACATGTGAGAATACATCACTCCCAATGGTGGAAGGTAATAAAGCATTCTGTTATACAATTAAGACTGAAACATTTTATTTGACAGCGAAAACATGTTCTCAAAAGTCACAAGCATTTGCTGAAACATTCCCTACCTGTAATCAGAAAGGGAAACATGATCTCGTATTAAAAATTAGATATGTTCATGTATATACCTGTATTTCAGGAGTTCGAAGTAAAAATAAAAGTTGATTGATAACCTTCCTAAAATGTTAAACATATCCTGGTTCTTTGCTGTGTATTGTTCAGAAAGAAGTCTGAAATAATTAAAATGCTCTCATTTATTTGCAGTCTAGTAAAACAACAGTATTCATTTTAGACTTCATTTTGCACTAAAATGTTTCAAAAGTAACTTTATAGTCTCAGTGGCTGACAAGATCAATTGAATTTGTCCCCAGATACCATTTGACTTGTATGTGATCTTCATTAGATGATCACATTTTCTATTGAATGTAGGAGACATTCATGCTAATTACAAAAGAACAATGTCTAACATGCAAATTAGACTTCTGTTTTAATTAATATAAATGTCAACTGCATTCAATATACCATTTCTTTCTGCCTGCATATACAGTTTTTGATTGAAATGATAAGGAAACTGAATTTTGATTCAGTAGTTTAACAACTGAGGGACACCAGCTCACCTTTCTTGTTATTTAGAAAAACTGAGTAGATGAAATGTTTGACTGATTGCAAATACAGTTTTTTATCTTATCCTTGAAAGGTTCTATAGCCTGTCTGAGGAAGTTCTGTAATATGTTTTAGAATGAAAGTGCTTAGAATTTATTAAATAGCTATGCTGGAAGATTCGTCAGTGGCACATGTTTTTTTTTTTACAATTACTTGTTAAAGAGACCTATAATGTAATATTTTACAAATGTGTATGGTTGCAGTCTTGTAAAGAAGTACACGCTGAGTTATCACGTGACCACTGTTTACATTTTTAAAACATGTAATGAATACAGCTCTTAATTTTGTCAGATGCATAATTTTAAGGCACAATTCAACATTATTTTAAAAAGGACCACGTGAAACAAGACATCACAAACTGTATACAGTCTATAACAGGATTATGTAATTATACAGATAAGGATGAATCAGACGGGTCCTTTTCTAGCTGATATGTAGTTACAATAAAGCAGAAGCAATAATACAAAATGCAAGTCATGAGAATGCAGCAAAAAGAAAAACTGCACAAACAAGAAATATGATGCAGAGAAAATATTGCCATGGAAATATTCCAGCTAATAATCATAATAGCACCTTCTTAACAAGAATCATAGAACTACATTAAGCTCAACAGCAAAAAGAAGGCTTACTTTAAAATAATGCAAATACATAGATCCCGGGCATGGAATGATACATTGCGAACACTGCATCGTACTAGGAAAGCAATGGCAGTGATCATAAGCTGACTAGCCATTTACACCTTTAAGCAGACCAGCTTAAAAGATTTTGTCCTTCATTGCTTATTCATTTTTCTACATATTTGTACTCCTGAAGTTTGTAAGAGTATACTTAACTATTGCAAGAAGATTTTCTAGAATACAAGTTTAGATATGAACTATTTTTAACATTATGCCATAAAATATTAATTTACTGGTTATACCTATCTGGGCTAAATCTACTTGTAGTAAAGTCTCGATTAGAAAAGCTCCAAATTACATTTTACATTTAAAAATATATCAAGAAAAATGGTGAATGGCGCATGCTGTGACACATTAAATGAAATATGCTGTCTACACAGGCAATGAAAAACAACCATATTGGTACATTGTGTTGCTGTAGGTCATTAAAGAGAGCAACTTGCTTGTGAAAACATGCCTTACAGTACATTTATAGGTTCATAGGTGTGTACTAGGCTAATGGCCCTGGAGCCTTTACAAACCTAGCCCATAGGATTACCCTGACATTGTGCCACCCCACCTTAGTTCCCAGTGTCTCTGTCGAGCAGAGCCACTGGAGTGATCCCCGGGGTGAATTTTCTATTTCTCATCCACTTATCAAGGTTTCTCTTGAAGAGGAGCAGTGAGGTACTCTGTTTGACATGTATGGGAAGTTATTTCATTACCAAGGGCAGTCTCTGGGTTATGAACCTGTTCCTCCAGCACATTCTGTTGATTGTGGTAATGAGGTTGAGGTCACTGGAGCATGTAGTGCGGAGGGATTGAGATTTCTTTAGATGTAGCATTTCTAGCAGAGCTAGATCAGACATGGTTTTGTATGTGAAGCAGAGATCACCTCTAAGTAGGCGATATGAGACAGAGAATAGTTGGAAGTTTTTGAGTCTGTCCATATAGGACAAGTGTTTAAAGCCTAGGATCCTCTTTGTGAGGTACTTTTGTGGCCTCTCCAGTTGTTGCAGGTGTCTAGTGAGGTACATGCCAAATGGTGCATTGCACTCGATGACTGGCCTAATGAGGGAAGAGTAGAGGGAGACAATGACCTTTCTTCCTGGATGCAAAAACCTTAGTAATGAAATGTGCCACGTAGAAGGACTTTCTGACCGCAGTGGCAATGTGGTGGTCAAAAGAGAGGCTGCTGTCAACCTGTGTTCCCGGATCTCGTATAACACCTTCTATGTTTAGTGGCCTACCACCGATGTGGTAATTCATGGGAACCGGGTTTTCCCAAAGGGGATGACAACACATTTTTTGGCATTGAGTTTAAGGGCATGGTTCTGACACCAGTCGTTGGTCTCAGTGAGGCCTTTCTGTAGGATGTCAACAACACTTGGGGAGTTAATAATAGCTCCCAACTTGCAATCGTCTATGAACTTTGTCAGCCAGAGACCCTTTCTATTGACCTGGACTTCAGAGAAGTAGATACCAAACAGGAGAGGACCCAGGACCGAACCCTGTGGGACTCCACTCATGATTGGTCGGCAGTCTGACTTGGAGTCCGCTACTTTTGCACCATGGGTTCTATCTGTGAGCCAGTTTGCAAAGCACCTAGTGATATAGGGGTTAATGCCTAGCTTAGTGAGTTTTTCTATGATTCCTGAATGGGGAATGGCATCAAATGACTTGGCCAGATCAAGGTTGTTGTTGTTGTTGTGTCTTTTGGCTTTTTCCGGTTAGGGGTCGCCACAGCAGAACTCCGGTCTGCTAATGATTGGTAGTTGATTTTTATGTGCCGAGTTACCAGCCCTGATGCACAAACTTCATAGAAGGTACGCCCATTCACGCATGTCTCCACCCAGAAGATGCTCTAGCTGAGAATCGAACTGGACAGCGTCTTACTGTGAGGCGACAACGCTACCGCAGCACCACCACCGCGGACACTTGGCCAGATCAAGGTAGGCTGTATGAACCACCTTGCCTTCATCCACAGTTGTATGAACCACCTTGCCTTCATCCACAGCTCTGGTGACTGACTCAAAGAAGTCGACCAAGTTGAGCAGGTATGATCTGCCCTTCACAAAACCAAACCATATGGGATCCAGAGTTTGGAGATTCTCTATATCCTTGTTTATTAGGTCCATGATGATGTGTTCCATAGCTTTGCATATCAGACTCATTTGGCTAATGGGGCGATAGTTCCCAGGGTCTTTAGTCGCTCCTCCTTTGTGGAGAGGGATGACTGTAGCAGTGCGTCATTTGGTAGGGACAAAGGCTGAGGTGAGGCTGTGATTGAACAAGGAACACATGTGAGGTGCCAGTTCACTCTGTAGTTCATGTAGAACACAGTCAGGGATATTGTCTGGTCCCATGGAAGCTGTATTCTTGGCCTTGGACAGTGCTGTTTTCACCTGTGCAGCAGTAATACTGGGTGCCTGGCAAGCTACTGTTATTGTGATTGGTTCTTTGGGGGGGTAAAGTTGGCACTGAATCAGTCAGCCAGTATATTGCATCCCACCTAGTGATATAGGGGTTGATGCCTAGTTTGGTGAATTTATCAATAATTCCCAAGTGAGAAATGGTATCAAAGGCCTTGGCCAGATCAAGCTAGGCTGTATACACTGCTTTACCTTCATCCACAGCCCTGGTGATTGATTCAAAGAAGTCAACCAGGTTGAGCAGGCATGATCTCCCTTTCACAAAGCCAAATAGAGTGGGGTCTAGAGTTTATAGATTTCCTCTATCTTTGTTAATCAGTTCCATGATGATGTGCTCCATAGAGTTACATATCAGACTCATCAGGCTAATGGGGCAATATTTCCAAGAGTCTGTAGTCGCTCCCCCTTTATGGAGAGGGATGACTGTAGCAGTGTGCCATTCGGTAGGGACAAAGCCTGGGGTGAGGCTGTGATTGAACAGGTATGTGTCGCCAGTTCACTTTGTAGTTCATGTAGAACACATCCAGGGATATTGTCAGGTCCCATGGAAGCTGTATTCTTGGCCTTGTACAATGCAGCTTTAACCTGTGCTGCAGTAATGCTCAGTGCCTGGCATTCCTCCGGTATTGTGATTGGTCCTTTGGGGGGGGGGTAAAGTTGGCACTGAATCTGTGGGCCAGTATGCTGGCAATATCTGTTGGCTCGGTATAGGAAGTACCATTGTGCAGTAGCTCAGAGCAAATCTGGGTATTGCCACAGAGATTCTTTACATAACTATAGAAGGCCTTGTGGTTGTCTTTACTATCTGCTGCAATTCTGTTTTCATAGCTAGCTTTAGAGGATTTGATGAGGGATCTCAACTTTTTGTTGAGGCTGATAAGGGAGTTTTTCCAGTCTTGGGACTTTACCTTATTCCACATCAGTTTTCTCCTTCTGTTGTAGAATTTGTTTATGGAAGGAGACCACCAGATTGGCTTCCTTTTTTTGGAGGAGAGCTTCTTGGTTCTATCGAGTATGACGAGATCCATGCATTTGTGTACATGTTTATACAGTGCATCGGTGTATGATTCGGCGGTCATGCAACTATTCTGCATTTGCATGGGTGCCATGAAGTTAGCCACCTCTAGTTTTAGGAGCCCAAAGTTAGCTTTGGAGAAGTTTTTCATGATGGTTACCTTTGTGGGTGGGGTGGGGGTGCATGCCATGTGGATTTCCAGGGTGATTAGTTTGTGGTCGGATCTAACCAGGGAGGAGTTAACTATTGGTGTAGAGCAAGGGGCGCCCATGTTAGTAATGACCAGGTCAAGAATGTTGCTACTTCTAGTGGGGGTAAGTATGAGCTGGTCCAGGGCATTTGAATTAATGAATTCCAGGAAACTTTGGGCAAGTGTATCTTTACATGAGTAGTTTTCCCAGTTAATGGAGGGGTAGTTGAAGTCACCCAATATGAGAGTGTTAGGTTGGACCCTGATATTCTCTAATGTGCTTAGGAATGTGGAGTGTGAGTCTTGGGACATTGTTGGGGACCTATAGCAGGCTACGACCTGAATCGCTGTCTTACCCAATGTTAGCTGCACCTGAAGTATCTCTGATGCGTTATGTTGGGCTACCAGTCTGGAGGTATGTGCATCCTTTATGAATATGGAAACGCCACTGCCTTTGGAGCTTCTGTCCAAGTTCTGGGGCCGAAAGGTGTGGAATGAGTTATAGCCTGATAGTGCAGGGGTGCTTTCTGCTGCCTTGAACCAAGTCTCTGTTACAGCACAAATGTTGATGTTCTCCATTTTAAGGAATGCTTTGAGCGAGTGCATTTTCAGATTTAGACTTCTAGCGTTGAGCAGCATGACCCTCAGATTACATTTGTTTGTAGCTGTTACAGTGGTAATTTGGTATTTGGAACACTGCCTAAGAAAGGTACTACAGGGGGGCAAGAGCCTTGGCCTGTATCCGGAAGCCCAGGAGTGATAGATGCAGGTCATCTCTGGCAAAGCATCGAGATCTGTTAATCATGTATAATCATATATGCAGCAGCTGGAAAGGCCACAGAAGTACATCATAAAGAGGATTACTGGCCTCAAACAAATGCCCTACACTGACCGCCTCAAAAAACTCCAGCTTTACTCCGTAGCATATCGCCTACTCTGAGGTGATCTCTGCCTAACATATAAAGCTATGTCAAACCCAGAGCTGCTGGACATGCTGCACCTAAAGAAATCCCAATCCCTCCGAGCTACACGCTTTAGGGACCTAAACCCTTGTCACCACAATAAACAGGACATGCTGGAGGGATAGATTCCTGTCCCAGAGACTTTCCATACCCTGGAACAGGCTACCCATCTATGTCAAGCAAAGTTCTTCATTAGCACTCTTCAAGAAAAATCTTGATGAGTGGATGGGAAATAGGAAATACACCCCGGGGATCACTTCTGTGTCTCTGCTTGACAGTGGCACAGGAAAATAACTTTCTTGGGTGGTGTAAGCCGGGGAACCTTGTTGGCTAGGCTTACATAGACCCTTGGGCCAATAGCCTAGTACCTAGCTATGAACCTATGAACCTATGTCATCCCGGGCAGACAGATACTGGATCCCCTAAGAATGACACCAGAAACTTAGCCAGTTGTTGAAATCAATCATTTTTTGCTTGTACTGTGATATAATTCTGGGTGATGGTAGGATGATGCTCAGGGCTAGGGTCATACCCACCTGGGCTACATAATTCAAGAGCTCCTCCATGTCTTTTTTCATGGGATAGGAAGAGTGGTATTGTTTTTGTAAGTGCTGTCACACCTTCTTGGTGTTTCTATTCTTACCATGGTTACAGGCATATTGAGTCTAGTATATGCACGTAATGGGCTGTGGAGGAGAACACTCACCACACTGAATGTTTAAGAGAACACTGAATTTTTGTTTTTATATTGAGATATCAAAGGATTTGGGCATCAGGGTTTTGTAGGCTGGCCAAGTGGAACACATTCAAATAGCTCCAGATTAATACTGAATACTCCCATTATTTTGTTTTCTGCTCATCAGTATAGTATGGCGAAATGGGCAAATAAAAAAAATTGTAAACGATCAAGCTTGCAAAAGGTCACTCTGAAGGTCAGTATCCATGTGATAATCAGTTCTGAGATATATTTCCTCTAGTGATCTCCTAAACAATACAGTAGAAATGCTTGCAAGTTCTGATTATGTTGACGAACCAATCAGCAAAATAAAAGACATCATAAAAATGTTAAGCAACTGTCATGAATTGGTGAGGTGTGAAACCAGGTTAACAGGTACTAATATCAGTTAATCTCTCTCATTAACAATTTCTTCCATCTGCCTGTAACAGGAACAAGATCATGTATATGTCTATTTTAAAGACATGTTTCTGTATCCTAGTTGTATTCAAACTTGTCCGACTCAACAAAGTGACAGGAAGTCATTTTTGAAATAAAACTTACTTGTATAGAGAAAAATGAAGGGTAATCACCATTCAAAATGTAAATAATTATACTCATGGAATTTTCAACATATTAGTCAAATGAATAATAAAAAAACAAACTTTAAAAAAATTTAAAGGTACATTTCCATCTGGTACTTTTTTCTGTTTTCAGGCTGCTTTCCTGAGTGCTCTGCAGACAGGCCAATTTATGATGAAATGAGTGGAAAATGTGTGGCAGAAGAAGATTGTGGCTGTGAAATCGATGGTGTTTATTACCCTGTTAATGCAACAGTTCCAACAGATATAAACTGTACAACATGGTAAGTGATAATGTAAAACTGTAACAAGCTAATGCAAGGATCCTAACAGACATAAACTGCAGAAAATGGTAAGTGATACATACTTATAGATCTGTAAAAAACTTCAGATTTCAGCACTAATTATGTTCATGGCTAAGCCTGATTTTTTTTACCAACAGACTTTTAGACTAAAAAATATAAGATGACTTCTTTTACACACATGATTCTGTCTCTAATATTTTAGGGAATTGGTATTTGGAACCAATCGAACCAAACAAGTCACAAAGACAGAATCTCTCCACTATATGGATTATTTATTTAGTTTGTTTATCAGGGTAGTAAACTGATCAGAACAGACAATTTGTAGAAACAGCCCTGTTGAAGAAATTCACAAAACCAACCAAGCAAACAAACAAATAGAACAGGGCTATTTCACAAACACAGAGTAATCACAGAAATTAGTCTAGCAGACAGTTCAAATTACTTTTAGTAATATATTTTGGGCTTAAGTTACAGGTGAGGAAAGAGAGTGGAAGCTGTACTGCTGTGGGCGAAGGAGGAGTTAGGTAAAGTGCGCAGCTGAAAAGCCCTTGCAATCAAATTTAAGATAATGGTGTATTTTGAGTTATGCATTGAAAGTGGAGAGAGAGATTTCTTTCAGCTAAAGGAGAAGGGGTTGCAAGAGTTTGGGTGCAAGAATGGAGAAGGAATGGCCAGTACAGTGCAGTTTGGTTTGGGATGCCTGGAATGAGGAAGTTAATTGTGAGAAATTACCGAGGATGTAGGGGGTGGTTTTCTTTTGGAGTTTGACAGCAAGAAACAGAATGGCACCTGGTTGTAGTAATTTAAAATGAAGAAACCCTAGGAGTAGTTCAACTCTGTAGCTGACTAGGAGCCATTTGGCTTTGGAGAGAGTGGTGAAGTGGTGTTCCGGTGCGAGGGAGTTGAAAATGAATCAGCAGATTTGTTTTCAGTAGACTGTAGAGCCTATTTTACTGATTGTGGCAATGGTGAGGGGGCCCATATTCAAGTTAAGCAAGGAAGACCCCATTTGCCAATTGCGGCTCTAGGTGGTCTGGAGAGAAATAAAGATTTCATGGTATTTGCACTGAGGTTATAGAAATTAAGTGGCTGTTCCAGCAAAAAAAAAAAAAGGTATTTAAAGGATATGGTTAATTTTGTTGGGGTACCATTAATATGTTGGCTATATGGGATGTTGAGATTCGTAGGAGTTTTTTTTTTACTTTTGTGCGATTCCCAATGGATAAAATCATATCAATAAATAACGTAAGCATGGAAATAGTTGATGCAAATGACTGAGCAATTCATGACTGTTCTAATAAAGGGTTACAAGACTCAGAAGGGAGGGAACACTATTAAGTAATGGAATACAAATTTCACATATTTTTTTTTATTATTTCCCAGTGCCATGTTACAGAGCTACATAACTCATTCCTGCTTAAATCACTGATTGTCCTCTTGATATGCATCACATCTGCAGGAACTACTTGTGTGTACTGCCTTATCTCATTCAAGTATATAGTGACTGAAAGGCAGACCAGACACAAAAATATAGTTATAATGTAGCTTAAAATTTATGCAGAATTTGCTGTATTCAGTACCACAATTAAGCAGCTTAGATGTGAGAAAATGATTAAAATTATACCAGTAATACAAAAAAAAAGATGTTTTACTTGTTTAAAATAGCTTTCTCACATTTAAAAGCAACTGTGTCTGAGAGTTCCATGCAGCTGCTGCAGCCTGCCAACAGACTGGAATCTACTGACTGTTGTCATTTGCCCTAACAGAATTATAAGTGAGCCTATCAGGTCTTTGGAGTTTATATGCATATACATATGTGATATGGGTTGTATGAAACAAATACTATGATAACTGAGGACTAGAGCATTTAAATTTATGGCTAGTAATATATGCAGTTTTTATTATCTTACATTAATTATTCATAAATTGCATGGCATGACCCATGCCCTTTCTGTAGCACTATAGGATTAACAGGAATCTACTGTAGTAACGTAAGCACCACTTGCACAGATTGGAGTAGGTTTCTGCAATCACTTGAAAATACTTTTACTTAAAAGCAGCCACTATTTTATTTTATTTTTTTGGAAGGAGCAAGACCGCTACCCCCCATGTGAACTATCTGCCCCACACCCCAATCTATAAATATATTGCTTCCAGTGGCACACAGACTCAAAGTCTGTATATTAAATAACACATTCTTTATGTCTGAGAGTCTTGCACCTGAATACGTAGACAGGCACTCAGCTGTGAGCAAATGAGCCAAATGCAGCCGGATGACAACTAAGTAAAACACTGCCAGATGAAACATTAAGCTTAATCAGCAGAGTTCTTTGTCTGCTTAAGCCATTGATGACACATCTTTTATTAATGGTGTGGCCATCAGAGGATCAGCTGCTGGGAACAGGATCAAAGGTCAGCTCTTATAAGCTGGGATCATATTAGACAAGGCATTCATATGAATAGCCTTCTAATAGAGGCCAGGCAAGGGCTAGCTGCAAGCCTTTAATGCAGTTACTGACGAGACTGGTAGACATGGGTACATGCATGGATACCACTTCTCCAGCATCCCTGCATGTTTGTTTCTTTTGGACAAATAATACCAAATGCAAATAAATCAGTGTCAGTACAATAATGAAATAGCCTGCTATTTACATTTCCTAGCCTAAGAGATAACACTGAGCATTGCTGGGCCATCATGTGGTAGTTCCCCTGGTGAGAATGGAAACCATCTGGTACAGTAAAATAACAGTAGTGCCGTAACTGAAATAACAGGTGGGTGTTGAGTGGTCCAGACATTTGGAAAGGTGCCAGTAAATCATTGGAGGAATGATCATGTATAAATCTGTAAAATAGTGCTTTACATTGCAGTTCAGCTGCTTTAATCCTTCAGATGAGATATTAAACTAAGGGCCCTTCTGATGGAGCTGATGGTAGTTTAGTTGGATGTTAAAGGTACAGTGGCACAAATGAGCAATTTCCCCTTTGTTCTTACCAAGTATTCCCCTATATGTATAAATGCCATCTCAGGTATCCTCTGAAAATAGGCCATATGCCTAAAGGGACTAACCTGGTCAAGAACAAACAAACAAACAAACAAATAAAAAAATAAATAAATCAACTTTTAACTCTGCCATTTTATTTCTTATTTATATTGCTAGTTGCTACACAAGCAAATAAATGAATAAACTTAATAATGTACTGTGTGCCATATGCATTTTGCTACTGATATAATCTGTTCTATGTCTAATCACAATTCACCTGCTTGGCTATATTTGCATGAAACTTACAACATGAGGACACACGTATCTAACAGATATATTAAAAGCTTTAAGGTTTCATATAAATATACGTGACAAATGAAGAGGAAATAAGCTTCCCCCCTGTAGTTCCATACGGAAAGATGTACCTCTACATCCTTGCACCTCAGTAATGTCTCTCCAAGGTCACCACAACTCAGGGAAGGAGTGAAAACAGAAACTGACTTACTTTTTCTTAGGATCCTGTGATCTTGGGAAGTAATTGTTACTTTGAATAGACATGCATCACTCCTATGTAGAATAAGCAAACATCAGCAGGCATTTGATAAGCAATGAAGATGAACAGCTGCAAAACAAGCATTTTGGCATTCAGCAACCAATGTACATTTATTGATACACACAACCCTAGATTATATCTTAACTTCAAATTTACCCAGGGGTTACATCAGCTTAGTCTTCAGAACTAGTTCATCCAGATCTTTCTTACAATACTGACAAAAGTCTTAGATACACTTTTTAGTGCTAACTTTACATGTTCACCAGCACAAGAAAACCAGCTTGTATGACTCAAATGATTCAGCATTAATGAGGAATCTGCTTCCGTGAAGCCTGGAAGTTATGTAGTTTAAAGGATTCCAATGGATGTACTTTGGGATTCAGTGCATGTCTTTTGTGCATCTCTCATGCAATATTGCACACATTGTAGTTTAGGTAGTTTCTTTAGCCAGCATTCCAGAATTTTTCTTGCTTTAGCCATAGAAATGCTCAGCTTTAACGTGTTTCTCTTACTCTGAAAATTGCTAGTTGTTTAATGCTAAATGTGCATTTTCAGTGTACTAGTTTTAGATTTCATTCCCAAAAAATTATAGTTACATGAACTTCATTTAACTGAATAGTTTATAAACTGCTAATGACACATTTATTCTGGTTTAACACATTCCTCCTCATTCAGTAAGAAACTGAGATCCAGAGTATGATTACCCAAATCCCAAGTTCATTTGCAACATTTTGTCAACTGGTTCTCTGTCTCTTACACACCTGGCTTCACTCTCTTCAGTGGTTTCAACAGTGTTAGATGACACTAGGTTGTAGAGACTGTGTGTAAGTATATATCCCGAAATATCCCATTTACAGTACTGGGGGGAATATAATAAAGCCTACACAGACTTTTTTTCATGTAGGCATCGTGGCACACTGTTAACATGAAAGTAAGCAGGTTTGTGATCCAGTAAACAGAGCTGGGCAGTGCACATGCATGTGCCAACACGGACGTGTCCATGGCATGCAAATCACCTCATAAGCAGGTGAATTGCATGCAAATGAGGGAGGTAGAATGATCCAGCAAGCAGATAGGCAGTCCTCCATACCCCATGTTGGTGTCTATAGTGTACATGGAAAAAGTCTGTGTAGAGGATTTTAAACAGACAACAGGGGCTGTAAAAGTCTAGTTAGATTGACAGAAATAGCATAGCAGACACAGATATGCACAAAACTATCCACCATGTGTCCAAAACCATATGGGAAATAATTTAAAATAATTTAATTTTTTTAAATGATGTAGGTATGTTTGCAGGGCATGCCACAGTACGCAAACCTGCTTTTATTAAAAACAAATAGTGTAAAATTGAAATGTATTAGTTTTATTATATTATAGGGCCCTGTGTGGAGTATCTACAATGGTGGAATGGTGCTGTTGCTAATGAGGCAGGGCCTGGAACCATGTAGCTTCCAGGTTGTGTGCACAGATCCTTATGCAAATGAGGTGGGATTACTGAATAGCACAAATGGGTATTTGTGTTTGCAGATCCCATCCTTGTAGGCACTGAACTATGTTCATAACCAGAAAAGAAAAAAAAAAAAGATAGCTGACATTGGGGGGGCTCAAGTTGTGTAAGCTCATTGAAGCTCAGTGGCGCTTGTTTGCATGGCACGGCACTTTGCTGAGTAGGGAGGTATGTAAAGTGTCTGCTAAGCTTTGTTTACCTTCGGGGACCATGTTTCCATGTGTTTCTGTGTGTTTGCATGGCACGCCACTATGCTGAGTGTGACCTTTCATGGGGGTGTGTACAGTGACTGCTGAGCATTGTTTACCTTAGCGACATGTGTTTGAGTGGTGAGCCGCAGTGCTGAACAAGGAAGGCTCTCAAAAAAAAAATTGGGTAAGAAAGCCAGTGATACATTAATAACTGATGACCCCTGTTTCATTTAAACTAGGGCCATTAACAGTCCTTAATGATGTACTTGGCAGGTGGAAATCATCATAGGTAACCAATCACAAAGGCTGCCCCTACAGCAAAGCACTGTAAAGGTTGTATACACCCTACAATCTGATTTCTCCCACATACCCTGCACCAGTGGGGTACAGACTTGGCATTTAAAACTGAAGGAATGCTAGGGGCTGCTGCGGGCTTGCTGCATCTGTTTGTGCTAGATGCTGAGGTAAGTGCTGCTGTTGCTGTTGCTGTCAATAGGCCTAAACTGAGAAGGAGAAGAGTGTTCAGGCCCAGGATAACCTTCCAGGGGCTACATGAGCTGGAGATTGTAGAGTGCTAAAGGGTCGACAGGGGTATACTACAAGAACTCACTAAGTTCTGCCGCCCTCAACTCAGAAACAGATCCAACAGAAGGGAACCCATCCCAGTGGAAACAAAGGTATGTGTATCTCTTCGAGTACTAGCTACAGGTATTTTCCAAAGACCAACTGGGGACATGATGGGGGTCTCACAGGCATCAGCATCCAGGGTACTCCACCAGTTCCTGGATGCCATGCTACCACATGCCAGTGAGTACATTTATTTCCCCTCACCCCTGAGGCAAGGGCCAGCAGTATGCAGCACTTCTACTGTGTAGCACACTACCCTGAGGCACTGGGTACCATATATTGCACTCATGTACACATCAAAGCACCACCCAGTGAGGAGGGTAGAATCTACGTCAGCTGTAAGGGGTAGCACTCCATCGACTGCCAGGTTGTGTGGAATGCCCAGGGCATTATCATGAATGTGTCTGCTGGCAGCCCTGGCAGTTATCATGACTCCCATATCTGGCATGCATCACAGCTGTACCAGATGTATGCTAGGGGGGACATCCCGCATGGCCATTTACTGGGGGATGCTGGCTGCGCACTGGAACCATGGATGATGACACCCATCAAACATGCACACACACCCACGAAAGAATTCCATAATGAGGCACATGCACAAACTAGGAACATCGTAGAGCATGTGTTTGGGCTGCTGAACTCATGGTTCCGGTGCCTTGATATATCTTGTGGAGCCCTGCAGTACTCTTCAGCCACATGTGCACAGATGTTCACAGTATGTGCCATGCTACATAATATGATCCTGTGAAACAGCTGCAGCAGGATCAGCAAAGGGAAGGGATACACAGCCCCCCACCAGTGCCTAAGTCCCCCAGCCACACCCTTAGAAGGACTTGGAGGAGTAAACCCCTGCCGATGTCCCTGTAGGGAGAAGTAGACATGCCCAATATGCCCTGGCCTTGGCCAAGAGACAACACATAGCACATGCATTGACAAACTAGGGCCCTAGGGACTGACACCTTACTCCAGCTCACATACATATAGTAAAAATGATGCTAGCCAGCCCACGCAACCTGTACCTCACCATGTTTTGGCTGTGTACTTCTGCATTCACAAGGTAAATCACTCACCACTTGTAAGGGGTACTAGAATATGGTAGCATATGTATGGACCTGCCGCATGTATGCAAGGGAATATATTGGGCTACTGGGCTACTTGGAGAGATCTAACAGCCACTTGGGACAACAGGCACTCTGTCCAACATTGTGTGCTCCATAATATTCACTAGGCCACATGGCTGTAAAATCCACTACATTATTCAAGGGAGATGGCAAATAGTGGGGTCACAGGACAGTAGCACAACTGTCTAAGGCAGCAGATCATGGGCTGGTCATCCCCCACCCTCAACACATCAGTGTTCCCATACAACTGTTTTAACAGTAAGTCAGCAATGATATATCAGCAGACCAGCCAATTCCAGGGCTATCACATAGAACCTGGCCACACATTGTGTGTCTAACGTAATCCAGGGGTAACAATGAATGCCTGTATGCTGTTGATTATGTGAGGAATGACCCCTCTATGGTGGCTGGTGTGGCTCACTGGATAGGGACATTAGAATAGGTGGTGGTGTTGATGGTTTGAATTTGCCAGCCACTACACCTTTTGCATGTGAGATACTCATATGGTGGTATTCCCACAGACTGTCATACCCCTCAATCTGTTGCTGCAAGAAAGTTGGGCAAAGTCAGAGAAAATGGGGGGACAATGGGCCAAAACTAGAGACAGACATTACACATGCTTTGATTAACCTAGAAGGTGACTAGTATAACAGCGGGTTGCAACAGAACAGAATAGCTGCAGGATGAAAAGGTCATCAGTTAAATGTGTTAGTAGGTAGTACAATTCAGTGACTGCATTATACAATATTTTACCAGAACACCACAAATGTATGAGGAACAGATCAGACATATGGGGCAAAATGATGCTGGACATACTGCAAAAACATATGCAGTGAGAGGTATGCAGATGGTCACCCTGTGTGTGGTGTTTCATTATGTACCCGTCATATATTAAGTACAGCACACAGCCAGGGAATGCTGTGGACAATTAAAGGGAAGTGCTGTACTGTGGAAACAGGTGCAGCAGCCAAAGTCTGCAGCACACAAAATCGCGCACTGGAGTACAGGTAGACCCATTGAACATGCTCCTACACTTAGCTAACTTGAGTGCAAGTCTGTTGCCTCTTCATAACAAAGACCTGTTTTTTATTAATTTCTCCAAATTTTTGGGGTTTCTAATACCATGATGGGAACAGACCCCATTCCTAAGTGAAAGTACGATTAAAGTTCATGAAAGTAGTATTGTTTCAATCTTTCATGTCAGCCTCTTCATAACAAAGACCTGTTTTTTTTTTCAATTTCTCCAAATCTTTTGGGTTTCTAATACCGTGATGGGAATGGATCCCATTCCTAAGTGAAAGTACAATTAAAGTTCATGAAATTAGTATTGTTTCAATCTTTGATGTTAGCCAAACGTGCTCTATGCAGCACCCGCTATGTGCCCATTAATGACTCCTTCTGCAATTCGTATGGGGTTACATGGATTAGTAACATATCTATATACGATTGTAGATTCTTTTTTATAAGACCCATTGCTCCTACTACTATTGGAACTGTCCGGGTATCTTTCTTCCACATGGCTTTCATTGCTGCCTGCAGATCCTAGTATTTTATGACTTTGTGTCTCTCTGTACGCAAGACACTGTAGTCACTGGGTGTGGTGATTTCAATGATCAATGCTACTTTTGTCTTCTTTTCTATATCCAGTTTTCTAGCATCTATCTTTTGAGCTGTTAGTAATGGGTTATCCCATGTGATATAAACTTCATCATTTTCTATGATGCTTTGTGGCTCATGTTTCCAGTGTTTTTTAGCCACTTTGATACCATAATGTTTGCACAATCCCCAGTGCAGCAGTCTTTCCACATTATTATACCTTTCAGTATACAGCCCTTCTGCCATTAGTGAGAGGTGAGAGGTCTTGCTCATTATTAACATGACTTCTCACATTTAATTCCCAACAATAGTTAACATATGGTCTGTTGTTATGCAGCCTAGGCACTTGTGTTTAGTTACACTTAACAGTTGATTGCAGTCACGTGTTTTAAGGGGATGTGTTCTCCTGCAGGTATATGTTCCTTTTAATATCTAGCAGGAAACCAGATGGAAGTATGGCGAATAACACCAGTAGACCCTGCCTATATCGGAATGTATATTTTTTGTTTGTTTTTTCATATGGTTTTACAGTAGTTGATGTGTGGGAGGTGCCTTGTAGCAGTAACTTGAAATGCATTACTCTGGTTATTTTTATCAATTCTGGCAAGTACAGGTGATTAACAGAAATGTCTGTCTTATTTGACACTGCATGTAGATATGATTGCCAGAAGTGGTTGGCTGTTTTTTTTTTTTTTTGTAGGAGGACAGTTTGTAGATGAAAGCAAAGGGCAGTTAGGGAGGTCACAATAAAATAATCCTTGCTGTATATTGGTGGTTGTCTGGGTAGAAAGCATGTAGTGCCTGAGAGCTACAAATTAAAATGCATTTTATTATTAACAGTTTCATCACAACCTGACATCAGGAGTATATACAGAAGGCGGCTGTCTTTTTGGAGGAAGACAGGAAGACAATGTATGTGTGAAAACACAAGGCAGTTATTGGATCTGACTATAATAAGTGCAGTGCGTGTACCTATGAATGACATGCTGAATTCATTATTGAGTTCAATATGCTTTTCACTTTTTTAAAAAAAATCACAGCTCAAAAATGTGTACACAAAATGGCTATCTTCTTTTGGGGTACAGCCTGTGCATGAGAGCAAAATTCATGCAAAGCAATCACTTATACAGATAGTTTGGGGAGGTATGCACAAGTGTCTTTGAACAGGCAGTAATTGTTTCTTTTGCTGACCCTCACAAGCAAATGTCAGTTGTATACACAAAATGCGGATGTCTTTTTCGGTAGTGGATGAGAAGGCATGCTGTACATGAATCCATAGAGCTGTCAGTTGCTCACTGTCAAATAAAAATAGTATGGCTTTTGGGGAGATGTGTATGTGTCTAACTGTAGCAAGTTGAAATATATTATTGGCACTGTTACATTTTGCATTTTCTTCTCAATAATGCACCAGAAGTGTTTGGAATGTAGCTGCCATTTTAGGGGGCAGGCAGTGTATGAAAGCTAACAGCAGTTACATGATCACTTCTGAATGAATAATGGTATGGTTTGTTGGGGTTTACAGTATCTGTAAAAGAACAATGTAGGCATAAGCTTCCTTTAAATGTAGATATTGTGGCTCCTTGGCCTACTCAGTTCCAGTAACACCTTGTTTCTCAAGTATGGAGGGGCCTAAGAACCATAAACTATGGTATCACAACTAGGAATAAGGACTGGGAATTTGGATTAAGCATAGGTAAGGGCTCATGGAGGGATGTGACATTGCTGCAAATGTTTAAAGTCATTCATAGAATTGAAAAAAGTAATTACATATGGCTTGCATGCTAAAATTTAAGGATTAGTATGGTTGCCACTGACGTAAATGCCTGAATAAACAAATTGATTTGTATCTCCAGATGAAACATGATTGATGAACTGCCCCAAACATCCAGCTAAAAGATTGCTTTCACTGTGTTTTGGCTGATCTTTTCTTTTACAAGGATGGGAACTCTTTCAGGGGTAGAACAACTAAGGTACTTGCATTTGCATAAAATTTGCAAAGGATATATATACATGTTGAAAATACCCATTGCATAATATGACTTGACAGCTTAAGTCATCAAACTAAATCAACAAAGGATAGATAGAGCGATAGACAGATGTTGTTGTTTATTATTCGGCTTTTTCCCGCTAAGGGGTTGCCACAGCGGAACTCCAGTCTGCTAATAATTGGCAGAAGATTTTTTTTTTTTACAAAACGCCGAGGTGCCAGCTCAACACCCAACCTTTAACGAAGGCCCGCATGTCTTTCGAACACTACCCAACTGCGGGGAGCACATGCAGACTCCACACAGAAGGCACTCCCAAGCCAAGCCGAGAATCGAACGGGATAACCTCTTGCTGTGAGGTAACAACACTACCGCTGTACCACCGCAGACTAGACAGACAGACAGAAAAATAAATAAATAAAAAATAGATGAAGTACAAACATAGTAATGCTTTTGTTTCCTTTGTGGAGGTGTTATTCATATACTACTTTCTGCAGTTTACTTCCCAAAAGGTAGCTTTGAAAATAATTACTGATAACTGTTTTTTTTTTATTCTCAATAACAACATTAGATAACAGCTTTTATAACCTCTGTAGATAATGCCTCTGGAGCACCTCCTTCTTCCTCAAATTCAAGTGTGGTACAAATAAAGCCTTTTGTGTGTACCTTATCCCAAAATTAAACCACGGTGAATGCAACAGCGGACATTTGCTGTTTTGATCAGTGTACAAGGCATGTATAAAACTGTAGTTTAAACAATAAGGAAATGTATGAAAGAAAGTTCTCTGCAAATATACATTCTGTGATGGCTATAAGCTACATTATCTATCATTTTATATGCAGTCTACATTTTTATGTTGTAATGTTGGTTTAAACACAAAAAATAATGTTCAGCTGGCAGAGTGGATTAAGGCTCTGAGCTGTCAATGATGTGCTTCTTGCAGTCCAGGGTGCAGGGCTTGATTCCTTCCAATTAGTGACTGTGTGACATTGAACAAGTCACTTAACCAGACCGTGGTATTGGCTTAAATGATTAAAAAATGAATAATGACAATAACACAAAGACCTGTTTTTTTTTTTTTATTGTTTACTTACAGTAATAAGTGATTTCAACTTCTGTATAAAATATTCTATCAGATGAAGGATTCCAATTAAAACATGTATAAAGTATATTAAGGATAATAGGGTCATAGGAGTTTACTAGGCTATGGGCCCCAGGGCGTTTACAAGCCTAGCCATGTTATACCCTTGTTCCCTTATAGACCAATATATATAGTTTATATTTGCACATGAATCTATGATCAGCACTGGCTGTCCCTCTACAAGAGGGATATAGGTGAAACCCCCAGAGTAAATTTGTGGTTTCCCATCCAATTGTCCAAGTTACTCTTAAATAGGGTCATCGAGGAGCTCTGTTTTACATGAACTGGATGCTTGTTCCAGAGGAGTGGCAATCTCTTGGAGACATATCTGTCTCTCCAGCATGTTCTGTTAATGTCACATGCTAGGTTAAGGTCCCTAGAGTGAGTGGATCTTATCCCATTAGATTTGTAGATGTGCAGCATTTCCATTAGGGCAGGTCTGAGACTGCTCTGTAAGCCAGACACAAGTTGCCTCTAAGCAGTTTGTACAATACAGACTATAGTGACAGGACCTTCAGTCTGTCCATGTAGGTCATGTTTTGAAGACCCTGGATTTTCTTGGTGAGAAATGTCTGAGGTCTCTCCAGCTGCTGCAGGTGTCTAGTGAGGTACATACAGAAGGAAGCATTGTACTGTATTCTTGTTCTGATGAGGGATGAGTACAGTGGAGTTATAACCTCCTTAGCTTTGGATGCTATGCCCTTACTTATGAGATATGCAATGTAGAAGGCCTTCCTTACCACTATGGACACCTGATGATCAACGTTAAGGCTGCTATCAACCTGCGTTCCCAAATCTTTTACCATTGGGTTTGATCTTACGGGGATATTATTAATATTGTAATTTGCAGGGACTTCTCCTTTGCCAAAGGGGATGATAATGCATTTTTTTGTGTTAAGTTTAAGCCCCTGGCTTTGGCACAAATCATTTGTCTGTGTAAGGTCATTTTGTAGTATGTTGACATCATTGGTAGATTCAACGATTGCACCCAGTTTGCATTCCTCTCCGAACTTGGTAAGCCCCAAGCCATCTATTTTCACCTGGACTTCTGCAAAATAGATTCCAAGCAGTAGGGGTTCTAGCACAGATTCTTGTGGAATGCCACCGGTAACAGGTTTGCTAGTAGAGGTGGAATCCCCAACTTTGACAGTATGTGTTCTGTCGGTGAGCTAGTTGGCTACCCATCTAATGACATATGGGTAATCCCAAGCTGGGTGAGTTTTTCAATGATGCCTGAATGTGAGATTGTGTCAAAGGCCTTGGCAGAGTTGAGATAGGCAGTGTCTACTGTTTTGCCTTCATCCAGGGCTTTGGTGACATTCTTGAAAAGGTCCACCAGGTTTAACAGCCATGATCTGCCCTTAACGAAGCCAAACTGGGTTGTGTCAAGAGTTTGAAGGTCTCCTATATCCTTTCTGATAAGGTCCATAATGATTCATTTCATGGCATTACAGATAAGAATGGTTAGGCTTATGGGTCTATAACGTCTGAGGTCAATTGAGGGACTTCTTTTGTGCAAGGGGATTATGGCTGTTGTTTTCCACTCTGCTGGGACAAAGCCAGTAAGACCGTGGTTGAAGACAGTGCCCATTGCTTCCACTAACTCTTGGTTTAGACCATTTAGTTGGCAGCCTGGGATGTTGTCTGCTTCCATAGAGGCTGTGTTTTTGGCCTTGGAGAGTACAGATATGACCTGCTGTCTGGAGACACTAGGTAGAGGACTGTTGACAGGTATGTTTTGGGGTATGATTGGTGGGGACAGAGGGGTGACGTTTTCACTAAACCTGACTGCTAGCAGGTTGGCAATGTCCTTAGGTTCAGAATGAGTGGTTCCATCCACAACTAATTTGGCACAAAGCTAGGCCTTCCCTTTTAAATTTTGGATGTAGCTGAAGAATTATTTTGATTATACTTAGCTAGGGGATGCTAATTTATTTTTGCAATTGGCTTTAGAGGACTTTACAAGATGTTTAATTTGTTTGTTCAAGCTGAGGAGTGTGTTCTTCCTCTGCTAAGACCATTCCTTCTTGTTCTGTGACAGCAGTTTCTTTCTCTTGTCATATAACCTATTTATGCTAGATGTCTTGCAATCAAATATTAGAGATCAATTGATTATACAGTTGTATGACATGATAAGTCTGCTAAGGTAGCAATACAATTCTGTTATGGATATGTAAAATATGTCTTTTGTCCTTGATAAGTTAATAACTATAGCAAAAGTAAGTAGCTAAGTAATGGAATAAATAAATGACAGCATGAAGGAAAATCTGGACATATTAAATAATGCACCATTATAAATATTTTCTTTTTCAGTATTTGCTCAGGAGCTAATCAAAAATACTGCTTTAATGATGCCTCAGGTAAGCACTTTAAACAGATTGTGTGCATATTTCCTGAATGTAAGAGTTCTAGGCATGTGCAGAACTCTAGTAAATAATGCATATTATAGAAAGTAGATATGTATTGCAGTTAATATATCATACATCAAAGCATGTTAATTAATGCCCGTGATGTGGAAGGTACATTGATTGCTAGCATGTCAGTATGTTGTTTGTTATCTACTGCCCACACTTAGCTGTTTCAAGAAAATGCAGTTTGAGATTTAAGTCTTATTTATTGCACCCATGTGTTATCACAAGTAGTTTCACCAATAACTGATGTATTTATAATATTGTGAGGATTAAAAAGCAAGCTGTTAATGACAACTGTAATAACAGGTGCGTTTGCATCTTTATAAACTGAATGTCCCAAGTTTAGAGATATAAAAATGCAGTCATTTATAATTGGTGGCTAATACAACCAGTGAAAACGTTGTAACATCACATGCCCTTTGAATTGATTGTCAGCCTTTTAATTCATATTCTTAATAAAGAAATAGGCTAAATGCCTGAAATGTTAGTGGCATTGACAACAACAAGACAATATCATGCTTGTTTCATCATGCATGCAGCCATATTTTCTTATTAACCAGTAGTGCTGAGTTGAAAGAAAACGGACTCACTAGGCTTTCAGACTGTTGCAGTTTGTAGAAAGGGATGTAGAAGAAAGATGCATGATATAAACTGGAAAGAAAAAGAGTGACTGGTGACATTAGTCCCAGTAAGGTAGGCATTAAGGGATATACCAATATGTATACGTGCATCTAAATATCAGGCCATGAAGACCCAGGCACACTCTCAATGGACTGCGGTGACTGAAACTATTGCAAGCAAAATATAATCACAGAGCATGATGATTAGAACCAGGTAGATGCTTTACCTAGCCAAAAACGTTCTCACTAATGAAACTAAAACTACACTTGCCACTGCTTATCTCCTTCCCACACTTCTTTATATGCTCCCATCCTTACTAACCTCCAGGCTTCACAAAAATTAAAACTTGAACAATACAATAACAAAGTTGCTAAATTTGTAGTAAACACTTCTTTCAGTACCCACCACTTATAGCACTAAAAAGCTTAAAAAGGTTAGATTTGCCTTACAAAATAACATATACACAGCTTCTTACCATCTATAAAATTATTCAGCATCTATTTGCCTGTCCAACACTAAAAAGTATTCTGCACAACTATGTTCCCAGTCAGTTATTACAATCCAGTGACCAAAAACTTCTGTCGGTCTACAAACCTATCAGATCTGGGCATTGTCTGTACCCATACAAGGTTGCTAAGGCCTGGAACTCCTTACTGGTATCCATCAGGTCAATACCCTCCCACCCATCTTTCAAAACCACTCTGAAAGACTTTATATCTAAAATCTGGCTCTGTTCTTTCTCAAAACCAGGATAAACTATATCCCTAAATGTGAACAAGTACATTTTCATTACTTATACCTCCTTACTCTCCCTTCTTCACTTCCATCCTTACTTCTATCAAATTCTCTTCCTTGACTTTCTCTCTAAATATACCATAAGCCTGTTTTATCTCTCTTCATATTGCAGTTCCTGTTTGTATAAGATTTACCTTTAATTCCTCTACAAACTGTCCAAAATTTCTCTAAATATTAAACGATTGTCATATAACTTGCATTGATTCTAAGCCAATATTTTATATATATATTTGTTACAATTATTTAATCTGTTAATATTTTTGTGTTATTTTTTCAAGATTGTAAAATTATCGTTACTAAAATGTTTTGTATAATTTGGAAATTTTATCCCTGGGCCACTGCTGAAAATGGGTTTCTACCCAGTCGAAATTTCCTGGTAATCAAATGTCAATCAATCAATCACTCAATCAATCAATCAATCAATCAATAAATAAAGTGATAGAATGTTGCCTTTTTAACATAATGTCTTATGGAAAAGTACAGTGTCTGTAGATTATATTGTGCTTAGAAAGCTACACATAATTAAAGTGAGAAACAGGGTGCATATTTCCACAGCATGGCATGCTGTCATAGCATGCAATATTTAGTTTTACAATACATGAACCCATCTGGATCCATGTGGTCTCCTAATTCAAACTCTACTATCAAGGTGATAGGTAGAAGCAGTAGGTAACACAGATCACTACAGTATACTGACATAACAGTAATCAGTGGAATGTAACTTCCATATACGCGTGTGCCAATTTAATGGTACACTCCAT
This sequence comes from Protopterus annectens, assembly GCF_019279795.1. NCBI lineage: Eukaryota > Metazoa > Chordata > Ceratodontiformes > Protopteridae > Protopterus > Protopterus annectens. Next base: position 542,587,589 of record NC_056751.1, read on the forward strand.
TTCAATGTTTTAAAGCTAAGCCCTGTGTATACTGTGTCCTTACTGACTCTGTTTCCTCTATCATTTGTAATCATTATTTTAACCTGTAGCCACAGTAACGTTTTTAAAGCCAAATAAAATATGGGCTAACTTCTTTAATATATTTATGGATATTTATATGGGTTGTGCACTGATCTTATCACACAGAATTACCAACTTTCCTCTGTGGATTGCATTTCTAATGTGGAGATGCTGTTCCTTTTGAAACCACTATTATTTATTTAAGTTAAATGCTTCATTATTTGTGACATGGATATACATGTGTTTGTATTGCTACAATTCAACAGTAAATGTTTACTTTATGTAACTTCTTAAGTTCAGTGACTTTGCAAACTTTATAGATATGTTTATATATATATATAAATAAATAAATGTATTTTATATATATATATATATATATATATATATATATATATATACACACACACACACACACACACACAAATATATATATATATATATATATATATATATATATATATATATATATATATATGCATATGTGTGTATTGCAGCCCAAATATACTGTAGTCTTTTCAATGGAAGAATGTGTTTCAAGTTAAAAAGTGTATATGAAATACTTTAAGTTATGCTTTGGCATAGCTTTTCCAAAACGTATTTATTTTGCTTTCAAAGTTTAGCAAGGAATAACCAGCTACCATATTCAACTGCGATCACTGGAATCATTAAAATAATATCCTACCTTTCATTAACATGCTTACCATTTTTTTCTGCTGAATACTGTTATACTACAGTCTTCTTGTTTTATGATTTTATTTACATTTTCAAGAAGTACAGAGATGTGAATTTGTGTTGGTAAGATGCCTGTTAAACTGCAAGTTTGTATCGCACATAATTTTAGCTCATGAAACTTGGGTCCCATAGCAATAAGATTATTAGGAATTATGATCAGTTTAGAGAACAGCAAACTACCTTCATTAACTGTAATAACTTCTTTTAATATTTTCACATTACACCTCTCAGCTGTTCAGGTTTTCACGGAAATGTTTGCCTCATATTCATAAATTTGAGATTTTCTGTAAAATCTTTGTGGTTTGTTAAATAGTAATAGAAATTTGAGTTTCAGACTTCACACCCTTCAGAAAATGCACATAATTGCAAAACCAGTTATTCTGTCAACTTTCTATGGGTTGCAAGAGCAATATTAAAAAAATGTGTATGATCTTGGGCCTTTGTCTCCCGTGACTTTCAGCTTTGCCCAGATGTTTTGTACTAAGAGGATAAGAGCTATGTTTCACACTCATTGGGGTATTATTAACATGCTGTTATTGGCTATTTTTTGTACAATTCCAGAAACTCAAACACTTTTAAATGCTTCTGGTTTTTGACACACAACCTGAATATAATGCTTCTAAAAATCAAGCAGACTGCTTTAAGATTGGTTTCCACATTATTGCTATTTTAATTTAGTAAATGCTGACATATATTTTTATTACAGCTAGTATAGCAATGGGGATACTGATCACATCATTTTAATTATCATATTGTAATTATGTTCGCTCTTCCTGAACATGTTTCTATAATTTGGTAATGTGCGCATTGTATGTAAACAGTGACAGAAACATGGTTATGTTTAGTAACTCTCATATCTTTTATGAAAAGGAAATGCAGTCACTTAATTTCTTTGGAGCCTTTAGAAACTGCAAAGTTCAACTTTATCTTTAAAGGCTAGTATACAGGACATCTATAAACAGTAGCAAACAATTCCAAGAAGAATGAAAATTACCAAGCCAAAGCTATGTAACATGAATTTAGTAAAACTGCAAAGTCTGGTTGGTCTCAGACTATATTTTGCCTCAGCTGGCTGGTTTTGTTGGTGTGAGAAGTCTTGCAAGTTTGTATTGCTGCTTCGCTGTTCTTGGTTCTTTGGTTTACTTTGTGGGATGGGATGCATTCTGTGTGGAATTTGCTTGTACTTCCTATCTGCATATCGCTTTCAGTTTTTCCATTTTTCAAAGACATGTTACTAAATAAAAAAGCGCTCCTTTAAATTGCTTATAAGTACATAGAGAACGTATACGTTTCCATGTGTACGTGTCCTGACACGAGCCTCCACTCCACTCCATCCATGATTAGATTTCTGCCTTGTGTATACTGCTTGCTGAGCTAGGCTGTGAGTTTCCCACAACCCCAAACAGGATAGTGCAAGTATGAGAAAAAAAATGAATGCCTGACTTCAAGAGTAAAAAAAAAAAGTCTGTTTAATTTCAGGTTACTTATATTATGACAGCATGCAGCCAAACTATGATTTTCATTTTCTTCACTGCATGTAACCTTCTCCTGTGTAATTCATTTTTTTTACATTACAGAATTAAAAAAAAAAAAAAAAAAAACGCAACATCATGCCTTTTATAAAATGTTATGATATGGATACACGTTTCAGTAACAGACACTTATATCACAGTTATTTATACCTGAGTATTATTTAGACAATTATATGGTGCCTAATAATTGTTTCTGTATTATTATTTCCTTGCAGCGTGTCACTGTTATTACAATGGAACCATATATGGAGTTAATGATGTCATCTACAATGTTACGGATGGACTTGGATGGTGTTTCTATGCAATATGTAAAGAAAATGGCACAATAATTCGAACAGCGGAACCTTGTGGAGCTACAATTGCCCCATCTCCTACCTACACTGTTACAACTACACAATCAATGTCTCCAACGACAACTGAAAAACTGACATCATATCCATCCTCAACAGTTACACCCTCTGAGTCTCCATCAACAACTACAATCAGTCCAAGCTCAACAACTACAACAGGTACATATAAATTTGAAAATTTAGACATGTTATAATCTATATGTGCTATGTTACGTGCAGAAGTTTTGATGTAGCTCATATAGCAATATCAGTCCAAAGAAAACTAACACATGCATTCGGCTTTTTCCAAATGGATAGTGTATGTGCATTCATTTCATTGGTATTGAGATGTGGGAAACATTATACTCAGTGAATCTTGGTGTAGCTAGCTGAACCTAGTGGATCACTGAATCATATATAATCATATATCATATCATATAGCTACCTGATTCTAAACAGATAAGAATGTGGGAAACAAATTATAGTCCTTTCCCATTTGCCACCCATGAGCTGTCATTTGTAATTTTACATGAGAGAGGGCCACAGGAGAGGTGGAGTACACAGCAGAAGCAAAGGAACTTGATGAAATGGAGTGTTAAGCACAGAAAGCGAAGGGTAACTTGAGAACTGTCTTGCTATGTGTTGCATACACATGCAGTAAACAGTTATGCTTTTAGTATGTCCTGGTAAACAAAGTGAGAAAAGCTGAGAACATTTAAGGAGAAATGAGTTTCATAATGTGAATATTGCTATTATATATATATATATATATATATATATATATATTTATATATATATATATATATATATATATATATATATATATATATATATACACATACATATATATATATATCCACACACACACACACACACACACACACACACACACACACACACACACACACACACACACACACACACACACACACACACACACACACACACACATTATGTTTAATCTCCCAAGCCCCTACTTACACTTATCATAGGTATCAGAATTTAGCAGAGATTTGGGATGCATGGCTAGGTTTAGAAAGGCCCTTGTGGTCATTAGCCTAGTAAACAACTATGAACCTATGAACCTATGTGGCCATGAGTTGAGAGTCTGTAGCAGGTTATAGGGTGTGAAGGATCGTTTTAAGGTAATATGGTCAGATGCAGAATAATGTATCACGTGGAAGTTTGACTAAAAGGATAACCAAATGCATGAATGTGTGCAGCTCTGCTGTCTTCCTGGTTCATTCATTGGTATAAAATCTAGTGAGGTGATGATACAGAATTTGAAGCCTATACCTGCAAGGGCAGGGGTATCAGAGGGTGAGGCGGGTGAGAGTACTGTTTCAGCAGTCAGGTGGCTAAATGACATAGGAAAATGATACATTAACCCATAGATAGGCCATAGATTCTAGCAAACAACATTAAAGGTTTTATCAAAATAATAGATACAATTAGACCACATAGTCTCTAAGTGAACAAAGCAGTCTACATGGCAGTTTACAACACCTAGTGCCTGAATACAAGTGAAAGAAAGCACCATCTAGAATAGAGATAAACTCCCAAGCAGTAAGCATTTCCAGTCTGATTTATATTTCACTATGACTGGGGTGGCCAGACCAGAGTTCACTGTGAACTTACAGGGTTGGAAAGCCATTTTCATTTTAATTAAAAACTTAAGTGACAGACCCCAACCACTAACTGATCAACGAATGTGGAAGGATTTAAAACTTGTTAAAAAAAAGTAATTCAAATTACTCAGCATTAACAATGATCTACCTTTTCAATTAAAGCAGTATATTCCTCATAACATAAGATGAGTGACTAGTACAACACGATATAACCAAGAAAATGGAAGGGTGCAACAGGAAAGGCTAAACTAGGCCAAAAGTGAAAAAATATTCCTGGTGGTGTAGATGTTACATAGCTCTAGTTAGATCTATGGGATACATAAATGTGTTAAACATCTTTTTTAGGGATTGTATTGTATTAACTAAACATTAAGATGATGATTTCATATTGTTGTTTTTTGGTAGCAAAGTCTTCTCAAATTACAGTTAACGGTTTAAACATTATAATTTTAAAAATATTCATTTATGCCTTGCAAAGATAAGCAATCTAGTTGACAACTTATGCTTTATTGACATCTTAATCATAAAGGACTTTTTGAGGAAGATGCTCTGAGTACCTTTTTACAGGTTTTAGAAGGCAAATGCAAAAACTGACTATAAATTACCCTTTCAGGTAGAAATGCAGAGAAAATACAATTATTTCAAGAGCCACTATCCTTATAGGTTCATAGGCGGTTACTAGGCTATTGACTCGAGGGTTGTTCCAAGCCTAGCCTATTACACTAATTATATTTCAAGAGAAAAAAAGTCTAATCAATGCCTAAGATTATTATTAATAATGACTGTCCATGTCCAAAAGGGACGTGGGAGCTATTCCTGGCAGGAATTTTCTGTTTCCCATCCATTCATCCAGCCTCCTTTAGAACAGCCATGGAGGTGCTCTGCTTAACATGAATTGGTAGCCTATTCCAGAGAAGTGGCAACCTCTTTGAGATGAATTTGTCCATCCAGCATGTCCTATTTAAATCACAGGCTAGATTTAAGTCACCAGAGTGGGTAATTCTAGTCCCATTTGACCTACAGATGTGCAGCAACTTCATCAGGTTGGGGTCAGAGATTGCTCTGTAAGCCAGGCACAAGTCTCCCCTAAGCAGCCTGTATGCTACTAAGTACAGTGACACAGACTTCAATCTGTCCATCTAAGGCAAGTGCTGAAGACCGTGGATCTTCCTAGTTAAAAATCTCTGGTGTCTCTCCAGTTGCTGCCAGTGCTTGGTACAGTACATACCAACGGGGGCATTATACTCAGTTATGGGACTGATAAGGGATGAGTGGGGGGGTTATAACCTATTTTGCTCTTGAGGCTATACCTTTGCTAATCAAATGTGCGATGTAAAATGCCTTTCTTACTATAGTGGACACATGGTGGTCAAAGTTTAGGTCACAGTCTACTTGTATGCCCAAATCCCTCCCTACAGCATTCATACTTAAGCTATTGTTGTTTATTTGATAGTTAGTAGGGACATTGCTTTTACGGAATGAGATGATGATGATGATGATGCATTTTTCTGAATTTAGTTTTGAGTCCATGGCTTTGACACCAACCATTGGTCTATGTAAGCCCCTCTTGGAGTACATTGACATAATTTGGGGAGTCAATGATCGAGTCAAGTTTGCAGTCATCAACAAACTTAGTCAACAACAGCTCCTTTATTTTGGCCTGAACTTCTGAGAATTAAATACCAAACAAAAGGAGGCCCAGTACTGGCCTTTGTGGAACCCCTCTGGTGACAGGTCTGCTGGTTGAGGAGGAGTCTTTCACTCTGATAATGTGTATGGTTAGTGAGCCAATTTGTGACCCACCTAACAACAAAGGGGTTGACATTTAGGTGGATGAGTTTGCCAATAATGCCTGAATGGGGGATTGTGTCAAAGGCCTTTGCCAAGTCCAAGTATGCTATGTGCACAGATTTGCCCTCATCTATGGCCCTGGTCATGTTTTAGAAGAAGTCTACTAGATTTAACAGGGATGACTGACCCTTTACAAAAGTGAACTAGGCTGGATCAAGGGTTTGGAGGCCACCTATATCCTTGTTTATGAGGTTCATGATAATACATTCCATGGCCTTGCAGATAAGGCTGGTCAGGCCTATGGGTCTATAATTCCCTGGATCTGTTCCTAAGCCATGCCTGTGAAGGGGGATAATGATCACGGTTTTCCATTCAGCCAGGACAAATCTTGTATTCAGGTTAATTCCTGTTTTAGTTTGCTTAGAACACAGCCTGAGATGCCATCAGGACCCACAAAGGCATGCTTTTTTGCCTTAGACAGAGCTTTGATGACCTGTTCTTTAGATATATAGGGCAGGGGAGCTGTTGAGGGTATGGCTTGTGATATGTTTGGAGGGGGATAAAGGGAAGAAATTTTTGCCAAACTTGTCCACTAGTAGTTAGCAATTTTTGCAGGATCAGTGTGTGTGATATCACTAGTTCAGCACACATCTGGATCTTACCCTTTAGGCAATGGATGTAGCCAAAGAAAGCCTTATGGTTATCCTTAGCTGTGTTTGCTAAATTTTTCTCAAATTTACCCATAGATGATTTTATAAGTTATTTTATTTGTTTATTTATGCTTAGGAGGGTGATTTTACAGTGCTGGGGCCTCCCTTTGGTATTCTCAGACAACAGCTTCTTACCCTTGTTGTATAGTTTATTTATGCGAGATGTCTACCAGGGTGGCTTGTTTTTTTCTTCAGACTCTTACTTTGGTCCTAGCTGCAACAGCTGAGTCTATACATTTGTATAAGCATTGGTACAGGTCATCAGAGTATACTTTAGTATAGCTGCCAAGAACATCTGTGGGGACTGGGGCTTGGAAATCATTTAGTCAACCCCTAGGAAGGTATAGTTGTCTTTGGTGAGGTTTTTTAATCTGACTTCATTTCTGATGGGTTCTGGAGTTATTGCTACTTCAAAAGTGGCTGACATGTGATCAGATTTTACTAATGAGGGTCCTACACTTACTGTAGTGCAGTGGTCTCTCGTGTTGGTGAGAACCAGGTCAAGTATATTTGAGCCCCTTGTAGGATTTTGTACAATTTGTTCCGTGGCATTTGAGTTAGCAAAGTTAAAGAACAACACTAGTATGCTGAAAGTTTGGAGAAAATCAATTACAAACACAAAAGCTGTGATTCTACATTTAATTTTGCAGACAAAGCCATTGGTCAGCTTTCTTCCAATATATTTGTAATGCATTATATTACCATTGTTCAAATATCCTTCTAAATCTAATATTTCATATGTAGGTGGCTAGAATTTGTATATACAATCCCAAAAGAAAATTCTGCATTGGCTATCTAAAATCACTTTTGTCATAACATGTTTAGCTCCACTTGATTTGTCTATGACACAGACTTATAATACAGTTTTGACAATTTCCTCTCAGAATACTGATAAAAGACAAAATTACCAGCCAAATTTTATTTAAGCATAGGTGTACTTCGTTTATAATTAATGCATTTTTAAGACAGACAACTAAGACATTTTGTAACCTCCTAATGGAAGCTATATATCCATCAATGACATATGTGTTTGAATTTTTGAGTTATGTATGAATTTGTCAGAAATCAATTTGCTCAAACACATCAGCCCTTAGTCCTGACAATGTTACCATGGTCATCCACATCTGATTAGCAAACAATGACTCCATGAGTGTTTTCCTAATTACTGCAGATGAATAATTACTTTGTATTGCGGAACATGATAGAATAGCAACATTGTTCCAACAGAAGACAATGCCTTGCAATTCACTAGTCATGTCCTTCTCAACACTCCAAGGAAAACTACATTTATCCTCAAAACAAATGATTTAGTGGCATTCACTCTCTTCCCTAATATCAGTACTTGATTCAAATTTGTTATCTTTTTACAACAGTGCTCTATCTTCTGTTTCCTTCCCAGTTTACAGCAGTGCGTAGCATGCTAATTTCCTGATCAGAATCAAACATTTAATTCACATCTGTAATCTCCTGTCTTTCTAAAGCGAACATTTTCTAGCATCTGACTGAGATCATCATGCTTTTTAAAGTTGTCAGTATTATTTAGGGGCCTTTCAAACCAGAAAACAAACAAACTTTAACCGATTTACTAAATCATTCCTTGGGACCCACAGTTCTCTTAGTATACAAAAATCAAATAATATATTCCCTGCACTAGACCATTGAATCATAGGCATATTTCATCATCCTTATCAGTGGTGTTTCAGCAGTCACCCATCAAACAATAGTTTGTTTGTGTCTTTCGGCTTTTCCCGGTTAGGGGTCGCCACAGCGGAACTCCGGTCTGCTAATGATTGGCAGTTGATTTTTACATAACAGCTTGCCAGGCCTGACGCACAACCTTCAACGAAGGTATGCCCATTCACGCATGTCTCCATGCAGAAGAGGCTCTAGCTGAGAATCGAACCGGACAGCATCTTACTGTGAGGCGACAATGCTACCGCATCACCACCACCGCCCATCAAACAATAGTAAGGTAAAATAATACTGGAAAGACACTGCTCATTCTAGCTGAGAGAATCACAGGTAGACATGCCAATTCCCAGATTATTAAACAGCAGCAACTATAAAAGTGCAAAAGAAAAAAAATATATTTTGCTTATCTACTTATATTTTGCTTATCTACTTATCACACATCCACTCATATAATGCTACGATTTCCATGGAAGGTAATTTTGCTTATCTAATCCCCCCCAGTCATTCACATCTACAAGATTTCTGGTTTCCATAATGGGGTCTATATTTCATTATCAAAAGTTGATTTCAGTTTGCACTCACATGAGCGAAAACGCTGAAAATCGAAAGGGTGTTTGTGGGGTTGTGGTACAGTGAGGAATGGGATATTTGCCCTTTCTTCACTGTAGTGCAATCTTGGAGTTGTAATATATATAGTTAGTGGGTGGTGTGGGGGACGCAGCCTCCCACAATACGAAGTTCGATTTTCAGTGTTTTCACTCATGTGAGTATTAGCTGAAATCAACTTTTGAGAACATAATATAAACACCCATAAGGTATGCTTACAACCCCCTTAAAATAATGCTTGTGATGAAGTTTAAACTTCCATTATGAGATAGAACCATTTGTGGTTCTAGGCCTATGATAAAAAGTTGAACAACAGGTAGTAAGTACAAGCTAAACTAAGAAATATTTCCTTATATCATCACTAACACAATTTGTTTTCTTATTAACTACACACCATTATTAAAGCCACTGAGTGCATGAGGTTGGCATAACCCTCACAAAGTAGGCAGAATGCCTTACTAATATTTCCAGTCTACATTCCTGTCATTAGGTCTGTTCCCAGAACTGTATCAATATCGTAAGACTTCGGGCTCACTATTGAAAACTACCAGTAAAACAAACTGTCTCATAAAAAAAATACATGGAAGCAGTTGCCAGATCCCTTCAGTCTAACTGACAGACCCTCACACTGCATGCATAATGTAGAACAAAATCCACCCAGCATCCATTTCTCCCTTGTATTTTACAAATGTATCCTCATAGGTCGCTTTCTATATGTTACATTCATAATGTCGAACAGCTGAAACAAAAAAGGCATTATATCTGTCAATAAATGTAGTACGAGCTTGGAGTTAGTATATATAATTAGAAAAGGAGTGAGGGTGTGGGGGTCCAGGGAGGCTTGATCCCTTCCGTAGAATGTGTGCTGAGCTCTTCAACATTTTCAGATTTGACCTTTCTGGGGTCATGTTTTGCTGTTCATTTCTTCAGATGTTCAACATTATGAATGTATTTCCTTTATATACAACATGAAAATCTACCAAAATAATTCTAATATGAATATCTCATTTTGACAAAGTTAGCATACATGAACAATCATAACACAGCCTACTACAGAATAAAATTTGAACAATTATTCATCATTAATTTATATTCATCATCTGTGCATAATACTATAAGATTCAAATAAAACTATACAGAACTCTACAAATTACGCTCCAGTTTCAGGAAAAGGCAACTTTTTTTAGCACCTTTCTGGTAAGAAATATGCTTAACATAGTTTTATAAGCACTGAGCACATCTCAGTTCTGTTAAGCCCTAGTCTTGCATTAGATAATATGGCCAGGCATTAGATCATATGGCCAGTCGTTAGATCATATGGCCAGGCATTATATCATATGGTCAGTGCCTGAAAAAATATAATAAAAAATAATAACAAAATTATTTATAATGTAAACACTGAATATGTAGAATCAGTTACCCCCCCTTGAAGAAAATGTGCACAGAACAGTGTCAAGAATAAAAAGCAGAGCTTCGGAAGCTGCGATGCAATTAATACACTTTGCTGCCACCCACCAAAAAAGTGTGATAGTAAAGTGTCTATCAGTTTTCATGCTATTCATTCATCAGCTATAAAACACTTTATGGTCCTACACGTTTTACCATAAGTAATAATTTGTTAAAGGTAAAGCTAATGGTCTATTGCCTATAAATAATTATGATTAGGTCTCCGTGAACATAAATCAGTGCTCAAAATCAAAATCAATAAATCACCATACAGTAGCAATTCAGCAATTCAGAGTCAGAGCAAACAATCTATACCTTCATTCATATATTGTATATGAGATGTTTTATTTGTAGAAGCAGACCTCTTCAAGCTTTTAAGTCTAATGGTCTTAATACCTTTCCCTTTAAAACATGTCATACATGATTTACTTTGTTCAAGATAATAAAAGTGAATTTTGCATTTCAAAGGCTAAACACCCAGTAGCAATCATATTCTTACTATGCATTCGACAGTGACTGATAGTCTTATGCAGATAATCCAACACAAGAATATAACTTTCAGTAATATCTATGCTATACCCATCTTAGATATTTGCCCTTTGTTGTATCTCTTAAAACATTTATAGCCCAAAACCTCCCATTTCTTAGAGGTCATAGTTATATTGCTATCAATTCAAAGTCAGTTATAATGTCATATTACAGTAATACCTTTCAAACGTTTCACATGGCTTAACATTTCCACATATCAGCAAACATTAACACTACATTTTAAACACTGTACATGTAGAAACAGTTACCCCCCCCCGAAGAACAGGGGTGTATTCCCATATAAGCCTTTTTAAGCTTGAAAGAATGAGAATGTAACATTACCAATATGGACATGATGGCCACATTAAGCATCAGCACCCCTCCGACCTTGAGTCTTTTTAAACATACATGCTGATGAAACTATTTCTAAGGGCTAATTCATAGCTTAATTAAAAGAAAACGAAAGTTCAGCATAAATAAATCACAATATCATTACGCCTCTCAGATGCCACTTGTCCATTGTAAAGAATCTTTATTCAAAGGTCATTTGTTTAATATTTGGATATCTGTGTTACTATAAACATTGGCAATATTAACTTTAACAATCAGTCTCAGTCATGTACCCTTGCCTTCATAGCACTATACGTGGTTATCATTAGTACTTTTCCGAGTATTGTTAAAATCTACTAAAGTGGAAAACAACATCTCTCTCCCCATATTGTTTTTCCAAGAGTACAATTACCATTCATCTCTTTCCACTTGCTATTTTCAATCTTTTTCTTCTTCAGCAATGTCCAGATATGGATTTCATCTCTCCTATCTCACTGCCATATGTTTCTCGTGTAGATAATCCACTGATTATGGCCACCCTTTTAGCCTGTCCATCACCAGCAATCCATTTTGAAAAAAAAAAAACATCTTCAAGATCACTGCACATGGTAACTTATACCTCAGGTAATGCCATTGATACTTTTTATGGTAGCCAGTAACTGTACCTGCTGCAATAAAGCAGTTTCCACGAATGTGTGATCCACAGTCACAAGCATTATCTTCTTACCTGGTCAGCAAAGCTGTGATAACACCTGCATCTGTCTGGTCACTAAAGCTGTGATAACACCTGCTTCTTTGCATTTAGCATCCCAAACTGAAGCAAAATAACTTTTTGTTGACAATTAACCCAGTCAGCTAATAATGATCACTATGATGACTATCGGTGGACCTTTTTGCTATGCAACGATCTTTTGGCAAAACTCCAGTCTATTGCATCATCAGGATTTTCACAAATTCCAATCAGTCATATCATTTCACACCTTCCACATTACCACTCAACATCAACAAGATGTTGCCTTGCACACTGTCTGCTCCTCAAAAAAAAAAAAAAACACGTCTTCTCTTCATCCTTTCTCTGATTTGCAGGCCTCTTTGTAGGTATGACACATTAATTCATCTCTAATACAAATATTGTATCAAAAACACACTTTTGTTGACAAAGATACACTTTTATTGATATTACTTTACAGAACAGCTGAAGAGAATTACTTTGAAGCTGAAGATACACCTTTCCTCATGTTACTTTATAGACTGACTGATGAGAATTACCAGTAGTACGAGGCATCACAAGATGTATCATCAGGGATTTTTTTTTTGGATTAGTCACTTATACTTGTTTCTTCCTGCCTGCCAAACTGTTCAGGCTTGCATTCTCTTTGATACATTGTTATGAATTCCTTACCCATCTTCATTACTCATGCTCCTGTATACCCTAATCTCAGTCCTCTTGCTTCCAATGGCAGTGCAATATGATACATTAACTTATAATGCCATACTTCAGTAATAAAGACTATGCTATCTATAATATGACACATTTATGTTGGTCCTTTAAACATCAAGGTAGGCATTTCCAGTGTTTTCACTAAATTAATTTAAAAAATACTGAGAAAGTTTACAAGTACTTAGGTATCAAGCTAATAATTAACAGCTGATAAGCCAATAATTACATGATACAAAAATAATATTCTTCTCAAAATGCACAAGTTCTTAAAAATCAGGCAGACATTTAATACCTAACCTATTTCTCCAAGATTCCAGAATCAGACATTAGTTTCATGTTACAAACTCTGATTCACCATACCAACAAGTCAAGTGCTGTCTCTGATGTCTTGCATGTTCCTTTAGCGACGATGTTACATTGCAGTGAGTTTAATCATCATGTATTATACTGTATGAGCTGGTGATACACTTTTCACATTTTTATTACCTTTTTTTCCACTGTGGTATGACAGGTACATGCAATTTGGGGGGTTGTGGAGGCTTACCCCCACCCACAATGGAGGATGCAGGGGTCTTGCTCTCCACAAAAAAAAATATATTTTTTTCTGTTTTTAGAGGTTTTTAACTCATCATTTTTGAAATTATACTTTCAGCAAACTATGAGGGTTGGGAGGGTGGCTTAATGACTAAGGTGTTTGTCTTACAAACACAAGGTGCAGAGTTTGAGTCTCACAAGGGATAATTGGCTAGGCTTAAAATGGTTCGCAAGGGCATTTAGCTTAGTACTAAACTATGAACCTATGAACTGAAAAAGGTATTATCAATCACTGATACATAAACTACTCCAATTCACAAGTTCAGAAGTAAAGAACATAGCATTCAAATCAACAGACTAAAAGGACAGGAGCAAAAAATAAAGTTGTTTTTGTTAAGAATAAATTCTTGAATTTCTTACACGAACTCTAACTCAGAAACAACCTAACATGAATCACATCACTTTGCAATTTCTAAAGCACCAAAAATTAGAACTGTAAGTACAGGTATAAAATTTTATTTATTTATTTATTTTACATTTGTTTACCAGGGAGGTCCGACTGGATAGAGCTGTTCATTTTCAGTTGAGGCCCGAGGAGAAAAGCTCCAGAACAATTGCTAACATACTATACATAAGATATTTACATGAGCATTGTGGTTTAGACATACAATTTTAAAATATAGCAGATAATAACATATGATTGCATAAGATATTTACATAAGCATAGTAGTTTAGACATACAATTAAAACTATAGAAGGTAGTAACATATGATTGTTGTTCATACAGTATGTTTAGTAGAGATAATCATGAAGATGTAATGAAGATAAGGGAAGAAAGGGAAAACTAAAAGTACTAGCCAGTTTGTCAAAGGAGGAGAATATAGACAAGTTCATAGGTTCATAAGTGTGTACTAAGCAAATGGCCCTGGGGCCTTTACAAGCCAAGCCATAGGATTACCCGCCACACGACCTTAGTTCCCAATGCCTCTGTCGATTAGAGCCACCGGAGTTATCCCTGGGGTGAATTTTCTTTATCCCATCCACTCATCAAGATTTCTCTTGAAGAGGGTCAGCGAGGTGCTCTGCTTGACATGTATGGGAAGTCTGTTCCATAGCATGGGCAGTCTCTGGGTTATGAACCTGTCCGTCCAGCATGTTCTGTTAATTGTGGTAATGAGGTTGAGGTCTCTGGAGTGTGTGGTGCGGAGGGAGTGGGATTTCTTTAGATGTAGCATTTCTAACAGAGCTAGGTCAGACATGGCTTTGTAAGTCAAGCAGAGATTGTCTTTAAGTAGGCGATAGGAGACAGAGAATAGTTGGAGTTTTTTGAGTCTGTCCATATAGGACAAGTGTTTAAGGCCTAGGATCCTCTTTGTGAGGTACTTTTGCAGCCTCTCCAGTTGTTGCAGGTGTCTAGTGAGGTACATGCCAAATGGGGCATTGTACTCGATAACTGGTCTAATGAGAGAAGAGTAGAGAGAGAGAATGACCTCTTTCTTCCTGGATGCAAAACCTTAGTAATGAGATGTGCCACTTAGAAGGACTTTCTGACCACAGTGGCAATGTGATGATCAAAAGAGAGGTTGCTGTCAACCTGTGTTCTCAGATCTCTTATAATGGCTTCTGTGTTGACTACCATCAATGTGGTAATCCATAGGAACTGGGTTTTTCCCAAAGGGGATGACGACATATTTTTTGGCATTGAGCTTAAGGCCATGGTTCTGACACCAGTCGTTGGTCAAAGTAAGGCCATTCTGTAAGATGTCAACATCACTTGGGGAGTAAATAATAGCTCCCAACTTGCAATCGCCTGCGAACTTTGTCAGCCAGAGTCCCTTCGTGTTGGTCTGGACTTCATAGAAGTAGATACCAAACAGGAGAGGACCCAGGACCAAACCCTGTAGGACTCCACTCATCTTCCTCTCTTAAAACCTAGTTGCCTCGTGGTTTGGGCATCTTTTCAGGCTTGTTGGCTGTTGGTGAAGCACCCTCCAAGAGGAAAAAACGCTGAGAGAAGAAGGGAGCCACTTCTGAGATTTTAAGTATTTTTTCTCTGTTTATTTGCAAGTTTTTCTGCATAGCTGCCTAGCTTGAGCATTTTCTGGCTTGTTAAACTTGATTTCTGTATTAGTAGCTGTATTTAGAGCACAACCAAAAGCTGTTTGCTGAATTTCCTGTTTGCACTTAATTTTAAATCGTTTTTTTCTTAAAACTTGCATATTTTCTGTCCTTGACCTAGCACTCTTGTGTGGGGTCATTTACTGCACTGTTATAACTTGATATTACTTGTGAACCTCTGCTATCTCTGTAAAAAACAAAACCAAAAAAAAAAATCTTGCTTTTTTCCCACTTTTCTGAGAGTTAAAAAAGTTCAGTTACAGGCTTGCTGTTCCTGAACTGTTTGAAAGTTTCTGTGAGGCCATTTTGCTTGGGCTGAAGGAGGGTCTCTCTGTTGATCAGTGGCAGTGAATAACATTGAGCAGCTTCCCTGCCCCCCCGTAGAGGTGGTTACTGACTTGAAACTGTAGTTTTATTGTCCGTTTTGGGTCTATTCCTGCTTCTTTCCAGCCCCTGCTATCAAGCATGCTTTAACGTGCTTTAGCGCGGAGTTGCCACTAGAGCAGCATCGGGCAGTGCCGGTTAAACAAGGTTAAACTCTTTCTGGCTCCAGAAAGTCTGTTCTTCAGTTTTTCCCTTAGAACTGCTCTGTTAGGAACCTAAACAGTTTACACCTTCACTAAAAAGTGCAGCACTTGTTCCAAATAGCTTTTTCTTCTCAAAAAGCTCAGCACTTGTCTTATAAGCATATCCCTTGTCTTATAAGCATTCTCTTTGCAGGTCAAGCACTCCTATATTATACAAATTTCTCACTAGCAAAACCCCCCAGGAGTGCCCACTTCCCTGCTAAGCCCACTACTTTTCTGTCTCACACCAACTCATAATTCTTTCTAGCATGTTGAAGGGACAGATGCTGGCGTCCTCTCCTGCCCAGTTGGTGAATCTGGGAATTATGAGACAATGTTACAATTGCCTCATGTACATGGACAACCCTCTCCTCCTCCCACGTAACACTAACACTTGTGAGAGATGCAGCTATTGAGGCTGAGCTCTCTCAACTCAGGACTGGCAAGACCAGGCAGGAGGAGAAGGCAACTACACACACCACAATACCAGTCTCACATAACTCAACCACACCACTGAATCAAACACATAAACACACTAAGACATACTCGGAGGCTCTGAGTAAAAATTTACCTAAACAGCAGAGGCCTCCAAAGCAGACACCCAAGCAACTGCAAACTCAATACACCACACAAACAACACATAAACAACAAAATCAGTGTGCAAAGCAGTCACTGCCCTTAAGGCCAAATACAACACCAAACATACCAAACATTGTCATAGTTGACTCCATAGTCAGACACACTGACGTCCCGCTCACCAGACTGAGTAAGGAGAAGGTTACAGTAAGCTGCCTGTCGGGCGCTAGAATCTGCCACATAACGCAAGCACTCAGGTCTCTCAACAGCAGGTACAAGTACGACTCCGTCATTGTCCACGCTGGTGTCAACGACCTGAGACATACCTCCTTGGACTACATGAAAAGAGACATTGAGGAGCTCTCTGATTATGTAGCCCAGGCAGGTATGACCCTGACCTTGAGCAGTATCCTACCTTCACCTAGAATGATGCCACAATACAGTGATAAGATGATCAGCTTTAATAATTGGCTTAAATTCTGGTGTCATTCAAAGGGGATCCAATGTCTGTCTGTCTGGGATGACATGCTGGACAAGCCACGCTGCATCGCCAGGGACAGCTTGCACCTGTCACCCCTAGGCATCCGGATATTGGCAAAGGCTCTTGCCACCCCCATAGTGCCTTTTTTAGGCAAGGCTCAAATTCTAAACCTACCACCCTAGAACACAAAAAAGGAAAAAACTAAGGGTAATGCTGCTCAATGCCAGAAGTCTCAATCTCAAGATGCACGCACTCGAGGCCCTTCTCAGTATGGAGAACATCGATGTCTGTGCTGTGACAGAAATCTGGTTCAAGGCTCCTGAGAGCACCCCAGCACTATCAGGTTTCACCTCATATCATGCGTTCCGGCCCCAAAATCTGGACAACACCAAGAAAGGAGGGGCGGTGTCCATATTCATAAAGGACACCCACACCTCAAGGTTGGTGGCAATGCATGATGCATCGGAGACCATCCAGGTGCAATTAACCATAGGCAAGACTGCTCTGCAATTTGTAGCATGTTACAGGCCACCCTCTCAAACTCAGGAACCTCACATGGCCTTCCTGAAAACATTGGAGGGGATGAATGTATCTCCAAACACCATCATACTAGGTGACTTCAACTACCCTAATATAGACTGGGAACACTACTCAAGCCCAAACACTCTAGCCCAAAGGTTCCTGGAGTTCATAAACTCAAATGCCATGGAACAACTAGTCACCATCCCCACAAGAGGAGAAAACATACTTGATCTCATCATCACGAACATGGGATCACAATGTTCAACACCAGAAGTATACCCCTCACTGCTGAGATCAGATCATAAACTAATCTCGCTGGAGGTCCTCATCCTGCCCCCACCTGAAATAAAAAAGACCACAGTGAAAAACTTCTCAAAAGCCGACTTCACACTTCTAAAAACTAGTGTGGTCTCCTTTAAGGCCCCTGAGCCAGTGGTAAACATTACTCAAACCGCTGAATCACTTACAAATGCCTTCTACCAGCACCTACAGGACTGCATGGATCAGGCAATCCCAAACAAAACTAAGACTCTTTGTACCAAAGGCAAGCGTCCAGTCTGGTGGACCCCAGCCATAAACAAGCTCTACAACAAAAGGAGGAAGCTACTACAAGATAGAGCAAAATCCTTGAAAGGTAAGACACCTTTGATCATTATAAGTAAAAAACTAAGAGCTCTCATAAAATCATCCAAGGCAAATTTTGAGAGAAAAATCGCCAAGGACTCAAAAGACAATCATAAGGCCTTCTTTTGCTATGTTAGAAACCTAGGAGGAAACTCCCAGATATGCTCAGAATTAGTTCAAAATGATGTGAAGATTACTGAACCTACACACATTGCCAACATACTGGCTGACAGGTTCAGTGCAAACTCCCCCCCCCAAAAGGAGAGATATCTATACCAGAGGATTGTAGCCCCCAAACATCTCCAACGCCCAGGTGAGAACTGCTCTCTCCAAGGCAAAAAAACACAGCATCCATGGGACCGGATGGTGTCCCCGGCTGTGTGCTCCATGAACTCAATGAGGAATTAAACCCGCAGTTAGGACAGCTGTTTAATCTTAGCCTCACCTCAGGATACGTACCCAAGGATTGGCGCACGGCGACTGTGGTCCCACTTCACAAGGGCGGTGCCTCCACCGACCCTGGAAATTACCGTCCCATTAGCTTGACAAGCCTTATCTGCAAAGCCATGGAGAGGATCATAATGGAACTCATAAATAAAGACATAGGGAACTTGCAGACTTTGGATACAACCCAGTTTGGCTTTGTCAAAGGCAGATCATGCCTTTTAAACTTGGTTGACTTTTTCGAGACAGTCACCAAGGCCATTGATGAGGAAAGGCAGTCCATACAGCCTACCTCAACCTGGCAAAGGCCTTCGACACAATACCCCACTCAGGTATCATCGAAAAACTCATCAGCTTGAATGTAAACCCATACATCACAAGATGGGTTGCAAACTGGCTAAGTGACAGAACCCACAGGGTCAGAGTTGCTGGAGCCATGTCAGACTCAAAGCCTGTCACAAGTGGTGTCCCACAGGGCTCAGTCCTGGGTCCACTCTTGTTCGGCATCTACTTTTCTGAAGTACAAGCAAACACAGGAGGGTTATGGCTGACAAAGTTTGCAGATGACTGCAAACTGGATAGTCGAAAACACATCTGACACAGATATCCTTCAGAAGGGCCTCACAGAAATGGATAACTGGTGCCAGAGCCATGGCCTAAAGTTAAACGCCAAGAAATGCATAGTCATACCCTTCGGGAAAAACAAGGTTACCCCTAGCTACCATATAGGTGGCAATCCACTGAGCACAGAAGAAGTCATCAGGGATCTGGGGACCCAGGTTGACAGTAGCCTTTCGTTTGACACTCATGTTGCTAAAGTAGTTAGGAAAACCTTCTACATTGCCCACCTGATCATGAAGGGATTCACATCTAGATCAAGGGAGGTCATCGTCCCTGTACTCATCACTCATTAGACCTATGATTGAGTACAATGCCCCATTCGGAATGTATCTGACCTGACACCTGCAGCAGCTGGAAAGGCCCCAAAAGTTCCTCACCAAAAGGATAAAGGGTCTCAAAAATATGTCTTATGCTGCCCGACTGAAAGAACTCCAGCTCTATTCAGTCTCATACCGCTTGCTCAGAGGTGACCTGTGCCTGACATATAAGGCCATGTCAAACCCAGATTTGATGAATATGCTTCACCTCAAAAATCTAGATCCCTCAGAACCACAAGGGCGGAGACTTAAACCTTGACACGGTTATTAATAGAACGTGCTGGAGGGACAGATTCATCACCCAGAGACTCCCTATGCTGTGGAACAAAATCCCGATACATGTGAGGCAGAGCACCTCGCTGGCCTTGTTCAAGAGGAATCTTGACCAATGGATGGGAGATCGCAGATATACCCCAGGGATTACTTCAGTGTCACTGCTTGACAGAGGCACAGCAAAATAATAGGCATAGTTTTATTCAAACTAAAGGGGTGGCAAAAGCCACATAACTATGGGCTAGGCTTATAAATGCCCTTGGGCAGATAGCCTAGTATGAACCTATGAACCTATGACTAATCAGCAGTCTGACTTGGAGTCAGCTACTTTCACTCTGTGGGTTCTATCTGTGGGCCAGTTTGCAACCCACCTAGTGATATAGGGGTTGATGCCAAGCTTAGTGAGTTTTTCTATGATAATTGAGAGAGGAATTGTATCAAAAGCCTTGGCCAGATCAAGGTAGGCTGTATGAACCACCATACCTTCATCCACAGCTCTGGTGAATGACTCAGAGAAGTTGACCAAGTTGAGCGAGCATGATCTACCCTTCAGAAAACCAAACTGTATGGGATCCAGGGTTTGGAGATTCCCTATATCCTTGTTTATGATGATGCATTCCACAGCTTTGCATATCAGACTCATCAGGCTAATGGGGCGATAGTTCCCAGCATCTGTAGTTGCTCCTCCTTTGTGGGGAGGGATGAGTGCAGCAGTGCACCATTCGGCAGGGACAAAGCCTGAGGTAAGGCTGTGACTGAACAGGGCACACAGGTGAGGTGCCAGTTCAGTCTGTAGTTCATGTAGAACACAACAAGGGATATTGTCAGGTCTTATAGAAGCTGTATTCTTGGCCTTGGACAGTGCTGTTTTAACCTGTGCAGCAGTAATACTGGGTGCCTGACAATCTACTGGTATTGTCATTGGTCCTTGGGGGGGGTAAAGTTGGCACTGAATCTGTTGGCCAGTATACTGGCAATATCTTTTGGATCGGTATAGGAGGTACCATTGTGCAGTAGCTCAGAGCAAATCTGGGTATTGCCGTGGAGATTATTTACATAACTATAGAAGGCCTTGTGGCTGTCTTTACTATCTGCTGCAATTCTGTTTTCATGCCTAGCTTTAGAGAACTTCATGAGGGATCTCAACTTTTTTTTGAGACAGATAAGGGGGTTTTCCAGTCTTGGGACTTCACCTTATTTCACATCAGTTTCATCCTTCTGTTGTTGAGTTTGTTTATGGCAGGGGACCACCAGATTGGCTTCCTTTTTTTTGGAGGAGAGTGTCTTGGTTCTATTGGGTATGGCGAGATCCATGCATTTCTGTATGTGTTCATACAGTGCATTGGTGTATGATTCTGTGGTCATGTTTTGAGACTGATCTGTTAATTATCATAGAGACTAGGTAGGAAATGGCTTTGGTGGCTATTTGTAGGAATTTGGCAGGTAGTTTCTCTACTGCTAGGGTGGTGGGTTTAAGTCTGGTTAGGTATCTATAGATGGTGTGAGTTGGTACATTTTGAAGGGTAAAAGAGTTGGCATTACTTGATGGGTTATATAGTATAGTGGGGGTTGAGAAGGGTGGGTCTGTTGACATCTTTAGTATAGAGTTGATAAAGAACTCATTGAATTAGGTGGCTGTGTTTATAGAGATGGTGTCTATGTTTGGATGAGGAGTTGGTGATTTACCTGGTTGGAGAATACTGTTTATAGTGGCCCAGAACTTTTGTGGGCTGGTATTGTGCTTAGTTTGAATTTCACTGTAGTATTTTTGTTTGTCTGGTCTGATTTGTTTTTTTTTTTTTTTACGGTGTTTCTCAGATCTAAGAATGTTTGCCTATTAGGAGTAGTTTTGTTTCTGCACCAGTGTGTCCCAAGCTTTGTCCCTCTGTTTCATAAGTTGCCTAGTGCTCTTGGTAAGCCATGGGGCATATGTGGTTTTAATGTGGATCTGTCTTGGTGGGGCAAGTTGGTTGACAATGCCTAAGAAGATAGTACTGAAATACTTAACTGCTTCATCTAAAGAAATGTTAAAAGGGGCGACCAGTTAGAGTGTTTAAGGGCTGTATTAAGGTCGTCAGCCCTGAAGTTTTTAGTGTATCTGATGTGCTTAAGAGAGCTAGTTCTAGTGAGTTTAGTTTGGTCTCTGATGAAGAAAGTTGTGAGGTGGTCGCTTAGAGTGTCGAATTGTGTACCGAAATTATGAGTGGAAGATGGGCGACTGGTGAGAATCCAGTCTAGTATTGATTCTTTTTTTTTAGGTTTTGTCTACTCTAGTATGGGGTTGTATAAGCCATGAGAAGCCATAAAGGCTAATATGATTTGAGGACTTGGGTGAGTTAACTGAGGTCCAATCAATATTGAAGTCATCTAGTATAATGGTTTTGTGGGGGAGGGTTTCTGATGCCCAGTGGAGAAGAGATTCTAGGGTTTTACTGTTATTTCCTGGAGTGATATATGATCCTAAGATATTTAGCTGTTTTTGTGAATTTAGTGTTACCTTAGCAAGTAGGATCGCTGCATTACTAAATGCAGAGATTTCTATGTTAAATAGTGCAACATTGATGTTGTTCTGATATAGTAGAGTGACTCCGCCTCCTCTTTCAGCCGTACAGTCTTTTCGTAGTATGCTATAACTAGGGGGAAGTATTTCTTCATTTTAATGTGTGGTTTAAGCCTTGTTTCTGTGAGGAAGATAATGTCAGGCAAGTATAATGCTGTGGTTGCCTGGAGCTCAGTGGTTTTGTTAAGGACGCTTCTTATGCTATGATTTATTATTAGAATATTGTATGTTTTCTTAAGTAGGCTTTTATAGGTTCCAGGCTGATTTTGGTGATTTGTTGGACTTGTTATTGGACTTGGATTGGAGTTGTAACTTAACAATTAAACAAAAAAAAATTAATAAGTAGTAAACAAATTCTAAATAGATTATTTCAGATGAAACTGATGTTCTTTATTAAGAATGATACATAATAATGTAAATAAACAGCTTGCAGTAAGATGTTTCTTGAACAAACAGGAAACACAATTACTTGTTGTACGTTATGACCTTTCTCTCTCTCTCTCTGTATATGTATATCTTTATATCTTTTTTGCATTTTTGCAGGGAGCCCCATGCTGGCAGCTGCAGCCCCCATACCCTATACAAATTATACATACCAGCTCTGAGATCACACTACAGTCAGGAAAAGGATAAATTTCCCGATCTTTGCTGTACCGTGATCTCCATTCAAAAGCTTCGAGTTTTCAAAAACTCGATCATATAGTTTCAACCATATGGGATTTGAGTTTCTGAAAACTGAGTCAACTGATAGGGACCCATATATATATATATATATATATATATATATATATATATATATATATATATATATATATATATATATATATATATTTATAGATGGATATACACACACACACACACACACACACACACACACACACACACACACACACACACACTGTCTGTTATTCTAAAAGTGTATTAATTCTGGTTTAAGCACTTGGGCTTTCAGGCCAGTTATTTTACATTAAGAGGGTTCGTGGTCTGCACTCTTGTGGGAGAAGAGGCTGGACTCTGCCCTTCTGAGCTGGGAATTTCTGGTTAAAGGCTTATAGTGCATGCATATCTGAACTGCTTCTTACTGAAGTTGGTGCGCCTTGTTTGCTGTGGCATAGACTGGATTCGGGCCTGCTGGATCTAGCTTTGTTTGTGTAACTTGAGCACTAATCCAGACATTCTCTAAAGTATTCAATTGTATTTATTACTGCTTGGTTGTAACTTGATTAAAGTGTAGCTATCATTCTAAGTCTTTTGGATTAAGCACTTGGGCTTCAGACCAGTTGTTTTACATTAGGAAGGTTTGTGGCAAGCACTGTGGTGGCAGGACAGGTAGCTTTCATCCTTCTAAGTTGGGAACTGCTGATTGAGAGCCCAGTGTCCAAGTGTATTAGTTCTGGTTTAAGCACTTGGGCTTCAGGCCAGTTATTTTACATTAAGAAGGTTCGTGGTCTGCACTCTTGTGGGAGAAGAGGCTGGACTCTGCCCTTCTGAGCTGGGAATTTCTGGTTAAAGGTTTATAGTGCCTGAATATTTGAACTGTATCTTACTGAAATTGGTATACCTTGTTTGCTGTAGCATAGACTAGATCCAGGCCTGCTGAATCTAGCTTTGTTTATATGCTTGTTGTTTGTTTGCTTGTTATTTCCCTGGAACGCTAATTCCACCTAATACGCGGCTTCTCAGCGCTTCTGTGGATCACTAGTGATATCTGCATTGCTTACTGTACTTATTTCCTTGTTTCACTTGAAAGAAAGTTACTGTTTGTCGTTTTTGCATTTAGTTACTTGCAACACATTGCACTCAAGTTACCTGGCACTTGCTCATTCAAGCAATTATATAAGTCAGCACTAAAAATTAAAAGCACTACACCCTCACTCCCCACTGGCCCTTGTTTTCAATTATTAAGGAATTCCCAATATTATTCTAGTATGTCCAAAGGTCAGTTGTCAATCTCCTCTCCGGTCCAGCTGGTGAATCTGGGAATCTTGAGGCAATGTTATAACTGCCTCATGTACACAGACAACCCTCTCCTCCTCCCACATAACACAAATACTTGCGAGAGATGCAGCTATTTAGCCAAACTGGAGACTGAGCGCTCTCAACTCAGGACTGGCAAGACCAGACAGGAGGAGAAGGCAACTACACACACCACAAAACCAGCCTCACATAATGCTACCACACCACTGAATCAAACACATAAACACACAAAGACATACTCGGAGGCTCTGAGTAAAAATTTACCTAAACAGCAGAGGCCTGCAAAGCAGACACCCAAACAACTGCTACCTCAAGACACCCCACAAGCAACACATAAACCACAAAATCAGTGTGCAAAGCAGTCACAGCCCTTAAGGCCAAATACAACACCAAACATACTTGTCATAGGTGACTCCATAGTCAGACACACTGACATCCCACTCACCAGGCTGAACGAGGAGAGGGTCACAGTAAGCTGCCTATCGGGCGCTAGAATCCGCCACATAACACAAGCACTTGGGTCACTCCACGGCAAGTACAAATATGACACAGTCATTGTCCATGCTGGTGTGAGCGACCTGAGACGTACCTCCCTGGACTACATGAAAAGAGACATAGAGGAGCTCTCTGATTATGTAGCCCAGGCAGGTATGACCCTGACCCTGAGCAGTATCCTTCCTTCACCAAGAATGATGCCACAATATAGAGACAAGATGATCAGCTTTAACAATTGGCTTAATGTCTGGTGTCATTCAAAGGGGATCCAGTGTCTGTCTGCCTGGGATGACATGCTTGACAAGCCACGCTGCTTCATAAGGCGGCTTGCACCTGTCACCCCTGGGATTCCGGATATTGGCTA
This sequence comes from Protopterus annectens, assembly GCF_019279795.1. Taxonomy (NCBI): domain Eukaryota; kingdom Metazoa; phylum Chordata; order Ceratodontiformes; family Protopteridae; genus Protopterus; species Protopterus annectens. The sequence continues at coordinate 542,612,886 of NC_056751.1, forward strand.
AGGATCTTGCCACCCCATAGTGCCTTTTTTAGGCAAGGCTCAAATTCTAAACCTACCACCCTAGAAAACAAAAATGGGAAGAAACTTGAGGGTAATGCTGCTCAATGCCAGAAGTCTAAATCAAAAAATGCACGCACTCGAGGCCCTTCTCAGTATGGAGAACATCAATGTCAGTGCTGTAACTGAAACCTGGTTCAAGGCTCCTGAGAGCACCCCGGCACTATTAGGTTTTACCTCATATCATGCGTTCCGGCCCCAAAACCCGGACCACACCACAAAAGGAGGGGGTGTATCCATATTCATAAAGGATACCTACACCTCCAGGTTGGTGGCAACGCATGAAGCTTCGGAAACCATCCAGGTGCAACTAACCATAGGCAAAACTGCTCTACAAATTGTAGCATGCTACAGGCCACCCTCTCAAACTCAGGAACCCCACACAGCCTTCCTGAAGACCCTGGAGGGTATAAATGTATCTCCAAACACCATCATATTGGGTGACTTCAACTACCTGAATATAGACTGGGAACATTACTCAAGCCTTAACTTTCTAGCCCAACGGTTCCTGGAGTTCATAAATTCAAATGCCATGGAACAGCTAGTCACTGTTCCCACGAGAGGAGAAAATATACTAGATCTCATTATCACAAACATGGGGACAAAATGCTCCAAACTGGAAGTATATCCCTCATTGGTGAGATCTGATCATAAACTAATCTCACTGGAAATCCACATCCCGCCCCCACCCAAACAAAAAAGACCACAGTGAAGAACTTCTCTAAAGCAAACTTCACACTACTCAAGACTGGTGTGGTATCCTTCAAGGCCCCTGAGCCAGTGGAAACCACAACCCAAGCTGTGGAAGCCCTTACAAATGCCTTCTATTAACACCTCCAGGACTGCATGGATCAGGCAATCCCAAATAAAACCAAGACTCTTTCCACAAAGGGCAAACGTCCAGTCTGGTGGACCCCAGCCATTAACAAACTTTACAATAAGAGGAGAAAGCTATTACATGATAGAACAAAATCCATAAATGGGAAGTCACACCTGATCATTATTAGTAAAAAAATACGAGCACTCATAAAATCAACTAAGGTCAATTTTGAGAGAAAAACTGCCATGGATTCAAAGGACAATCATAAGGCCTTTTTCAGCTATGTTAGGAACCTGGGTGGAAACTCCCAGATATGCTCAGAATTAGTCCAAAATGATACAAAAATCACTGAACCCACAGACATTGCCAACATACTGGCAGACAGGTTCAGTGCAAACTTCACCCCTCTCCCCCCCCTAAAGGAGAGATAACTATCCCAGCGGAGTGTAGCCTCCCAGACATCTCAAATGCGCAGGTGAAAGCTGCTCTCTCTAAAGCTAAAAACACAGCATCAATGGGACCGGATGGTGTCCCCGGCTGTGTGCTACATGAGCTAAATGAGGAATTAAACCTGCACATAAGGCAGCTGTTTAATCTCATCCTTACCACAGGATACGTGCCCAAGGAGTGTCTAGTCTGCAAAGCTATGCAGAGGATCATAATGGAGCTCATAAACAAAGATATACGGGAGTTGCAGACATTGGACCTGACCCAGTTTGGCTTCGTCAAGGGCAGATCATGCCTTTTGAACTTGGTCGACTTCTTCGAAACAGTCACCAAGGCCATTGATGAGGGAAAGGCAGTCCATACAGCCTACCTTGACCTTGCAAAGGCTTTCGACACAATACCCCACTCGGGTATTGTAGAAAAACTTACCAACTTAAATATAAACCCATATGTCACAAGATGGGTTGCAAACTGGCTTAAGGACAGAACCCACAGGGTTAGAGTTGCTGGCGCTATGTCAGACTCCAAGCCGGTCACAAGTGGTGTCCCACAGGGCTCGGTCCTTGGCCCCCTATTGTTCGGCATCTACTTCTCAGAAGTACAGGCCAACATGGGAGGACATTGGCTGACAAAGTTTGCAGACGACTGCAAACTGGGTGCCATAGTGGAAAGTGCATCGGACATGGATATCTTTCAGAAGGGACTCACGGAAACAGATAGCTGGTGCCAGAGCCATGGCCTGAAGTTAAATGCCAAAAAATGTATAGTCATACCCTTCGGGAAAAACAAGGTAACCCCAAGCTACCATATAGGTGGCAATCCACTAAGCACAGAAGAGGTTATCAGGGACCTGGGGACCCAGGTTGACAGTGGCCTTTCTTTTGACACTCACGTTGCTAAAGTGGTTAGAAAGACCTTCTACATTGCCCACCTGATCATGAAGGGATTCACATCCAGATCTAGTGAGGTCATTGTTCCTCTGTACTCTTCACTTATCAGACCAATGATAGAATACAATGCCCCATTCGGGATGTATCACACCCGACATCTGCAGCAATTGGAGAGACCCCAAAAGTTCCTCACCAAAAAGATAAAGGGACTCCAAAATCTGTCATATGCTGCCAGATTGAAGAAACTCCAGCTCTATTC
>NC_056751.1:542617858-542640358 GCF_019279795.1 Protopterus annectens
ATCCAGCACTCACACTTACACCTCCCTACCCTTACCCACATATACAACATACAGAAACACACACAAACAGTCACTCACCTGCAATTTCAGACACCATAACACTACACAATGTACAGGAAATGCATAAGCGTGAATTTGAGATATTCAAATTCACTCTTATGCACTTTCGACGTTCTGAATTTTTGGCTTCATGGTCTCGGAATGCTGAAATTCGGTATTTCAACATTTCGAGATTATGAAGTGAAACCATATATACACATATATAAACACTGGCTCTAGATTATGTTTCCTGCTGATATGACATCTAGACCTCATATGCAAATGGAAAAAGAGAAACTGGGAATGGAGATACATGCACAAACTGTTATTGGTTATTGTCTTCTCACGTGATACTGTTTCTATATGTAACATTCATTCTAAAGTTTTGCATGTCATTCTGAAGAAGTTCTTGTAATCATAATAGAACAAAAGCTTAATTGAATCTATCCTGAGCCTCAGTGTTTTTATTTATTTCACAGTCGGATTGTTATTTCACTGCATTTTACTGAAGTTTATAGTACTAGTTCTTCATAGTGGCAGTTATTAGTCTATATATGTATATATATATATATATATATATATATATATATATATATATATATATATAGATATGTGTGTATATATATATATATATATATATATATATATATATATATATATATATATATATATATATGTATATATATATATATATATATATATATGTATATATATATATATATATATATATATATATGTGTGTGTATATATATATATATATATATATATATAGATATGTATCGCACATTGCAATTATATAGTAAGCACACTTTAGTCAGATGGTAGTGTTTTATAGCAACCTTCAGTTTTACTTGTTCTTAATGTTCTGAAGAAGATCCTTGAGGTCAAAAGTGTTCGACTATTAAAAAAATTAATTGTTACAGCATTCTTATTTCACTAGTAGTGTTTTTTTCAATTTTATTTTTGATTTTACCACCCATGTCAAGTTTTTTCAGTTGGTATTTTGTTACTTTAGTGTGTTATAGTCATTCATGTACACCTAGTATTTCCCAAGTTAAGGTATGTTCAGTTTGGAATTCCCAGTTTTCAAGACTGGAGAAATATCTCTGTTATTCTACTAGGGTGATATAAGGTGGAGGTCAGACAAACAGCAGAAAGACTAGTGTACTGTGATTCCAGATGTCATTTAAAAATATAATGGAAAGGAAAAAGTTATGCAGGAAGCCTCAAGGAACGGTTATGGTGGTCTATGTGGAGTTAGTATAAAATAGCATCACATCCCCTGTGTCTCAGCAGCAGATAGTCTCTGCAGAACAAGATTGTCTTCCTACTAACAAAATCCTATTGACTAGGAATCCTATTGACTAGGAATCTTCATGTACATTTTTCATAAAAGTAAATCTGAATTTGCATCTGAGTAACATTTGTGGAGTTGCATGTGTCTTGTCAGAAAAGTGTGGTATTACTTTTCAGTGTCATACCTAAGGGTCTTTAAAATGCATTCTGTGTTTAAAAATATGAAGAATATTTATGTACATAATTTCAGTAAATTACTTTGATCTCATTGGTGAACACATTAAATGGGGAAGCAATGTATTATCTAAAGTTGTAGTGCTGACAGTAGTAATAACAGCAAAGTGTTTTTGAGAATTACAGAGTACTAAAAAAGAAAATCAGAAAATACTGTTCTTAAGTAATACTTTCATCCTTTTTCAATAATTTAACTAACACAATGTCCATATATTTCTAGTGACAACCACAGCCAATATACCAACCTCAAGTAAGTATACTATATTATGATTACATACAAGTATATGTATATCTTTAAATGTATTTTGCCTGTGTATGTATATCTATATATTTATCTATTGCTTCCTCATATTAGTACATGGCTAAAGTTTTACTCCTGTTTTCTTTAAATGTGTTTCAGCTGAATGCCATATATTAGTGTGTGGATGGAGTCACTGGAATAGTACCTACAATGCCACATTTGGCCCTGAAGGTGGTGATTTTGAACTCTTGGAAAATCACACTGAAGTCTGTAAAAACCCAGTTGATATTGAGTGTAGAGCTAAAAAGGCACCAGATATCAGCATTGAAGATTTAGGCCAAAATGTGATATGTAATAAATCTGTAGGACTTATCTGCAAAAATAGTGAACAGACAATGATTCCAGTTTGTTATGACTATGAGATACGTGTAAATTGCTGCTATGCCTTACCGTGTACACCAAATGATACAACAACACCACCAGGATCAGTATCCACAACAGTGCCATCAACAACACATTCAACAACTCTGTCCCCAAGTGTTTCAGGGTCTACTCATCCTACAGCTACTGCATCATTAAGCACAATATCATCCACCTTTACATCACTGCTGTCAACATCTACATTTCCTACCATAAGTGTTTCAAGGTCTACTCATCCTACAGCTACTACATCATTAAGCACAATATCATCCACCTTTACATCACTGCTGTCAACATCTACATTTCCTCCCATAGTAACAGCTCATCCAACTGCCACACTAATAACACTTACAGCACAACAACAGGAAAAGCAAACTACTCCAAAAGTGACAACTTTAACCACTACGTATTTTACAGAAACTGAGATAAGTCAGTCAAGTTCAAGAAAAACAGCCTCAACTACCAAAAATCCAACTACAATCTCTTCTGTTACATCTCTTCCTATTACAAGTCATGAACCAACCACTCATTCCATTACTACAGCCACATATACACCTACAGAACTTCAAAGAACAACTGCTATTACCTTGTCAACTTTGAGTTCAGCCACTAGTACAGGTGTAGAAACTACACTGACAAATGTGCCAACAACAGTGAAAAGCACAATGTCCTCCACCTTGACACCAACCCCCTCTGCTTCTCCATCATCTACCACATGTACAACTGAAGAAACAGCTGTAACTAGTATACTGACAGTTTCAAGCACAACAACATCACCAACTCCAGTGACATCAACCACATTCTCTCCAACTACAAAATTTACCACATCATCAGCAATTCCAACTACATCACCTACAGAAACAAAACGATCAACTTCAGTCTTAACAACAAGCACTCCTACATCATTTCCAGGTACCAGTACTTACACTACAACTTCAGTTGCACCAACAACAGCACAAAGTACACCACCTTCTACTTTGACATCAACACCTGCTTCCACTCCTTCAACGACCTGTACAACTGAAGAAACAACTGAAACATCAACATTGAAAGTTTCCAGCACAACTCCAACTCCAGCAACATTGTCAACAACCATATCCTTCTCTTCCACAACTACAAAACCAACCACTTCAGCTACTCCAAGAACTACTCCTACAGAATCTTTTACAACTGTAATTCCCAGCTCTACTTCAAGTTCAACCACCACAAGTACAACTGAAGAAACTACTGTTCAAACTTCAATACCTGAAAGTAGTACTTTATCTTCTACCATGACTCTCACTCCGGGCACTTCTCACTCAACTACAGCTTCTTCAACTGAAGTGACAACTATTACAGCCACACCGACAGTTTCCAGCACTTTACATCCAACAACATATTCTACATCTACTCATAAAACATTTACAACACCTGCAATTGTTCCAACCACAACAAAAGAAGAAACAGAATCCACCTCAGTCTTCATATCAACAAGTACACAAACACCAGTGTTCACATCTCAGAGTTCATCACTGAGTAGCACAACAGTGACAGAAAGAAGCACACAGTCATCTACAACAAAATTCACCAGTGTTACCTCACTATCAACAACACCGTGTACAACAGAAGAGACTACTGAGACAATTTCAAGCACCACTACAACTTTATCACCCACACAATCATCAACCACATCATCTACTCTCACATCTACAAAACCTACCACACCTTCTGTTAAACCAAGTACATCAGTTACTGTTACAGAGCTCCATACTCTAACTGCAACTACTGCTTCTACTGGAAACACAACAAGCATAACTAAAGAAACAAGTCTCATAACATCATCTGAAAGAACCACATTGTCCTCTACTGTGACCACCACAGTTTCTTTGTCACCCTCAACAACCACAGTTTCAACTACAACATCTACTTTGGTGCCCTCAACCACTTTCACTCATATATCTACAGAATTTACCACACCAACAGTTAGCCCATCTTCAACAATCACACCAATATTATCAACAGAATCCACGCCACTTCCAACAACATTCACACCAACACCAGGTAGTACTACCATATTTCAGAGTACAACCTCAACCAGTAAATCTGCAACCACAACAACAGAAACTACAAGTTCTCCAACAAGTGGAAAGAGTACACTTTCAACTACATTGACACCGAGTGTTGAGACTACACAGTCATCTACCATAAAATCCAGTAGCATTACCTTACCATCAACAACACCATGCACAACAGAAGAGACTCCTGAGACAACAACCGTTTCAAGCACAACTACAACTCAATCAACCACATCATCTTCTGTCACAACTACAAAATATACCACATTTAGTGCTACTCCTAGCACATCAGTTACTGCTACGGAGTCCCAACCTGTTACTACAACCTCTGCTTCTACAACTCCAAAAACTAGTGTCACAACATCATCTGAAATAACCACCTTGTCTTCTACTGTGACCTCCACTGTTTCTTTGTCACCATCAACAACAGTTTCAAGTACAGCTACAACATCAACATCGGTGCCCTCAACCACTTCCCCTCATGCAACTACAGAATTTACAACACAGACTGTTATTCCATCTTCAACAATCACACCAATACTAACAATAGAATCCACTCTACTTCCAACAAGTACACCAACTCCAGGTGCTACTACCACGTTCCAGAGTACAACCTCAACCAGTACACCTGCAACAACAACAGAAACTACAAGTTCTCCAACAACTGAAAAGAGTACGCTTTCAACTGCACTGACACCGACTGTTGAGACTACACAGTCATCTACCATAAAATCCAGTAGTATTACCTTACCATCAACAACACCATGTACAACAGAAGAGACTTCTGAGACAACAACTGCTTCAATCACAGCTACAACTCTATCAACCACATCATCTTCTGTCACAACAACTAAATCTACAACATCTACTTCTACTCCTAGCACATCAGTTACTGTTACGGAGTCCCAACCTGTTACTACAACCTCTGCTTCTACTGGAAGTACTACTCCTATTACAACTCAAAAAACTAGTTTCACAACATCATCTGAAATAACCACCTTGTCCTCTACTGTGACTTCCACTGTTACTTTGTCACCATCAACAACAACAGTTTCAAGTACAGCTACAACATCAACATTTGTGCCCTCAACCACTTCCTCTCATGCAACTACAGAATTTACAACACAGACTGTTATTCCATCTTCAACAATCACACCAGTACAAACAACAGAATCCACTACATTTCCAACAACAAGTACATCAACTCCAGCTGCTACTACCATGTTCCAGAGCACAACCTCAACCAGTACACCTGCAGAAACAATGACAGAAACTACAAGTTCTCCAACAACTGAAAAGAGTACGCCTTCAACTACATTGACACCGAGTGTTGAGACTCCACAGTCATCTACCATGAAATCCAGTAGTATTACCTTACCATCAACAACACCATGTACAACAGAAGAGACTTCTGAGACAACAACCGTTTCAAGCACAACTACAACTCTATCAACCACAACATCTTCTGTCACAACAACTAAATCTGCAACATTTACTGCTACTCCTAGCACATCAGTTACTGTTACGGAGTCCCAACCTGTTACTACAACCTCTGCTTCTACTGGAAGTACTACTACAATTACAACTGAAAAAACTAGTTTCACAACATCATCTGAAATAACCACCTTGTCCTCTACTGTGACCTCCACTGTTTCTTTGTCACCATCAACAACAACAGTTTTAAGTACAGCTACAACATCAACATTGGTGCCCTCAACCACGTCCTCTCATGCAACTACAGAATTTACAACACAGACTGTTATTCCATCTTCAACAATCACACCAATACTAACAACAGAATCCACTCCAGTTCCAACAAGTACACCAACTCCAGGTGCTACTACCATATTCCAGAGCACAACCTCAACCAGTACACCTGCAACAACAGCAGAAACTACAAGTTCTCCAACAACTGAAAAGAGTACGCCTTCAACTACATTGACACCGAGTGTTGAGACTACACAGTCATCTACCATGAAATCCAGTAGTATTACCTTACCATCAACAACACCATGTACAACAGAAGAGACTCCTGAGACAACAACCATTTCAAGCACAACTACAACTGTTTCAACCACAGCATCTTTTGTCACAACAACTAAATCTACAACATTTACTGCTACTCCTAGCACATCAGTTACTGTTACGGAGTCTCAACCTGTTACTACAACCTCTACTGCTCCTGGAAGTACTACTCCAATTACAACTCAAGAAACTAGTGTTACAACATCATCTGAAACAACCACCTTCTCCTCTACTGTGACCTCCACTGTTTCTTTGTCACCATCAACAACAACAGTTTTAAGTACAGCTACAACATCATCAGTGCCCTCAACCACTTCCCCTCATGTAACTACAGAATTTACAACACAGACTGTTATTCCATCTTCAACAATCACACCAATACTAACAACAGAATCCACTCCAGTTCCAACAAGTACACCAACTCCAGGTGCTACTACCACGTTCCAAAGCACAACCTCAACCAGTACACCTGCAGCAACAACAACAGAAACTGCAAGTTCTCCAACAACTGAAAAGAGTACACCTTCAACTACATTGACACCGAGTGTTGAGAGTACACATTCATCTACCATAAAATCCAGTAGTATTGCCTTACCATCAACAACACCATGTACAACAGAAGAGACTTCTGAGACAACAACCATTTCGAGCACAACGACAACACTATCAACCACAACATCTTCTGTCACAACAACTAAATCTACAACATTTACTGTCACTTCTAGCACATCGGTTACTGTTACGGAGTCCCAGCCTGTTACTACAGCCTCTGCTTCTACTGGAAGTACTACTCCAATTACAACTGAAAAAACTAGTTTCACAACATCATCTCAAATAACCACCTTGTCCTCTACTGTGACTTCCACTGTTTCTTTGTCACCATCAACAACAACAGTTTCAAGTACAGCTACAACATCAACTTCGGTGCCCACAACCACTTCCCCTCATGTAACTACAGAATTTACAACACAGACTGTTATTCCATCTTCAACAATCACACCAGTGCAAACAACAGAATCCACTACACTTCCAAGAACAAGTACACCAACTCCAGGTGCTACTACCACATTGCAGAGCACAACGTCAACCAGTACACCTGCAACAACAACAACAGAAACTACAAGTTCAACAACTGAAAAGAGTACGCCTTCAACTACATTGACACCAAGTGTTGAGACTACACAGTCATCTACCATAAAATCCAGTAGTATTACCTTACCATCAACAACACCATGTACAACAGAAGAGACTCCTGAGACAACAACCGTTTCAAGCACAAGTACAACTGTTTCAACCACAACATCGTCTGTCACAACAACTAAATCTACAACATTTACTACTACTCCTAGCACATCAGTTACTGTTACGGAGTCTCAACCTGTTATTACAACCACTACTTCTACTGGAAGTACTACTCCAATTACAACTCAAGAAACTAGTGTTACAACATCATCTGAAACAACCACCTTGTCCTCTACTGTGACGTCGACTGTTTCTTTGTCACCATCAACAACAGTTTTAAGTACAGCTGCAACATCTACATTGGTGCCCTCAACCACTTCCCCTCATGCAACTACAGAATTTACAACACAGACTGTTATTCCATCTTCAACAATCACACCAATACTAACAACAGAATCCACTCCAGTTCCAACAAGTACACCAACTCCAGGTGCTACTACCACGTTCCAAAGCACAACCTCAACCAGTACACCTGCAGCAACAACAACAGAAACTACAAGTTCTCCAACAACTGAAAAGAGTACACCTTCAACTACATTGACACCAAGTGTTGAGAGTACACATTCATCTACCATAAAATCCAGTAGTATTGCCTTACCATCAACAACACCATGTACAACAGAAGAGATTTCTGAGACAACAACTGTTTCAAGCACAGCTACAACTCTATCAACTACAACATCATCTGTCACAACAACTAAATCTACAACATTTACTGCTACTCCTAGCACATCAGTTACTGTTACAGAGTCCCAACCTGTTACTACAACCTCTGCTTCTACTGGAAGTACTACTCCAATTACAACTGAAAAAACTAGTTTCACAACATCATCTGAAATAACCACCTTGTCCTCTACTGTGACCTCCACTGTTTCTTTGTCACCATCAACAACAGTTTCAAGTACAGCTACAACATCAACTTCGGTGCCCTCATCCACTTCCCCTCATGTAACTACAGAATTTACAACACAGACTGTTATTCCATCTTCAACAATCACACCAGTGCAAACAACAGAATCCACTACACTTCCAAGAACAAGTACACAAACTCCAGGTGCTACTACCACATTCCCGAGCACAACCTCAACCAGTACACCTGCAACAACAACAACAGAAACTACAAGTTCTCCAACAACTGAAAAGAGTACGCCTTCAACTACATTGACACCGAGTGTTGAGACTACACAGTCATCTACCATAAAATCCAGTAGTATTACCTTACCATCAACAACACCATGTACAACAGAAGAGACTGCTGAGACAACAACCGTTTCAAGCACAACTACAACTGTTTCAACCACAGCATCTTCTGTCACAACAACTAAATCTACAGCATTTACTGCTACTCCTAGCACATCAGTTACTGTTACGGAGTCTCAACCTGTTACTACAACCTCTACTTCTACTGAAAGTACTACTCCAATTACAATGCAAGAAACTAGTGTTACAACACCATCTGAAACAACCACCTTGTCCTCTACTGTGACCTCCACTGTTTCTTTGTCACCATCAACAACAACAGTTTTAAGTACAGCTGCAACATCAGCATCGGTGCCCTCAACCAGTTCCCCTCATGCAACTACAGAATTTACAACACAGACTGTTATTCCATCTTCAACAATCACACCAATACTAACAACAGAATCCACTCCAGTTCCAACAAGTACACCAACTCCAGGTGCTACTACCACGTTCCAAAGCACAACCTCAACCAGTACACCTGCAGCAACAACAACAGAAACTGCAAGTTCTCCAACAACTGAAAAGAGTACACCTTCAACTACATTGACACCGAGTGTTGAGAGTACACATTCATCTACCATAAAATCCAGTAGTATTGCCTTACCATCAACAACACCATGTACAACAGAAGAGACTTCTGAGACAACAACCATTTCGAGCACAACGACAACACTATCAACCACAACATCTTCTGTCACAACAACTAAATCTACAACATTTACTGGCACTTCTAGCACATCAGTTACTGTTACGGAGTCCCAGCCTGTTCCTACAACCTCTGCTTCTACTGGAAGTACTACTCCAATTACAACTGAAAAAACTAGTTTCACAACATCATCTCAAATAACCACCTTGTCCTCTACTGTGACCTCCACTGTTTCTTTGTCACCATCAACAACAACAGTTTCAAGTACAGCTACAACATCAACTTCGGTGCCCACAACCACTTCCCCTCATGTAACTACAGAATTTACAACACAGACTGTTATTCCATCTTCAACAATCACACCAGTGCAAACAACAGAATCCACTACACTTCCAAGAACAAGTACACCAACTCCAGGTGCTACTACCACATTGCAGAGCACAACTTCAACCAGTACACCTGCAACAACAACAGAAACTACAAGTTCAACAACTGAAAAGAGTACACCTTCAACTACATTGACACCGAGTGTTGAGACTACACAGTCATCTACCATAAAATCCAGTAGTATTACCTTACCATCAACAACACCATGTACAACAGAAGAGACTCCTGAGACAACAACCGTTTCAAGCACAAGTACAACTGTTTCAACCACAACATCTTCTGTCACAACAACTAAATCTACAACATTTACTACTACTCCTAGCACATCAGTTACTGTTACGGAGTCTCAACCTGTTATTACAACCACTACTTCTACTGGAAGTACTACTCCAATTACAACTCAAGAAACTAGTGTTACAACATCATCTGAAACAACCACCTTGTCCTCTACTGTGACACCGACTGTTTCTTTGTCACCATCAACAACAACAGTTTTAAGTACAGCTGCAACATCTACATCGGTGCCCTCAACCACTTCCCCTCATGCAACTACAGAATTTACAACACAGACTGTTATTCCATCTTCAACAATCACACCAGTACTAACAACAGAATCCACTCCATTTCCAACAAGTACACCAACGCCAGGTGCTACTACCATGTTCCGGAGCACAACCTCAACCAGTACACCTGCAGCAACAACAACAGAAACTACAAGTTCTCCAACAACTGAAAAGAGTACACCTTCAACTACATTGACACCGAGTGTTGAGAGTACACAGTCATCTACCATAAAATCCAGTAGTATTACCTTACCATCAACAACACCATGTACAACAGAAGAGACTTCTGAGACAACAACCATTTCAAGCACAACTACAACTCTATCAACCACAACATCTTCTGTCACAACAACTAAATCTACAACATTTACTGCTACTCCTAGCACATCAGTTACTGTTACAGAGTCCCAACCTGTTACTACAACCTCTGCTTCTACTGGAAGTACTACTCCAATTACAACTGAAAAAACTAGTTTCACAACATCATCTGAAATAACCACCTTGTCCTCTACTGTGACCTCCACTGTTTCTTTGTCACCATCAACAACAACAGTTTCAAGTACAGCTACAACATCAACTTCGGTGCCCTCATCCACTTCCCCTCATGTAACTACAGAATTTACAACACAGACTGTTATTCCATCTTCAACAATCACACCAGTGCAAACAACAGAATCCACTACACTTCCAAGAACAAGTACACCAACTCCAGGTGCTACTACCACATTCCAGAGCACAACCTCAACCAGTACACCTGCAACAACAACAACAGAAACTACAAGTTCTCCAACAACTGAAAAGAGTACGCCTTCAACTACATTGACACCGAGTGTTGAGACTACACAGTCATCTACCATAAAATCCAGTAGTATTACCTTACCATCAACAACACCATGTACAACAGAAGAGACTCCTGAGACAACAACCATTTCAAGCACAAGTACAACTGTTTCAACCACAACATCTTCTGTCACAACAACTAAATCTACAACATTTACTGCTACTCCTAGCACATCAGTTACTCTTACGGAGTCCCAACCTGTTACTACAACCTCTACTTCTACTGGAAGTACTACTCCAATTACAACGCAAGAAACTAGTGTTACAACATCATCTGAAACAACCACCTTGTCCTCTACTGTGACCTCCACTGTTTCTTTGTCACAATCAACAACAACAGTTTTAAGTACAGCTGCAACATCAACATCGGTGCCCTCAACCAGTTCCTCTCAGGCAACTACAGAATTTACAACACAGACTGTTATTCCATCTTCAACAATCACACCAATACTAACAACAGAATCCACTCCAGTTCCAACAAGTACACCAACTCCAGGTGCTACTACCACGTTCCAAAGCACAACCTCAACCAGTACACCTGCAGCAACAACAATAGAAACTGCAAGTTTTCCAACAACTGAAAAGAGTACACCTTCAACTACATTGACACCGAGTGTTGAGAGTACACATTCATCTACCATAAAATCCAGTAGTATTGCCTTACCATCAACAACACCATGTACAACAGAAGAGACTTCTGAGACAACAACCATTTCAAGCACAACAACAACACTATCAACAACCACAACATCTTCTGTCACAACAACTAAATCTACAACATTTACTGTCACTTCTAGCACATCAGTTACTGTTACGGAGTCCCAGCCTGTTACTACAACCTTTGCTTCTACTGGAAGTACTACTCCAATTACAACTGAAAAAACTAGTTTCACAACATCATCTCAAATAACTACCTTGTCCTCTACTGTGACCTCCACTGTTTCTTTGTCACCATCAACAACAACAGTTTCAAGTACAGCTACAACATCAACTTCGGTGCCCACAACCACTTCCCCTCATGTAACTACAGAATTTACAACACAGACTGTTATTCCATCTTCAACAATCACACCAGTGCAAACAACAGAATCCACTACACTTCCAAGAACAAGTACACCAACTCCAGGTGCTACTACCACATTCCAGAGCACAACTTCAACCAGTACACCTGCAACAACAACAGAAACTACAAGTTCAACAACTGAAAAGAGTACGCCTTCAACTACATTGACACCGAGTGTTGAGACTACACAGTCATCTACCATAAAATCCAGTAGTATTACCTTACCATCAACAACACCATGTACAACAGAAGAGACTCCTGAGACAACAACCGTTTCAAGCACAAGTACAACTGTTTCAACCACAACATCTTCTGTCACAACAACTAAATCTACAACATTTACTACTACTCCTAGCACATCAGTTACTGTTACGGAGTCTCAACCTGTTATTACAACCACTACTTCTACTGGAAGTACTACTCCAATTACAACTCAAGAAACTAGTGTTACAACATCATCTGAAACAACCACCTTGTCCTCTACTGTGACACCGACTGTTTCTTTGTCACCATCAACAACAACAGTTTTAAGTACAGCTGCAACATCAACATCGGTGCCCTCAACCAGTTCCCCTCATGCAACTACAGAATTTACAACACAGACTGTTATTCCATCTTCAACAATCACACCAATACTAACAACAGAATCCACTCCAGTTCCAACAAGTACACCAACTCCAGGTGCTACTACCACGTTCCAAAGCACAACCTCAACCAGTACACCTGCAGCAACAACAACAGAAACTGCAAGTTCTCCAACAACTGAAAAGAGTACACCTTCAACTACATTGACACCGAGTGTTGAGAGTACACATTCATCTACCATAAAATCCAGTAGTATTGCCTTACCATCAACAACACCATGTACAACAGAAGAGACTTCTGAGACAACAACCATTTCAAGCACAACAACAACACTATCAACAACCACAACATCTTCTGTCACAACAACTAAATCTACAACATTTACTGTCACTTCTAGCACATCAGTTACTGTTACGGAGTCCCAGCCTGTTACTACAGCCTCTGCTTCTACTGGAAGTACTACTCCAATTACAACTGAAAAAACTAGTTTCACAACATCATCTGAAATAACCACCTTGTCCTCTACTGTGACCTCCACTGTTTCTTTGTCACCATCAACAACAACAGTTTCAAGTACAGCTACAACATCAACTTCGGTGCCCACAACCACTTCCCCTCATGTAACTACAGAATTTATAACACAGACTGTTATTCCATCTTCAACAATCACACCAGTGCAAACAACAGAATCCACTACACTTCCAAGAACAAGTACACCAACTCCAGGTGCTACTACCACATTCCAGAGCACAACTTCAACCAGTACACCTGCAACAACAACAACAGAAACTACAAGTTCAACAACTGAAAAGAGTACGCCTTCAACTACATTGACACCGGTGTTGAGACTACACAGTCATCTACCATAAAATCCAGTAGTATTACCTTACCATCAACAACACCATGTACAACAGAAGAGACTCCTGAGACAACAACCATTTCAAGCACAAGTACAACTGTTTCAACCACAACATCTTCTGTCACAACAACTAAATCTACAACATTTACTACTACTCCTAGCACATCAGTTACTGTTACGGAGTCTCAACCTGTTATTACAACCACTACTTCTACTGGAAGTACTACTCCAATTACAACTCAAGAAACTAGTGTTACAACATCATCTGAAACAACCACCTTGTCCTCTACTGTGACGTCGACTGTTTCTTTGTCACCATCAACAACAACAGTTTTAAGTACAGCTGCAACATCTACATCGGTGCCCTCAACCACTTCCCCTCATGCAACTACAGAATTTACAACACAGACTGTTATTCCATCTTCAACAATCACACCAATACTAACTACAGAATCCACTACAGTTCCAACAAGTACATCAACTCCAGGTGCTACTACCACATTTCAGAGCACAACCTCAACCAGTACACCTGCAGCAACAACAACAGAAACTACAAGTTCTCCAACAACTGAAAAGAGTACGCCTTCAACTACATTGACACCGAGTGTTGAGAGTACACAGTCATCTACCATAAAATCCAGTAGTATTACCTTACCATCAACAACACCATGTACAACAGAAGAGACTTCTGAGACAACAACCGTTTCAAGCACAACTACAACTCTATCAACCACAACATCTTTTGTCGCAACAACTAAATCTATAACATTTACTGCTACTCCTAGCACATCAGTTACTGTTACAGAGTCCCAACCTGTTACTACAACCTCTGCTTCTACTGGAAGTACTACTCCAATTACAACTGAAAAAACTAGTTTCACAACATCATCTCAAATAACCACCTTGTCCTCTACTGTGACCTCCACTGTTTCTTTGTCACCATCAACAACAACAGTTTCAAGTACAGCTACAACATCAACTTCGGTGCCCACAACCACTTCCCCTCATGTAACTACAGAATTTACAACACAGACTGTTATTCCATCTTCAACAATCACACCAGTGCAAACAACAGAATCCACTACACTTCCAAGAACAAGTACACCAACTCCAGGTGCTACTACCACATTGCAGAGCACAACTTCAACCAGTACACCTGCAACAACAACAACAGAAACTACAAGTTCAACAACTGAAAAGAGTACGCCTTCAACTACATTGACACCGAGTGTTGAGACTACACAGTCATCTACCATAAAATCCAGTAGTATTACCTTACCATCAACAACACCATGTACAACAGAAGAGACTCCTGAGACAACAACCGTTTCAAGCACAAGTACAACTGTTTCAACCACAACATCTTCTGTCACAACAACTAAATCTACAACATTTACTACTACTCCTAGCACATCAGTTACTGTTACGGAGTCTCAACCTGTTATTACAACCACTACTTCTACTGGAAGTACTACTCCAATTACAACTCAAGAAACTAGTGTTACAACATCATCTGAAACAACCACCTTGTCCTCTACTGTGACGTCGACTGTTTCTTTGTCACCATCAACAACAACAGTTTTAAGTACAGCTGCAACGTCTACATCGGTGCCCTCAACCACTTCCCCTCATGCAACTACAGAATTTACAACACAGACTGTTATTCCATCTTCAACAATCACACCAGTACTAACAACAGAATCCACTCCATTTCCAACAAGTACACCAACGCCAGGTGCTACTACCATGTTCCAGAGCACAACCTCAACCAGTACACCTGCAGCAACAACAACAGAAACTACAAGTTCTCCAACAACTGAAAAGAGTACACCTTCAACTACATTGACACCGAGTGTTGAGAGTACACAGTCATCTACCATAAAATCCAGTAGTATTACCTTACCATCAACAACACCATGTACAACAGAAGAGACTTCTGAGACAACAACCATTTCAAGCACAACTACAACTCTATCAACCACAACATCTTCTGTCACAACAACTAAATCTACAACATTTACTGTCACTTCTAGCACATCAGTTACTGTTACGGAGTCCCAGCCTGTTACTACAACCTTTGCTTCTACTGGAAGTACTACTCCAATTACAACTGAAAAAACTAGTTTCTCAACATCATCTGAAATAACCACCTTGTCCTCTACTGTGACCTCCACTGTTTCTTTGTCACCATCAACAACAACAGTTTCAAGTACAGCTACAACATCAACTTCAGTGCCCACAACCACTTCCCTCATGTAACTACAGAATTTACAACACAGACTGTTATTCCATCTTCAACAATCACACCAGTGCAAACAACAGAATCCACTACACTTCCAAGAACAAGTACACCAACTCCAGGTGCTACTACCACATTCCAGAGCACAACTTCAACCAGTACACCTGCAACAACAACAACAGAAACTACAAGTTCAACAACTGAAAAGAGTACGCCTTCAACTACATTGACACCGAGTGTTGAGACTACACAGTCATCTACCATAAAATCCAGTAGTATTACCTTACCATCAACAACACCATGTACAACAGAAGAGACTCCTGAGACAACAACCGTTTCAAGCACAAGTACAACTGTTTCAACCACAACATCTTCTGCCACAACAACTAAATCTACAACATTTACTGCTACTCCTTGCACATCAGTTACTGTTACGGAGTCTCAACCTGTTATTACAACCACTACTTCTACTGGAAGTACTACTCCAATTACAACTCAAGAAACTAGTGTTACAACATCATCTGAAACAACCACCTTGTCCTCTACTGTGACCTCCACTGTTTCTTTGTCACCATCAACAACAATAGTGTCAAGTACAGCTGCAACATCAACATCGGTGCCCTCAACCAGTTCCCCTCATGCAACTACAGAATTTACAACACAGACTGTTATTCCATCTTCAACAATCACACCAGTACTAACAACAGAATCCACTCCTGTTCCAACAAGTACACCAACGCCAGGTGCTACTACCACGTTCCAGAGCACAACCTCAACCAGTACACCTGCAGCAACAACAACAGAAACTGCAAGTTCTCCAACAACTGAAAAGAGTACACCTTCAACTACATTGACACCGAGTGTTGAGAGTACACATTCATCTACCATAAAATCCAGTAGTATTGCCTTACCATCAACAACACCATGTACAACAGAAGAGACTTCTGAGACAACAACCATTTCAAGCACAAGTACAACTGTTTCAACCACAACATCTTCTGTCACAACAACTAAATCTACAACATTTACTGTCACTTCTAGCACATCGGTTACTGTTACGGAGTCCCAGCCTGTTACTACAGCCTCTGCTTCTACTGGAAGTACTACTCCAATTACAACTGAAAAAACTAGTTTCACAACATCATCTGAAATAACCACCTTGTCCTCTACTGTGACTTCCACTGTTACTTTGTCACCATCAACAACAACAGTTTCAAGTACAGCTACAACATCAACATTTGTGCCCTCAACCACTTCCTCTCATGCAACTACAGAATTTACAACACAGACTGTTATTCCATCTTCAACAATCACACCAGTGCAAACAATAGAATCCACTACACTTCCAAGAACAAGTACACCAACTCCAGGTGCTACTACCACGTTCCAAAGCACAACCTCAACCAGTACACCTGCAGCAACAACAATAGAAACTGCAAGTTTTCCAACAACTGAAAAGAGTACACCTTCAACTACATTGACACCGAGTGTTGAGAGTACACATTCATCTACCATAAAATCTAGTAGTATTGCCTTACCATCAACAACACCATGTACAACAGAAGAGACTTCTGAGACAACAACCATTTCAAGCACAACAACAACACTATCAACAACCACAACATCTTCTGTCACAACAACTAAATCTACAACATTTACTGTCACTTCTAGCACATCAGTTACTGTTACGGAGTCCCAGCCTGTTACTACAACCACTACTTCTACTGGAAGTACTACTCCAATTACAACTGAAAAAAATAGTTTCACAACATCATCTCAAATAACTACCTTGTCCTCTACTGTGACCTCCACTGTTTCTTTGTCACCATCAACAACAACAGTTTTAAGTACAGCTACAACATCAACATCAGTGCCCTCAACCACTTCCCCTCATGTAACTACAGAATTTACAACACAGACTGTTATTGCATCTTCAACAATCAAACCAGTACAAACAACACAATCCACTAGACTTCCAACAACAAGTACACCAACTCGAGGTGCTACTACCACGTTCCAAAGCACAACTTCAACCAGTACACCTGCAACAACAACAACAGAAACTACAAGTTCAACAACTGAAAAGAGTACGCCTTCAACTACATTGACACCGAGTGTTGAGACTACACAGTCATCTACCATAAAATCCAGTAGTATTACCTTACCATCAACAACACCATGTACAACAGAAGAAACTCCTGAGACAACAACCGTTTCAAGCACAAGTACAACTGTTTCAACCACAACATCTTCTGTCACAACAACTAAATCTACAACATTTACTACTACTCCTAGCACATCAGTTACTGTTACGGAGTCTCAACCTGTTATTACAACCACTACTTCTACTGGAAGTAGTACTTCAATTACAACTCAAGAAACTAGTGTTACAACATCATCTGAAACAACCACCTTGTCCTCTACTGTGACACCGACTGTTTCTTTGCCACCATCAACAACAACAGTTTTAAGTACAGCTGCAACATCAACATCAGTGCCCTCAACCAGTTCCCCTCATGCAACTACAGAATTTACAACACAGACTGTTATTCCATCTTCAACAATCACACCAATACTAACAACAGAATCCACTCCAGTTCCAACAAGTACACCAACTCCAGGTGCTACTACCACGTTCCAAAGCACAACCTCAACCAGTACACCTGCAGCAACAACAACAGAAACTGCAAGTTCTCCAACAACTGAAAAGAGTACACCTTCAACTACATTGACACCGAGTGTTGAGAGTACACATTCATCTACCATAAAATCCAGTAGTGTTGCCTTACCATCAACAACACCATGTACAACAGAAGAGACTTCTGAGACAACAACCATTTCAAGCACAACGACAACACTATCAACCACAACATCTTCTGTCACAACAACTAAATCTACAACATTTACTGTCACTTCTAGCACATCAGTTACTGTTACGGAGTCCCAGCCTGTTACTACAACCTTTGCTTCTACTGGAAGTACTACTCCAATTACAACTGAAAAAACTAGTTTCTCAACATCATCTGAAATAACCACCTTGTCCTCTACTGTGACCTCCACTGTTTCTTTGTCACCATCAACAACAACAGTTTCAAGTACAGCTACAACATCAACTTCAGTGCCCACAACCACTTCCCCTCATGTAACTACAGAATTTACAACACAGACTGTTATTCCATCTTCAACAATCACACCAGTGCAAACAACAGAATCCACTACACTTCCAAGAACAAGTACACCAACTCCAGGTGCTACTACCACATTCCAGAGCACAACTTCAACCAGTACACCTGCAACAACAACAACAGAAACTACAAGTTCAACAACTGAAAAGAGTACGCCTTCAACTACATTGACACCGAGTGTTGAGACTACACAGTCATCTACCATAAAATCCAGTAGTATTACCTTACCATCAACAACACCATGTACAACAGAAGAGACTCCTGAGACAACAACCGTTTCAAGCACAAGTACAACTGTTTCAACCACAACATCTTCTGTCACAACAACTAAATCTACAACATTTACTACTACTCCTAGCACATCAGTTACTGTTACGGAGTCTCAACCTGTTATTACAACCACTACTTCTACTGGAAATACTACTCCAATTACAACTCAAGAAACTAGTGTTACAACATCATCTGAAACAACCACCTTGTCCTCTACTGTGACGTCGACTGTTTCTTTGTCACCATCAACAACAGTTTTAAGTACAGCTGCAACATCTACATCAGTACCCTCAACCACTTCCCCTCATGCAACTACAGAATTTACAACACAGACTGTTATTCCATCTTCAACAATCACACCAGTACTAACAACAGAATCCACTCCTGTTCCAACAAGTACACCAACGCCAGGTGCTACTACCACGTTCCAGAGCACAACCTCAACCAGTACACCTGAAGCAACAACAACAGAAACTACAAGTTCTCCAACAACTGAAAAGAGTACGCCTTCAACTACATTGACACCGAGTGTTGAGAGTACACAGTCATCTACCATAAAATCCAGTAGTATTACCTTACCATCAACAACACCATGTACAACAGAAGAGACTTCTGAGACAACAACCGTTTCAAGCACAACTACAACTCTATCAACCACAACATCTTCTGTCACAACAACTAAATCTACAACATTTACTGCTACTCCTAGCACATCAGTTACTGTTACAGAGTCCCAACCTGTTACTACAACCTCTGCTTCTACTGGAAGTACTACTCCAATTACAACTGAAAAAACTAGTTTCACAACATCATCTGAAATAACCACCTTGTCCTCTACTGTGACCTCCACTGTTTCTTTGTCACCATCAACAACAACAGTTTCAAGTACAGCTACAACATCAACTTCGGTGCCCTCATCCACTTCCCCTCATGTAACTACAGAATTTACAACACAGACTGTTATTCCATCTTCAACAATCACACCAGTGCAAACAACAGAATCCACTACACTTCCAAGAACAAGTACACCAACTCCAGGTGCTACTACCACATTCCAGAGCACAACTTCAACCAGTACACCTGCAACAACAACAACAGAAACAACAAGTTCTCCAACAACTGAAAAGAGTACGCCTTCAACTACATTGACACCGAGTGTTGAGACTACACAGTCATCTACCATAAAATCCAGTAGTATTACCTTACCATCAACAACACCATGTACAACAGAAGAGACTCCTGAGACAACAACCGTTTCAAGCACAAGTACAACTGTTTCAACCACAACATCTTCTGTCACAACAACTAAATCTACAACAATTACTACTACTCCTAGCACATCAGTTACTGTTACGGAGTCTCAACCTGTTATTACAACCACTACTTCTACTGGAAGTACTACTCCAATTACAACTCAAGAAACTAGTGTTACAACATCATCTGAAACAACCACCTTGTCCTCTACTGTGACACCGACTGTTTCTTTGTCACCATCAACAACAACAGTTTTAAGTACAGCTGCAACATCTACATTGGTGCCCTCAACCACTTCCCCTCATACAACTACAGAATTTACAACACAGACTGTTATTCCATCTTCAACAATCACACCAATACTATCAACAGAATCCACTCTACTTCCAACAACAAGTACATCAACTCCAGGTGCTACTTCCACATTCCAGAGTACAACCTCAACCAGTACACCTGCAACAACAACAACAGAAACTACAAGTTCTCCAACAACTGAAAAGAGTACGCTTTCAACTACATTGACACCGAGTGTTGAGACTACACAGTCATCTACCATAAAATCCAGTAGTATTACCTTACCATCAACAACACCAGGTACAATAGAAGAGACTTCTGAGACAACAACTGCTTCAATCACAAGTACAACTCTATCAACCACATCATCTTCTGTCACAACAACTAAATCTACAACATTTACTGCTACTCCTACCACATCAGTTACTGTTACGGAGTCCCAACCTGTTACTACAACCTCTGCTTCTACTGGAAGTACTACTCCTATTACAACTCAAAAAACTAGTTTCACAACATCATCTGAAATAACCACCTTGTCCTCTACTGTGACTTCCACTGTTTCTTTGTCACCATCAACAACAGTTTCAAGTACAACTACAACATCAACATCGGTGCCCTCAACCACTTCTCCTCATGCAACTACAGAATTTACAACACAGACTGTTATTCCATCTTCAACAATCACACCAGTACAAACAACAGAATCCACTACACTTCCAACAACAAGTACACCAACTCCAGGTGCTAGTACCACGTTCCAGAGCACAACCTCAACCAGTACACCTGCAGCAACAACAACAGAAACTACAAGTTCTCCAACAACTGAAAAGAGTACGCCTTCAACTACATTGACACCGAGTGTTGAGAGTACACAGTCATCTACCATAAAATCCAGTAGTATTACCTTACCATCAACAACACCATGTACAACAGAAGAGACTCCTGAGACAACAACCATTTCAAGCACAACTACAACTCTATCAACGACAACATCTTCTGTCACAACAACTAAATCTACAACATTTACTGCTACTCCTAGCACATCAGTTACTGTTACGGAGTCCCCACCTGTTACTACAACCTCTGCTTCTACTGGAAGTACTACTCCAATTACAACTGAAAAAACTAGTTTCACAACATCATCTGAAATAACCACCTTGTCCTCTACTGTGACCTCCACTGTTTCTTTGTCACCATCAACAACAACAGTTTCAAGTACAGCTACAACATCAACATCGGTGCCCTCAACCACGTCCTCTCATGCAACTACAGAATTTACAACACAGACTGTTATTCCATCTTCAACAATCACACCAATACTATCAACAGAATCCACTCCACTTCCAACAACAAGTACACCAACTCCAGGTGCTACTTCCACGTTCCAGAGTACAACCTCTACCAGTACACCTGCAACAACAACAACAGAAACTACAAGTTCTCCAACAACTGAAAAGAGTACGCCTTCAACTACATTGACACCGAGTGTTGAGACTACACAGTCATCTACCATAAAATCCAG
>NC_056751.1:542645358-542660358 GCF_019279795.1 Protopterus annectens
CCTGCAAAGTCAAGAATTTAGTGTAGAAACTTTAATTCAGATAATATCACAGCAGGAGAGAGCAATGGGCAACCAAATTAAGGAGATACCAGTGGAGCGGGAAGCATCTGATCAGTTGTCATATGAAGATACTTTGGAGCCTTCCACAGGAAACTAGTACAAATGTTTAGTTGGAGTTGGAGAGCAAGGGAAGGAACAGGAAACTGTGGCAACTCTGACATACTCAGTGTTATGGAGTGACAGGCTAGTGAGTTCCATTATGAAAGACCAATGGATGACACAGGATGAACCTGAAGAGAATGTGGCACAGGAAGATGCACTGGAACATTCTGTAGAATGCCCACAGGAAATGGAGAACAAAGAATGTGCCCTCAGTTTAGAAGAAAATGATCTAAGAGAAGAGTTGCTTGATGTAATAGAGATGGACAGACATATTAAGATCAATGAAAGAAAAAGACTACAGAAAGTCAATAAAACCCCAAAAGTTAGAAGTCTGCTAAAACAAATGAACATAGTAATTAAGACTATCCAAAGAAATTCATGCGATATAACAGAAATAAATAGGATATATTACTGTGCAGCTAAATTAATAACAGATAAATTCTTGCATCAAGAACACAGTGTAGTAAGGTAAAGGAATGGGAGGAATCGAATACCATCATGGAAGTTTTGAACAGATAAAACTATAAAGTGAATAAAACTTTGTAAGGAATATTTTAGAAGACACCAAGTAAAAATGTACGTCCAAAAGCAGCAACCACCAAGACAAGTAGTAAATGGTAAAGCAGCTCACAATAAGGTAAATCCAAGTTTAGAAACAGTTTATTTTAAACGCCACAACACTGATCCACGCTTTTCGTCAAATTATGACTTCATCAGAATACAATCAATCACAGCAATGAACAGTCTTAAATACTAAATGCCCTGAGTGAATAATAAAATCAATTAACCCAATTAACTTGATTGAATCAAATTACACACATTTAAAGCACCAAGCTACCTAAAACCTTAAAACACAGAATTTGATAAAAGTATTAAAGTAAACACATTTATAAAAACTATTCTTTCAAAAATGTTTGTTAACGTATTAATCCTAAAAATATATAATGTCTGACTCTATATCCATTGTACCTTATTTGAAATTAAAGGCACAAAAAATTTAGGTATTTTACTAAAGTTACTTGTATGAATACAGTTTACAAGTGTTTCTAGAGAGAAAAAATTAAAGGTCACTTCAATGTGGTAATTGAATGAGAAATATATTTTTATATATGTATATTACCTATATGTATATATATTATTGGTTTAAATTTTAAGAACATTTAATTTATATGTATAAATACCTGGAAGCATTTTTAATAACATTATATATTTTTAGGATTAATATGTTAACAAACATTTTTGAAAGAATAGTTTTTATAAATGTGTTTACTTTAATACTTTTATCAAATTCTGTGTTTTAAGGTTTTAGGTAGCTTGGTGCTTTAAATGTGTGTAATTTGATTCAATCAAGTTAATTGATTTTATTATTCACTCAGGGCATTTAGTATTTAAGACTGTTCATTGCTGTGATTGATTGTATTCTGATGAAGTCATAATTTGACGAAAAGCGTGGATCAGTGTTGTGGCGTTTAAAATAAACTGTTTCTAAACTTGGATTTACCTTACTGTGAGCTGCTTTACCA
This sequence comes from Protopterus annectens, assembly GCF_019279795.1. Classification (NCBI taxonomy): domain Eukaryota; kingdom Metazoa; phylum Chordata; order Ceratodontiformes; family Protopteridae; genus Protopterus; species Protopterus annectens. Next base: position 542,647,044 of record NC_056751.1, read on the forward strand.
TTTACTACTTGTCTTGGTGGCTGCTGCTTTTGGACGTACATTTTTACTTGGTGGTTTGTAACAGCGTTTCTTGTGTCTTGGAATATTTTAGAAGACATAAATTAATACTGAAAACAGTGTGAAATATAGGAACAAAATCCAAGCTATAAACTAATTTGCTTCTCCTCCTGTCCTAACTTATAGTTTTGGAGTGATTGACTGTCCCCAAAAGGTGTCGGATAGGTTGGACAGGAAAACAAGAAGGATGTTTCATGTTCATCAAATGATTTATAAAAATTAGTGCATACCAAGACTATATATTCCCTGGTCTGAAGGAGGTGTGGGCCACCTCGAAATTGATTAAAGATATAGATCTGTAATCATGGGACTGCATATATATTTGCTGACTTCACAAGACCCAAACATAGTGAAAATTTTGAAACATGAGGAGAATAAGTTTAAGATGACTTCCCTGCTTAGTTTAGCAGAATTATATTGGCATCAAGCGGGAATGGAAATCAATCCAGAAGTGGATAAAAATCAGACAGCAACTGAAAAAAAAAAACAAAAGAAAGAATATAAGGTGAAGGATCAGATGAGAAGGCAAGAAATGTGGAAAATGGATAAATATAGTTGCAAGTATAGGAAACTCATGGAACAACCTCATGTTGATCAAGATCGAATGCATGAATGGATAAGGAGAGGTGAATTTAAACCAAAAGACGAAAGGTTAATATTGACAGCCCATGATAGTGGACTACGTACACACTGGTTTACAAAGTTCATTGAACATGTGGATGAAACAGACAAATGTAGGTTTTATAAAATAGACTTGGAAACAATCACACATTTTGTTGCTGGTTGTGATATACTAATGGCAGAAAACGGTATACTGAAAGGCATAATAATGCGGCAACACTGTTGCATTGGGAATTGTGCGAACATTATAATACTGAAGTAGATGTAAAACACTGGAAACATGAGCCACAAGGCATTATACAAAATGATGATATTTATATCACGTGGGATCATCCATTACCAACAGTTCAGAAAATAGATGGAAGAAAACCAGATATACTAGTCCATGAAAAGAAGACAAAAGTAGCAGTGATCACTGAAATTGCTACACCCAGTGACCACAGTGTCTTAGTAACAAAGAGGCACAAAGTCATAAAATAACAGGATTTGTAGGCAGAAACGAGGACAATGTGAAAGAAGAATATTTAAACAGTTCCAGTAGTAGTAGGAGCAACGGGTCTTATAAAAAAGAATTTACAATCATACTTATATATGTTACAAATACATGCAACTCCCTACAAAATTCAGAAGGCATCATTACCAGGCACATTGCGGATGCTGTGAATAGCACTTCAGGCTAACATCAAAGATTGAAACAATATTAATTTCATGAACTTTAATCATACTTTGACTTAAGAATAGGGTCCATTCCCATCATGGTATTAGAAACCCAAAAGACTTGGTGAATTAAAAATAAATAAATAAATAAATAAATAAATGTAGAGACAGGAATAAAACACAGATGCTGATTCAGCAATTGTCTGTTGGCTATGCATGGTGAAGACCTGTTAAAGCAAAAAAAAACTTTTAATCTGAAATGCTGTATTTGCATTTTACAGATACACACAGGTGATGTTTTAAGCAAAGAATAAAGAATAAATGGAGAGGATATTTTTATTCATTTACTACTTATTAAATGGGTTTGAGTATAGACCATTTTCAGCCATGACCAATATATATATACATATATCTATATATATATATATATATATATATATATATATATATATATATATAGTGTATATGTGTACATACAATCATTCACTATCTTTTGGAAGGCAGGAGGAAACCACAGTACCCAGAGATGAAACCCACGACTGTGGGGCGAACATGCAGCCTGTACATGAAGAGTGACTGGAAGTCAAGATTGAACTTTGGCTAGTACAGCTGTAAAAATTTGATTTTCCTACTGACCCACCATTATACCCATATCACAGGATGTGATAAAGAAGTTCGAAAAGAGATTGCAGAACAGCATTGATAATCTAATGTGATATGAATATGAAGGTAAAATACTATGAATAAATATAACTAAAAAATAATTTTGTGCATTAAGTAAAAGGTGTGGATATGTTAAAAATAATGGCTAGAGTAAAGGGGAAATAAGAAGGAAACATGGAAGAAACAACAGAAATATAGCAAACCAAAGAAATTAGCAAAACATCAAACCAAATCAATTCACCCAAACAGCAGTTCAGAAGAAAAATGCAAGAATACTTCTGGATCAATAACCCTGATTTACATTTCTTAACATATGATAATTCAATTTTCATGACATGAGATCTAGGAATTATACCTGCTATTTTTAATTTGAATTTCCAATCATTACTGTGATGCCATTAAAAATAGTGCAGATTCTATGCTTAAAACCATGATTATGCAAAATTATAGTATTGAGTTTTCACTGAAATTGGCTTATAGGTCAAAGTACTCATTCATTGTTACTTGTATTTCTTTGTATGAGTACTATTTATCCATTCATCAGTCAGACACACAGTCTTTCTCTCTCTCTCTCTCTGTCACACACATGTACACACACACATGCGCACACACACACACACACACACACACACACACACACACACACACACACACACACACACACACACACACACAAAACCATTCATCCTGGTCTAATTAGCCATGCACCCTCCCCTGGGAAAGCCTGCATGACTTTTCTAAATGTAAAATATTCAAATGTATACAATAAATATAAAGAGTAACATGAAATATTTTAGAAAAAATACTAAATTATTTGATATGTTGAGTTGGATCATTGACATACAACTGAGTGGTCACTAACTTAGGTAGAAGTAGTTTTGCATCTTATCCAATGCAAGGCTCCTTAGGAGGTGCAACATCCCTCTTCTGTTTTTCTGCAGTGCCAATTTTGGAAAAATGTACGTAGGCATGTGGTATGAGATGAGAACCCACGACCTTTTGCTTTCTTGGCATCCAAGAACGGTGGTGCTATCTGTTCTATCTGTTGAACTACAGAAACAGCATTTGAACAGTCATTATCAGTTTCTACCAAAATTATTATGTTTATAATGTTTATTTGTATTTGTTAACTGGGGTAGAGCATTGATCTCTATGGACCTTTTCTGATTCAGTCCAGTAGCACTCACTGTCTGGTTAAGTGACTTGTTCAGAGTCAAACAGTTAGCTAGTGGATGCTAAGGGAATCAAATCCTGGACCACTGAAAGCAGCTTGTTAATAGCTCTTTAATCATCTTTGCCAACTGCCACATGCTTATAGCTGGCCACAATGACTTGGGTTTGATAAAGTGCAACTACAGGATAAGAATGCAGTAACTGTCTTTCAGCTTCTCCAGTTAGGGGTCACTACAGCGGATCACCGGTCCGCAGAATGATTGGCAGTGAAGTTTTTACGGTGTCGAATTGCCAGCCCGGTGTCAAACCTTTACAGAAGGTACACACACACACACACACACACACACACACACACACACACACAGACACACACACACACCTACTGCCATCTTTTAAACTCATTTAACTGCACGGAGGATATGCAGACACCACACAGAAGATGAAAATCGAACCAGAGAACCTCTTGCTGTGAGGTGACAATGCTAACCACTGCACCACCGCGGCCAACAGGATAGGAAAAAAACATCTGTTGTCATAAAAAAGTTAGAAGTCTTAAATTTTGACAACAAAGACTTCAAAAGTTTAATACTTCTTTAATTGCTGCTTAAAACAAGTTGAAAACTATGATTATTGATGTTAAATCCTTCTTTTAAGGCCTATAAAACATGCTTATAGTAGAAGAAGAAATACACTTGCATATTGATTCAGTCCATGCACTTTTCTCACAAGCTTCAGATGAAACTGTGCCAAGACCTATAATTGCCATAATCTCTACAATAAATGATGATAATTTATTTGCAGCAGAAACAGGAAAGGACCAATCAGTTGTAAAAGAATGTACAACAATTCTGATTTATGCAGAACTTCAAATTATGGTAATTCATTCCTAGTATCAGGTTTGGAGATAAGGAGAAAGCTAAAGATGTGAAAATTAAAACTTCTTTTACATTCCTGCCCTGTGAAGGGTAGGAAGGAAGGTAAATCTTGTTATATAACTTTAAAAGCAGAATCTGAAGGAGTGTTGCAGTGACTTAGGGGGGATAAAGACCATATCATAACTGCACTTCTCACTTTCCATAGATGGACAAACACATAAATGCAGACCTTTCTTTCTCTTACTTTATTCACGGTTAACTGGTCTGTACTCCAAAATACCTAGTATGAATATTCGGCATGCTCACCCAGTAGGGGTTTACCTTCTTATCTCTTCTTATTTATCTTTGCTGAGTTGCTGCAACCCCATTTTATTGCTACTTCTGCAGCCTCCTTTTTGTCTCTGTCTTGTCTAGGTTTCTCCCTTCTTAACTTTTAGTAGCTTCTCTATTAACATGGACAGATTCTCATGTTACTCGTGTTAAATGCATTTGCCTTGCTATGATCCCATCTCCCATATCAGAAATTACCCCCAATATGCATCTAAGTGGATTTCTTATTTTATCAGATTCTTTCTCTTTGATATTTGTAACTATCTTCCCTACTTTTCTGAATTCATTCCTCATGTTCATGTCTTTGCAGCCTCCTATAAATTTCACCTGCCGTTTTTCATGACAACTCGTAACATCTCTTCTACTGCATATACCTCACCCTTTCTTCTGGTGTCTACTTCAAGCTCTCCATGTAGGTAACTGACATCAATGATTTGGATATCCCATACTTTTTCCATCTTTCTTCGAACAGGTTTTTCCATGACTTCCTGACTGGCACCATTAATATTCTTTGAACCCGTCTTTATGTCTTTCCTCCATTTATCTCTTGAAGTAAGGTGTAGGGACCATTCACGGGACTTATAGACTTTTAGGGTATTTAATAATTTCATTAAGTGATGTAAAACATAATTTCTAGTATTTCCTTCATTTTGGTAGCTCCCACTGAGCCTTTAATCCATTTTCAAGGGACAGTGCATGTGGTATTTATACATAATAGAAGAAATTTAGAAAAGGCACAATGAAAATTCCCCTACACTTCCTAATTGAGAGCACTTAGTTCCTGTTAGTGAGAGTGAGGCAATGGAAGAGAGTGATGTCATTGTTGAAATGCAGAATAGAATTATGGATGATATAGAGGTAGATTTTCCTCAGGTGGGTTTGCCGGGATTATTTTCAGGGGTAGATGAAAAGGATAAGTCTATGGGAGAACTGGATGCAAAAGAATATGATATAGTATGTGTTACCTAGGTAGCAGGATAAGCAGTAAAAGCAGATTAAACTGCATGGTAGAGTGGCACAGTGATTAGCATTGTTGACACAAAATGCTTGATTCTCTGGTTCATTTCAGGGTAAAGGCACCTTCGGTGTAGAGTCTGCACATTCTCATTGCACCACATTGGTTTTCAATGGGTGTTCCAGCTTTGCTGCATTCCTCAAAGACATGCTGTAAGTCTGGTGTGGTTATAAATTGTCTATATTTACATAGTGTGTGTGTATGTATGTGTGAGGTGTGTGTGTGTGTGTGTGTGTGTGTGTGTGTGTGTGTGTGTATGTGTGTGTGTGTGTTTATGTGTGTGTGTGTGTGTGTGTGTGTGTGTGTGTGTGTGTGTGTGTGTGTGTGTGTGTGTGTGTGTGTGTGTGTGTGTGTGTGTGTGTGTGTGTGTGTGTGATTAGTTTTGCTGGCATTCACACAGAGAAAGCCAGGATTGCCTCCAGCTCCCCTATGATCCTGTACTGGATTAAGTGAATGAGTGGAGAAAGACCGAATGGATGGATGGATGGATGGATGGATGGATGGATGGATGGATGGATGGATGGATGGATAGATGGACGGATGAATGGATGGATGGATACAAAAACAACTAGAAGTGGATATTGATATGATGGTGACAAAGGTGGTTTGTATGTCATGATGGCTAAACATGAAAGTTGAATGAATGGGATTAACATCCCTAGAGGTAGCAGTGCAAGGAAATGTGGGACAAATACAGGGTTTGTAGAATATCTAGGGCAAGATGTGTCTCTGCAGCATGATTGCCATGCAAGCAAAAAAAAAAAAAACATAACGAACCTAAAATGTGGCAAGAATACTGAAGTACAACCAAAACTTCAACGTTTATATACCCTTTAATGGAATACATTTTTCAAAGGTCATGATTTTCAAGTCAGGCATTTATTGGCAAAGTTTTAGTAAGGCAGTATATATTTTCAGACCTTGGATTTATCATACTTTACATATAGTGAGGAAACAGGATAGAAGTAAAATATTTCAAGTCAGAAACTAAGAGACAATTCTGGACAAAGTATGAAAAGAAAATGAAAACTGAAATACCAAGACATACAATGACAAGTCCTGGCATATGAAGACTGAATGACAAAAAAACGCAGACTTACATACACTAACTCTGACAATCAGATTGACATTTGTCACAATATTCCCTTTCACCAAGATATACTGACAATTGGTCAAATGTACCAATTCTCAAATAGACAAAAAGACTCTGTCTTACACTAGTACAGCTGATCGAAAATCAGCTGATTGCATGTACTGGCTTTTTATTAGTGTGAGATAGCGGTACAGTGGGGATTGAGGAATTTGCCCTTTTCCTACTGCATTGTGATCTCAGAGTTGGTACAAAATATTTGCAGGGGGGGCAAGGGGTGTGGGAGTGTGAGGAGCTTGTCCCCTGCAATAAACCTTGTTTTAAATATTTTTTTAATTTTTTTTCACTCGGTGATCAACAAGTTCTATTCCATCACTTGCCATTCATTTGGGTGAATTTTCAATGAATGCTCATGCATCATAGATAGATAGATAGATAGATAGATAGATAGATAGATAGATAGATAGATAGATAGATAGATAGATAGATAGATAGATAAAGCACACAAAAACACAGACTCACACATACCTATATCTATACATAGATAGATAGATAGATAGATAGATAGATAGATAGATAGATAGATAGATAGATAGACAGACAGATAGATAGATAGATAGATAGATAGATAGATAGATAGATAGACAGATAGATATATAGATAGACAGATAGATTGATACACATATACGCATGCATGTGTGATTGTGAACTTGGGGGTGTGAATAGCTTGTTTTTCTACAAGAAAAACAAGTTTAAATGAAAATAGCAATGTTCAGCATTTGCACTTCTCTGTATTTTTCATCTTTTTTCAGCATTTCAAGACTTGGCATTTCAATAGGGAGCCAAAGAAAACATCTCAATGGTATATAAAGATCTTAACGATAAGACCATAGCTAGGTGATATAATGTTTGTGACTACTGTATTCAGATAGAAAGCTGCATTAGAAAGCAATTTTACATCCTGGCTAGTAATCATAAACAGTATGGGTTAATAACGTGGGGCTTATTTTCTGATGATGAAGGACAGTGGGCTTGGGCTGTCAGCATCATCCAAACTGATTCTTCACACAAAACTACAGCACTTTATTTAGTAAAGGCCACTGTAAATACTGTTTCAAACGTGGTGAAAAGGGCATGAGAGAACTGATTGTAATTCATAACGATGCATGCCAAGTAAATAAGAAATGCTATTTTAAAAGCTGCCATAATTAAGTTGTACCAAGCTGAAAAAATCAATTGTTTGATTTGAATCAAACAAAATATTGTTTACTCAAGTGTCTTAGCGTTGAAATAGTACAGAATGGAATTGGGCAACTAGAAAAGAAGAAAAAGATTGAAATAATCAAGGAAAAAACATCACTGATGAGGCAAATAAGGTGTGACAGTGAACATAAACTCATTAAACTGCACTAGAAAGAATACCTGCGAGCTACAGATTTCTCGTCTTGGAAAACTGAGAGAAGAATGATTAGAAAATGAAAATTCAGGAAGATAAACTTCCTTGAGGAGGAGGGAGTGTAATAGCAAAGTAACAGTGACATAACAAGAAAAATAAAACACTAAATCGAAGGCAGAATAAAGGTTAAAGTGATTTATTGCTATTCTTAACTTATTTGTTTTTCTTGTTTTTTTTTTTTTTAGTGTTGTAATGTCTTCTCTAATTGAGTAGAATGCTCCCTTCTGTATGTACCTCACCAGACACCTGCAGCAACTTGCCCTTGTTTGCTAGTTAGATAGGACATTTTGGAAGGAAAACAAAACAAATGTCAAACTCAAGATCTTGGTAAATTAGTCTAAAAACATTTATCAGTGTCTGAAGTAAATAATAAAAGGCAGTTAAGTGATCTGATGAGGGGAGGCAGGCATTATCCTGTGAAGGATCAAAAAGCTAAAAAGTTCCTCCTGGTACTGCAGAACTTGTGCAGTAGAGCAAAACAATAAGTGTTTTGGATTTTGGGTAAGATCTATAAAGTGTGCAATGGATAACACGAGAAAAATATGGGTGGTAGTTAAGCTACAATAATGTGAAAATAAATGAAGTTGTATCTTTCCCATGTTAAGTACAGGTACTGAGATGATCCTAGTTAGGGTGAGTCAATGGTGCTCAATGCGGGAGGAAAGAACAATTAACCTGCCAATGCTATTTTACAGAATCCATAATGGATCTATGGCAGTGGATCAGCCCTCTCCCCACTGTAGTGTGATCTCAAGGTTTTTATGTATAAGCTGTAGCATGAGGGGAGTATGTAGAAGGGCTTGTCCCCCTACATTAAGTAGGTTTCCTTTTCACTAATAATGGGTTTTAGATATTTTAAATGTTAGATATTTTCATACACACACACACACACACACACACACACACACACACACACACACACACACACCCACACACATTATTTTTAAGAAAGTGTTGAATACAGAATCAAAATGTTAAGTCTGCTAAAGTTCATAAGCTTTGTTTGTGATCTTTAATCTCATTAAGTGCTGCTGTGACATCTGTTGAATTGATATCATTCAGAGCACGTTAGTAGTAGGTCATACTGTTTTAGGGTGCCTTAGCTGAATGAAAATGATAGTTTAAATGCTTGGACAGAATTAAAAACATTGAGATGGATGTACTACTGTGTTTTGATAAAGGTATGACATTAGCTGATTTCTATAATTATAGAAATTCTATGGCTCACCAATGGTATAGATGGATAAGCTCAGACAACTTCAGTCTGATTAGTAGCTTGGGCACCTGATGGTGTAGGGAAGAGACAGATGAACATGCCTATCCTGGGAGGGTAGGTGCGCTGCTGATGATGGGTAGAACTCTTGCAGTCTTTGTGAAAGCCAAATTATATAGAGATTCTCCAATCCAGATGTGCAGGCTGGCCTGGAGGTATGTCCACTCAGGCCCTGGGGGCAGACACTTTCTTGGCCATGCCTAATTACCTGCTAATCCTAAAAATTATGCTATCTCACAAAGGAGAGGGAGTTAGGATTGTAATTTTACCAATTATAAGAATATCCCCCTGTGGGCAGCAGTGACCGCTTTCCCCCCACTTTTCACTGAACAGCAGGAATAACAAACAAATCAAAAACAAAAAAACAAAAAAGCTGGAGAACACCAATAACTGCTCTGATAAATTAAGAAAAACTCCAAATACAGTCAAACTAATCCAACAACACCAGTTTATTAAAAGTGAAGCGCTTTTCGTCTCGCTATTAGCGAGACTTCTTCAGACTAAGAATCAATTACACATAATCAGTATTTAAATTAAATTAAACTAGCAGTTAAACAGATTACCCCAACCACCAAGAACAGAAAACTACTTACAATAACCATTCTAACAACTCTAATCTATTAGTCATGAATTTATATGTGTGTGTGTGTGTGTGTGTGTGTGTGTGTGTGTGTGTGTGTGTGTGTGTGTATATATATATATATATATATATATATATATATATATATATATATATATATATATATATATATATATATATATAGATAGATATCTATATGGGTCTACCTGAATTAACCAAAACTGCAAATTACCGACAACGAGATAACCAACACTGGAAGATCGACAACAGAGAAGACCGACAGTTGAGAATCCCGACGCTGAGAACACCATGTTAAGGTAAGTATGCGATAGGGACAGACGTTAGGGTCAGGGTGTTGGTAAGGTAAGTGTGTGATACTGACGAACGTTAGGGTAGGGTGCGGGTGAGGTAAGTGTGTGATAGTGACGGGCTTAAGGGTTAGGGGTGGATTAAGTGAGTTAGGGTTAGGATGCGGGTAAGGTAAGTGTGCGATAGTGACAGACAAGTGTTAGGGGCGGATTAAGTGAGTTAGGGTTAGGGTGCAGGTAAGGTAAGTGTGCGATAGTGAACGACCTTAGGGTTAGGGTTTGGGTTAAGGTTAGTGCATATATAGTTGTGTATGTAAGGTTTAGTGTAGGTTTGTAAGGTTTTTGGTGTGCTTGTGTTGTGTGTGTGTTTTTCGGGAAAGTTATTTGTTTTGTTGATTGTCGGGATTGTGGTTTGTTGGGCATGTGAAGTTTCATGTTTTTGAACTTTCGGTTTTGTCCTGTCAGTTATTTCGTTGTCGGTGTTTTGGCGTGTCGGTGTTATCAGGTAGACCCATATATATATAATATATATATATATATATATATATATATATATACACACACACACACACACACACACACACACACACACACACACATACACACACCATGTCTATCAACATCATATTAAAAATATTTAAAAATGTTAAAAAAATGTTTAAAAATGTTGTTATAATATTACTACAAACACAATTAATTAGCCTAGTTCCTATATTCTCTATATTCATCAATGCAATAATACACAAATACATACATACATAAATAATAGATTAATTCAATGAAGCAACCACTTATAACACTTCATTGTAATTCCAATAACACCCCATACATAAATACCTGTCAGTCAAATAATCACACACCCCCTCCCCAACAAAATGTAGTGCTTGCAAACACCATGGCATAAGTGCCTGATTTAAAAAAATGTATGGAAATTCTGCAGAAAATAAATAACTATTAAAGATAAGTGATTACAACATTACTGCAAGCCTTTAGAAATCTTTCAAATATGCCATCAGATTCAGGAAAGCTTATGTGTTTTAGGGTTTTTAAAAAGTACAAGTCATCCAGTTGGGTAGTTAGAGAAGAAGACTCACCCATAATTGTTTCCATTCTGTAATGTCAAAGGAAGCAAATTCAAAATAGCAGACTGGGAAAGTCTCACAAGCCTGAAGCATAAAGCAAATGCAAAAAAACTGTCAACACAGTTCAGACAGCTAACAGAATGCCTTGAGTGTAAAGGCTTAGTCCGTATGATGCTGAATGTACCACAAGTGCCTGATTTGGAACTGAATGAGTATAACCTTTTACAATGCTGTGACACAGATTAAGACATTATTTGAAGGCTCCATGAAACAGTAGGTAGACTGACCAAAATCAATTATAGCATGTGAACACTGGATCCTGAAACATGTGGCACTGAGTAGCTAGAAGACAGTAAACAAAAAGAGCAGTCCTTTTCTGGAGATCTAATAGCACACGTCTCAGTTGCTGAAAAGGCAGTACTATAGACTATTTTTGACTCAGATATTTTTTGATCCCAGAAAAATTGACTTCGGAATCCTTCATGTCTATAGGCTCCTTCTTCACTTGTGCCATCATGATAGAAGCATACCCCAGCTGTAATCCTTCATTGGGTGGAAAACCCATTTCTAATGGAGAAAGCCTCAGTACTATCTGACTATACAACTGACCCATGGTCAGGCAGTTGAGAAGGCACAAAACTGTCATACTGCAACTGACTGGCCATTTTTCTCTAAGAGTCCTACATATCACACACCTAGAAAGGTCACAAAGTGGGGGCCAAATGATGCTTGGGGGAGTATCCCCATCTATGTGGCGACATGCTACTCTTTTGGCCATTCATCTAGCAATCCAAAAGCTGCCTCTATCTAGTGCTACCTCCTGCATTCATGCTGTAGGTCACCCCTTAAAGTAACACCACATCTTCCGACAAAACAGGTGTGCAGGCACTGCCACATCATTCCTCTTTCCACTACCAACAGCATCTACATCCTATCAGACTCAATAACTGTGATCATTTGGGGCACAGTCAGAGGTTTATTCTACTGAACCATACAGGCAAACAGCTCTAGGACAGTTATGAGAATAACACCTGACTTGTTCTCATATCCTGAAATGTAAAGATATGGCTTCTGCTGTGGTAGCATACAGCAACTCAAGTCCAACCGTTATTAGCCTGTATGAAGGTACAGCTGAGTAATTGGCTAAGTTCCTCATCTAGAAGTCAGACTTCAACAATGCAACCTTAAATGTGACACTCTACCCCTTTGCACAGAGCACTAAAAACTAAGATACCACACAGAAGAATTCTAGCTAATCTGCCCCTTTGCACAGTGCACTAAAAACTAAGATACCTCATAAAAGAATGTCAACTATATCGGAAGCCAAAAGAGCCATAAATGCCTTTGGTATCTATAATCATAGGACCTAGATCTCCTTTAAATGTTTTCTTCTCATCTCTGTGGATAACTTTTTAAGAAGGAGGGATAGTATGAACAAAACCTGTTAGTTGTAGACTGCAGAATGTCATGTGGTAATGAGTGCACAAGCAAAGCAACACAGAGTATAACAGGGGACTGCCTTATAGACAGACTGGTATACACGGTGCCCTTCCAAGATCACTACTAGGAAGCTTGCTCCACTGCACACACTGTACGAGAAATGTTCTAAAGGTGGGACCTTCTACTGTGCAGTACTGTACTGTGAGACCTGTATGTTGCAGGATCGATTCCCAGCTAAGACCTAAATGTCAAAACACTGACTGGCTCTGTTACATACCGAGCATCAATGTGTGAGAAACCCACTGTGGAAGAATAACTAAACCAATTTTTAAAAATTTGAAATATAGTATTTACCTATCTCTCTATCTATGGGTACCACTCATTTAGAAGAAGATATTTTTCATTGTATATTTGTGGATGTATTTTTTATCTAAATGGTCATTTTGAAGTAGAATGATTTGGTTGAGTGATATTAGTGACATTCATGTAGTGCTTGAACGTTTAGACTGAATTTTGAGATGCAGTTTATTTTGATAATTTTTGCAGATCTCATGTTTCCTGATCTTTCTGCCTTGTGTCTTTTAAAAGTTAATGATGTTCTTATTATATAGTAAGGATTACAGTCAGCAAATAATGCCAGCATAATGAACTGTGATTATTGTTTTCTATGGGAAATTACAGCTGGTGTTATTTCT
>NC_056751.1:542667858-542935358 GCF_019279795.1 Protopterus annectens
CCACTGCTGCTGGCACTGGGAATGTGATTGTAAGTTGTCATTATTTGTTAAAGCTTGCACTGATACTTCTGCATGTTTAATTTCTGTACACTGTCTTATGTACTTGCAGGTCTCCCAATAACATTCAGTATATTTGTGTATTTACCTTTCACAAGCACTCAGAACATTTAAGAATGTTAATGCGATAAGTATCCATACTTCCTCTATCTTAATGATTTAGTTTTATACATCTGTAGCAGAGTGAATATTTGCACAAACAGGAGAAAGACATTTTTTTTCTTGTAGTGTTTGGAAGTAATTATCTATGTTATTGAATCTGTATTGATAGCATTAACTTTCTATACTAATTCAGTTTTTTTTGCAGTTTATGATATGGATATGAAACATCAAAGTTATCAAAAGATGAATATCTCCAAAAATATAGTGGTAGCATTATACCTAAAATTTACAATGTAATAGTGCTTCCATTGCATTAATTCAGTAAGTTAGCAACTAATGGGTTATTATTTGCAAACTGGTGTCAAATGTATGTGCTTGATTTTTATTATTAATGGCCTTTTATCACAGTGTATTTTCTGACAGCACTCTGTATAGCTCTTAACCTTTTTTTTAACTTTATTCTCTATCCAGTGTATTACATTCACATGTAGGCCTCATACATGGTACACCATATGTCATCAGTGGCTGACTTCTTCATTTCCTACCTTATTCTCACCCCACCATGGTTTCCCTTTGGGTTCACCTTGTCCTTCTTCCTGTTATGATTTTTACCCGTGCAGTATTCCACTAACTCTTCCTATTGTTTGCTCATTTTCCCTTCCCTATTCTAGTCAATGTTTGCCATCTTTTTCCCATGCCGAGGAACCTCTACTTTAATCCATGCTCTCATAGTGGTTTGCCCCTTATAGTTTATGTTGTTTTTAATGTCAGTCCTCAGAAGCTTAATAAGTTTCATTTATCTTTCTTTCCAGTTGCTGTCTTCTTTCGTTCTTTTTTTTTTTTTTAAGTTTTGATTTGATTTTACATATTCCAACAATTCAACAATTTGTAACAAAATAAAACAAAACTATATACAAAAGTCCATAACAAGAATGATATACACAAAACAATTAGTAGCTTTCTAAATAGATAATTCAATTTTTGCCAGGCTGTGTATTGATGAGTTACATTTTTTGTTTTCATTTTTATGGTCGATAATTCATTTTTATAAACAGATTTGGCTTCAGATAAATTCACTAGTAAAAGAGAGAGCAGTTTTGCATTTCCAGTTTTTAGTTATAACCTTCCTTGCACTAGCTAGGACAGACCAAAGAAGAAGTATTTGCGATACTGGAATAACAGCTGGGATTGGGCCAGTGAACAAAATCAAGGAAATTATCTGACCACAGTGGTTGGCAAAAGCTTCTAAAATCAGTCCAGAGAAATGATAGTATGTTGGATTCCATGGTCATATGACTTCAGTCTGCTTCATTGCAGCTCCAGCATTTCATTTTTTTCTGTGTTTATATATAACAGCAATTCTGTGGGATGTTAGAAAAACTCTGTGGAAAAATGTCCATGTATAAATCTTCCAGTATAGAAATGACATTGATTTTCCTGCAGATTTTAAGGATATTTTCTTAATTTTCTCAGAAAATTTTCTTTATTTATTTTTGTTGAGTAATTCCAGTATGACAATCCAGAAAGAACAAATTAAATTCTAATAATCTTATATATGATTGACAAGTATGAGATACCTTTAGATGGATTATTTATATTAGAAAAGAAGCCTAGGATATTTAAAAAGTTTTAGTTTGTATGTCTAATGCTACTTTAATTTTGTCTTGAATATATTGCTTATATGTTGGTATATCTAACCAGCTATTATTTTCCAGACTGCATCTAGCAATCAGATAATCAGATGAGTGTATTTTATTCCCAGTATGAAATTGATGCAAATTAAATTGCTTTATGGATTTTGACTAGATTCAGTCTAGAGCCCCACATAAAAGAAAATGTAATCATTGGCTCCTTTTTGGACTTAATAAGACTCATATAAATATTAGCAACACAAGCAATTTTTCCTATTACCATGGTGATCAACAAGTGTGATTTTTCTATATGAAAATCTATGTGATTTCCAAAAATAAGTCATATCCTTTACTTCTCTGAGTACATTATCCAGTTGTTGTCTTTATTCATTCCTTCCAAATAGTTGTCAAAATTGTATATCATTGTTATATATTTATTTACATGTACTGTAAATATTTTCAATTCTTTTGTCAATTGCTAATGTTTAACCTTTATTGTAATGTTTGTGGAGCTTTCCTCCCTGTGCCGCCACTGAAAAAGGGCTATTTCAGCTCAGTCGGACAATCCCGGTCAACAAATGTAAACTAACTAAATAAATAAATATGTTACTCTTAATATATCTATACATTTTTCATTGAACTCAGTACCTCCTATCATACCTTCAAAACCAAACCCTTTACTTTTCTTTTTATACTTAAACCATTTTGTTTTTTAATTTATACTTAATTTTTCATTTACTTCTTCCATGCATACCTTATTTT
The DNA here is from genome assembly GCF_019279795.1 of Protopterus annectens. Classification (NCBI taxonomy): domain Eukaryota; kingdom Metazoa; phylum Chordata; order Ceratodontiformes; family Protopteridae; genus Protopterus; species Protopterus annectens. The sequence goes on from NC_056751.1 coordinate 542,670,411, forward strand.
TAACAATTATTACAATATTATCCACATAATTACACATTACTGGCAATTGTACTTCCTTCATCATTTTGTATCTCCCACTACTTGTCATTTTATGAATTTCCTTCACTATTATAATCATAACTAATGAGAAAATTATACTACTAGCTGGGCAGCCCTGCTTTATTCCACATTCTATTTTTATTTCTTCCGCAATCCAGCCTTTTACATTTAGTTTCACACAGTTCCTTTCATAAACAGATTTTATTACTTGCAATATTTTTTGCTTACATTATATGCTTGCAAAATTCCCCACAATGATTTATTATCATACACTTTACTTATATGCCCTATCTAGGTTTTTATTTAAGATATCATCAATTATTTCTCTTATTATCCATAATTAATCTTGACTTCCTTTTCTTCTGAATACATTTTAGTCATATCGTCTATCCATTTTTGTAACACTTTGCTTATTATTCTCATAACAATGTTATAATCCATATCATTCAATATATATAGGTCTACAATTGTTTATCTCCTCTTTATTTCCTTTTCTAAATATAAAATGTTAAGTTGTCTATCTCGCCTTCATTCTTGCTGGTTGGGTTCAGAGCCGATCCTTGGCTCCAACTCGGCCATCTTCAAAAGCTCGAGAGCTGCTTACTGACTCGAGGCCCCCCCTATATCCCATGATGCCTGGTGCTAGATACCCAGATCTTGTCTGCCGCTTCTGCTACGAGGTTGCGTTTACTGGCTCAGGTCGTATTTTTTCACTTTGTTCATAATACTTAGGACTTTTTGTATTTTATTAGATATATACTTATTGTCATAGCATAGTTATAGGTTCTGTGGTAATTTGTTAGTGTTTAATTCCCCTTAAAAACTTGTTTTCCCCTTAGAGAGTTTTCCCCTCCCTCCCCCACTCCCGTTTTGCCTTTTTAAGGTAAGCTGTTTTAGTTAGAGGCTTATCCTTGTTTTCTTTTGTATGGTAGACAAATTTTTCATTAGAAATTGTGGTAGTTTGTAGGTCTTATATTATATAGTGTGAGTGCTGTTAGTGTGTGGTAACTTGTGTGGATTGTGTGTGTTTTTTTCCAGTTACCTGCTTTCTTTGTATTTGATTTTCCTTTACAGGAATGTCTAAAGACACAAAAGTGTTGGGATTCAAGAAGTGTGACTCATGCTGTCAGAAAATGCCTCTGACAGATGGTCACACTTTTTGTGTTTACTGCTTGGGCTCCCTACACCTGCAGGACTCTTGTTCAGTGTGTCACGCCTTTAGTCCAAGAGTCCTGCAGGAGCGTAGGAATAAGCTTATCCTTAGAGGTTTCCTTAAACCTGAAGGATCACCAGCCAAGGCTCAGTCAGTGAAACCTTCTAGGCCATCGAAGCCGTCGGCTCCCAGCTCAGAGCCGTCACCGGGTATGGCTTCTGCTTCAACTTCGGTTCCGTCTGGAACCGAAGTACCTATCGCTAAGTCAACTTCGGCTCTGACTGGAGTTGAAGTACTTATCTCCCAGTTGGCCCCGACTCTTCCGTCGGAACCATCAGAGAGTCGAAAATGCTCCAGGTCACCATCCTTGGAGTAGATACACTCGGCTCCAGGGTCACCCTTGTTGCAATTGGAGCGGAGTCATCGATCCCACTCTTCTCAGTCATCTAGGCTATCTGACCATGATTTGGAGAAAGTGGTGAGCAGGCTTTTAAAGTCACAGGCCCTGGCAAAAATGCTATCCAGCCCCCTTCATCAGGGTTAGGCTCTACCTGTTTCTGCAATAGTTCCTGCTTTGACTCATCCCTTGAGTTTGGAGCCAGAGCATGCTGAGGCTGTAACTGTGGGTCCGTTGGCACCGATACCTCCCCTTTTGGTTCTGTTGTCGGCTCCGATCTCTTTCATGGTGCCGTCCTTGGAGGGATCTGGGCACCGGGACTCCCTCGTCGGCTCTGAGGGGGCGAGTGGCATCAGACCCTTGTCCGACCCCGTTCTCCCTCTCGGAGCTTCAGTGCAGGTGAGTTTGGCTCCTACATCGGCTTTGGAGCCATCTCTCTCGATGCCAGGAAGGATCCCGGTCTCTTTGGGGCCGGAGCCCTATCCGGTATCAGGAAGGGGTGCCTTCGAGGTCATGAGGAGTGTGCTGGCATCTGAGTCAGCCTCACGGTCAACCTCAATGGCTCCTCCCCCATGGTGCTTGCTCCTGCCTCTGCCCCTCCTCCAGACCCCAAGCGTGGGGTACAAGCACTCCAGGGCACCCCATTGGGTGTATCTTCCTCTTCCAAGGCCTCCCCCATTCATTCAGAGGAGCCCCCTCTAAAGAGGAAATGCAAGAGGAAGCATGTTGACTCCCCTGAGTCTGTCACTTCAGATACCGACTTGGAGGAGTCGGAAGGGTCCCCAAGATCCCCCTCTGAGGACGTCTCCTTCTCAGACATCCTTGAAATCCTTAGGCAGAGGGGGAACTGGACTACCCTTAACCCTTCCGAGGATGAGTCGGTATTCCTGGATGCATTTGGTTTCTGACCCTCCACCTCCTGGGTGTCTCCACCTTTCGATCCACTGATGTCTGTGGTGGCTTGAAAGGTATGGTCAGCTCCAAACCCAATGGAACCAACTCCCCACAGGCCCACAAAATTCATTACTGCCCCTCAAGACAAGCAATTTCTGACCATGGGTATTCCCATTGATGCCATGGTGGTAGCAGCGGCCACTAAAAAGGTGTTGGCTGAAACTTCTTCATCTGTCCATCCCCCTAATAAGGAATCTAGGATGATGGACAGATATGGGAAGTGGATGTTTTCCTCAGCGACCTTTTCCATGAGGTCTCTGAACTATTTGTGCCATTTTACCCGCCTTCAAAGGGATCTCCTTAAAGAACTAGGAGACACCCTTCAAGATCCATCAGCTGTGGGGGCCCAGGCTAAGGTTGCCTCCCAGCTGGCAACTCTAAATTCTGTAGTAAACTCCTCCATGCGGCTCATTTCTTATGCAGCTGATGGAGCGAGTAGGGCCGCAGGCACATTTGTGGCTTTGAGGAGACATGCTTGGATGTGGTTATGCAACTTTGCAGAACCCTTCAGGGCATTTTTCACCAACACCCCCTTTGATGGTTCTGCTCTGTTTGGACCAGAGGTGAAGGATACCCTTACCAGGTGTGAGCAGGAAGGCAAGGCTCTCTCTGCTGTTGGAGTCCATTTTTCCACCCCTTCAAGACCGTATCCCAAGGGTCAGAAGTGTGGGAAAATGTGGTTCCGGAAACCCCAGGGAGCCGTGCCTGACACACGTGGAGAGTTCCCCTCCAGGGGCAGAGGAGGGAGCAACAACAGATGCTGCCCTAGGGGCAGAGGGGGTCCGCAAAATCAGGGCCAAAGAGAATCCTTCTCTGACAAGCCCTTCCAGCATCCCTGAAGTGCTGCCCGACTGTCCACCTTCAGAGGCAGTCGGGGGAAGATTATCGCTGTACCCAAAAGCCTGGCAAAGTATAACACAAGACAAATGGGTACTTTCTATCGTATCTGAAGGCTACAAAATCCCCTTCTTTTGAACTCCACTGTTTTCCAACAAATCCCTTCCAGATGTTCCACCCAATCTAAGGGTCAAGCAGTTCAAGAAATTTCAAAACTGCTAAGAAAAAGAGCAATCCAGTCAGTCCCAGCAGACCAACAAGGATCCGGAATTTACTCAAGGTTCTTTTTGGTAACAAAAAAGACAGGGGACTGGAGACCCATTCTGGATCTCAGCAGACTAAACGGGTCTGTTCAAAGAACAAAGTTCCGGATGGTCACACTACAGTCCATTTTACCCTTTCTGGGTCAGGACAATTGGATGTGCTCCATAGATCTTCAGGACGTGTGCTTCCATATCAAAATGGACAGATGCTCCAGACAATTCCTACGCTTCCGGCTGGGAGACAGTCATTATCAGTTCAGAGCTCTGCCCTTTGGTCTCACCACAGCCCCCAGGGTGTTCACCAAATGTTTGGCAGTAGTCACCGCTCACTTGAGATGGCAAGGATTCCAGGTGTTTCCATATTTAGATGACTGGCTGCTTACTGCAACCACCAGGCATCACTTGCTGTGAGCCAGAGACTACACCATCCAAACGTGCTCCACTCTAGGCATCGCAATAAATTTTGAAAAGTCTGCATTGTTGCCTTGTCAATCTATCACCTTTATAGGCGCAAACTTAAACACAAAGGACATATCAGCAACTCTTCCAGTAGACAGAATGTTAGCCATTCGACGACATGTGCAGGTCTTATTAGGATGCAAAAAGATTCAGGCCAGATTCGTACTAAGAACATTGGGTCTCATGGCAGCGGCTATCATACTAGTCCCCCTTGCATGTTTTCACATGAGGATTCTTCAGTGGATGCTGTTCACACAATGGTCCTTCCAGCAACTCCTAATGTCTCACATGATAATGATCACACAGTCATGCAAAAACCAACTTGCTTGGTGGAGGGTTTCCCCATCATTAAACCAGGGCAGACCATTTGTTCTTCCTCCTCCAGTAGCTACGGTGACCACGGACGTCTCCCTGATTGGGTCAGGGGGCATTTTCAGGGAAGAACAGTCCAAGGCTCCTGGCAGCCTCACGAGTACTATCTGCATATCAATGTCTTGGAGATGAGAGCCGTGGTTTTAGCATTGCAAGCTCTTCAGAACTCTCTTCCCACCGGGACCATTGCAATTCAAACAGACAATATGTCAGTAGTATGGTACATCAACAAGCAGGGCGGAACCAAGTCATACCCCTTATGTCGAGAAGCACTCAGACTTTGGCAGTGGGCGATCTCTTCCCAATGGTTTCTGATAGCAGCACATATCCCTGGGAAGTCTAACGTTATAGCAGACAGGCTGAACAGAGCAATTCTCATGCCTCATGAGTGGTCTCTCAATCAGACTGTGGTGGACAAAATCTTCCGCAAATGGGGTCAGCCTTGCTGCGACCTTTTTGCCACCCCCTTCAACAGCAAGTGTGACAATTTCTTCTCTCTCCTCCCTCTTCCCGGACTTCTTTATGCATTCCCTCCATTTCCCCTGATTCCCAAACTAATTCAGAAAGCTACCACATTGGGATGCAAGATGATCCCCATTGCCCTTTACTGGCCTCGACAAATTTGGTTCCCGTTCCTGCATCATCACCTTCTGGAGCAGCCCTGGACCCAATTCCAGACCTCCTGATCAATCAGTCGGGTGGGCTGCACCAATCTCTTCAATCTCTCCAGCTCACTGCTTGGTTTCTTCACTTCCGACCTTAGCCAGACTTCCGAACATCTCCCACTCGGTGTGTAAAATCATTTTATCCTTGCATAAGTCGACCACTAAGAAAACTTATGCTAGTAAGTGGAAACATTTTTCCTTATGTGCAGAGACCAGAAATATAGATCCCTTTTCAGCCTCTGTGCATCATATTTTAGAATTTCTAGCAGAACTTTTTCGAGCTGGATCCTCTTCTGCCACGATTAGAGTTCAGCTAGCTGCAATTTCAAACTTTCATACGGGCCTGTCTGATTCAAGCATCGTGTCCCATAAGCTTTGTAAAGCCTTTCTTAAAGGGACCACTCTACTCAGGCCCCCAGTAAGAGATCCCCCGCCTCCATGGGATCTGAATTTGATTTTAGCTTCCCTGATACTACCCCCCCCCTTTGAACTGGCAGCTTCTTGTTGTTTGAAGTTTCTTTCTTGGAAAACCCTTCTTCTGGTTGCAGTTACATCGGCCAGAAGAGTGTCTGAACTTCAGGCTCTTTGTGTTCGTCCTCCTTACCTAGTTTTTCACAATGATAGAGTTTGTCTTAGGACTAACCCTTCCTTTCTTCCAAAGGTTACTTCTGATTATAATTTGAATCAGTCCATTGACCTACCTGTGCTCTTTCCAAATTATTCCAACAAGGCAGAATACAAGTTACATCAGTTGGACGTTCATAGACAATTACACTTTTACTTGCATAGAACCAAGCAAATCAGAAAATCAGACCAGTTGTTCCTGTCCTACGCTAAGGGAAAACAAGGCATACTGGTGTCAAAAGTAACCTTATCTAGGTGGTTGACTTCTACTATTACTTTTATATATCAGTTAAGAAATAAAGAGCTTCCTGCTAAACCCAAAGGTCACTCCACCAGAGCTCTAGCTACTTCAGTGGCTTTTCAGGCCAGATTGCCAATGGAAACTATTTGTGCGGCAGCTACATGGGCTAATCCACATACCTTCATTTCACATTATGAGCTGGATGTGGCCTCCAGGAGCAGAGCTGATTTTGGTACCACTGTTCTGAAGAGTCTGTTCCGATGAGCCACCCAGGATTGAGGTGCTAGGGATGCTGTCCCAACCAGCAAGAATGAAGGCGAGATAGGCAACTTAACATTAAGAAGTTATGTACCTACCATAACATTCCATGTTAGTTGTCTTCTTCTCAGCTTCTTTGTTGCATCCCACCCTCCATCCCCCTATCCTAGTAGACCGAGAGGAGTTCCTTAGGCTTCTTTATCACTGGCTGAGTCTTCTCTGGCTGTTACTTCTGACTGGCAGTCTCTCCAGTAGTTTCCTGTATCCTGCTACAGTTACTGTATTATCATGATTATTATTATTATGTCTGTAGTTAGGTTACCAAACGAGATCTGGGTATCTAGCGCCAGACACCATTGGATATGGGGGGGGGCCTCGAGCCAGTAAGCAGCTCTCGAGCTTTTGAAGATGGCCGAGTCGGAGCCGAGGATCGGCTCCGAAACCAACCAGCAAGAAAGAAGGCGAGAAGAAGACAACTAACATCGAACATTATGGTAGGTACATAACTTCTTATTTTATAACTTCTGTACATATCTCTTTCACTTTAATTCTAGTTTCTATCCATTCCCTTATAGCTTCTATAAAAATTATTTTTAGCCACTCCTTCATTTCTTCTTTCTATATACCACATTCGGTTCCATCCAGTCCTGTTGCAGAATTCATGCTAACCTCTTTTAGAATATCATTCAATTCTTTCATAGTTATTTTTTGGTTCTAAATGCCCATTATCTTCATTATTTAGTTTTTTACCATTATAAATGTCTTCTATGTTTTCTTCTCTTTTAACAAATAATCCCAGCACATATTCTTTAATTATTTCCTATATTCCTTTTTGCTGTCATATTTACTTACCTTCCGTATTCTTTAATCCTCTTATTATTTTCCTTCTTTTATTATTTTACTCAAATTTGTTGCTGCCTCTTCTTTCTTTCCTTTAAACAATACTTCTTTTTTATAACAAGTTGTTAAGTTTAATTTGATTTTTTATATATTTCTCTCTGTTTTTCATAAAAGGAATTTTTCTTTTCTAATAAGTATCTGGATGTTTCTTGACTTAATCTCTTATATCTCTCTTTTTCCTCTCTTCGTTTCTTTCTTGTATATTCTAAAAGCACTTTTTTATAATTCTGTTTAAAATTAAGCTATCAAACAGTCCAATTATCATAAAACTCTCATATTCATGTGATTTTTCCATAATTCCATAATTTCTTTTTTCTCTTCTAAATTTATTTCCTCTTCTTTAATTCTCTTTATTCCTTTTCCTGTTCTTACATATTCTTCATTGTCCTGTACTTTAACCCATATAGTCACATGATCCAAAAATTCAGCATATTTAATTCCTTTTTTTAACCTTTAAACTATCAGATATTAAAAGAATAATTGATTTCTGTCATAATTTCATTCCTTTTGTAGACCCGTTAGTTATTCTCCCACACACCTAACTTTCCACTCCTCATAATTTCTTTAACCATTTCAACATCACAATTGCTCTTATTTTTTTTTTTTAATTACAATTAAAATCACCCACCACTATTTATTTATTTATATATATTTGTTGACTGGGAGTGTCCAACTGGACGTAGGTCCATTTTCAGTGGAGGCCCAGGGAGAAAAGCTCCACAGTTAAAATAGACAGTAGTTGCATTGGATTACATAGCAATAAAAAAGTTACATAGCAATTACTTACAACATATTTACAGATGAAGAACATAGTACATCAGTAGACAACTAGAATCTTTATCTGTGAAGTACATAACAGAGATTAACAAATGTTACAATAAGAAATTCCTGCTGTATAGTAAGTACTAGGCTTATGAGCATCTGAGCTTGCTGTAATCAAGGAAGTTAGTGGAGTGGAAAGTAAGGTAGTGTTTGGATGGGGTGGGTGATATTAGAGTGGGAGTTGCAAGGGCATAGCCAGCATGTTTTTAGGTGCGCTTTTAGTAAAGTTTTGAAGTGGGTGCATGATGGTATGGAGGTAATTGTGGGTGGGAGGGAGTTCCATAATTTGGCTATAGTGCAAGAGAATAGTGCTTCACCAGCAGAGTATAATGCCCATATTTACACAAACATACTCAAGAATATTTTAAACATCATTTCTTTGTCTTTTTTGTTACATATGCATATAAAGCTATAATTCTATGCACATATTTTTCAATCGCAAGTCTATTACCGTAATTTGTCCTAGTTCCACTATGGTTGCATCTAATAGTTTAATGCTTTCTTGACATAATATGCATATGCCCGAGCACATTTCTTTCCCCATATTCCAAACTTCTGCACCATTCCATAGTTTTTCAGTTTATGTTCTTTCTTCTTCTGTTAATAATCTAATATCTTCGAAAACAGTAATATGTGCATCTACTGCAGCACGCCATAGTAATGTACCTATTCTCTACTGCAGCACACAATTGTAATATACCTATTCTCTACTGCAGCACAGAATTGTAATATACCTATTCTCTACTGCAGCACACCATTGTAATATACCTATTCTCTACTGCAGCACACCATTGTAATATACCTATTCTCTACTGCAGCACACCATTGTAATATACCTATTCTCTACTGCAGCACACCATTGTAATATACCTATTCTCTACTGTGGCACACCATTGTAATATACCTATTCTCTACTGCAGCACAGAATTGTAATATACCTATTCTCTACTGCAGCACACCATTGTAATATACCTATTCTCTACTGCAGCACACCATTGTAATATACCTATTCTCTACTGCAGCACACCATTGTAATATACCTATTCTCTACTGCAGCACATCATTGTAATATACCTATTCTCTACTGCAACATACCATTGTAATATACCTATTCTCTACTGCAGCACACCATTGCAATATACCTATTCTCTACTGCAGCACACCATTGTAATATACCTATTCTCTACTGCAGCACACCATTGCAATACACCTATTCTTTCCTGTGGCACACCATTGTAATATACCTATTCTCTACTGCAGCACACCATTGTAATATACCTATTCTCTACTGCAGCACACCATTGTAATGTACCTATTCTCTACTGCAGCACACCATTGTAATATACCTATTCTCTACTGCGGCACACCATTGTAATATACCTATTCTCTACTGCAGCACACCATTGTAATATACCTATTCTCTACTGCAGCACACCATTCTAATATACCTATTCTCTACTGAGCACACCATTGTAATATACCTATTTTCTACTGCAGCACACCATTGTAATATACCTATTCTCTACTGCAGCACACCATTCTAATATACCTATTCTCTACTGCAGCACACCATTGTAATATACCTATTCTCTACTGCGGCACACCATTCTAATATAACTATTCCCTACTGCGGCACACCATTGTAATATACCTATTTTCTACTGCGGCACACCATTGTAATATACCTATTCTCTACTGTGGCACACCATTGTAATATACCTATTCTCTACTGCAGCACACCATTGTAATATACCTATTCTCTACTGCAGCACACCATTGTAATATGCCTATTCTCTACTGTGGCACACCATTGTAATATACCTATTCTCTACTGCAGCACACCATTGTAATATACCTATTCTCTACTGCAGCACACCATTGTAATATACCTATTCTCTACTGCAGCACACCATTGTAATATACCTATTCTCTACTGTAGCACACCATTGTAATACACCTATTCTGTACTGCAGCACCCCATTGTAATATACCTATTCTCTACTGCAGCACACCATTGTAATATACCTATTCTCTACTGCAGCACACATTGTAATATACCTATTCTCTACTGCAGCACACCATTGTAATATACATATTCTCTACTGCGGCACACCATTGTAATATACCTATTCTCTACTGCAGCACACCATTGTAATATACCTATTCTTTACTGCGGCACACCATTGTAATATACCTATTCTCTACTGCGGCACACCATTGTAATATACCTATTCTCTACTGCGGCACACCATTGTAATATACCTATTCTCTACTGCGGCACCCCATTGTGATATACCTGTTATCTACTGCAGCACACCATTGTAATATACCTATTCTCCTTATAAGATTTTTCATACTGTTCACATTTAAAGTTAATATTATCAGCTTTTAAGAACAGTTAGTATAATAAAATTTTTATCTCTTGCCTTTCTTATTTTTTCTAAGCATTATATTTTTGAATTTTCTTTTCTTTAACTCTCTTCCCTATCAAATTCTTTTTATTTCTTACTATGTGCCAGTCAGCTTATTCCTCATTTGTCTCCTCTGGTTCTCTTTCCTTGTTCTTTTCTTTAACTTTGTGTACATTCTCTTTATCAGTCACATCTTTTTGTACATTTTCTTGTATGACACATTCTTCTCTCCCTTTCACCTGTATAACTTCATTTTCATTTTCATTTTCTTGCACATTTGTTTCACATTTTAGCCATGAATGACCAGTATTGCCACATTTTTTGCAATTTAAATCACATTTTTTTGCATTATGTCCTGTTTTACCACATAAATAGCATCTCTTTTTATCACATTCATTGATTAAATTATAATATTTTCCACAAAAATAACAAGTCTTTGGTTGACCCCTGTATGTCACAAAACCCATATTACATGAACATTAATAATACTAGGTACATGCATAACATTATCATTTTCCATTTTCAGTATTACTCCACATTTCCATCTCCCAGTCCATAGTCCTCTTTCATCATACTTCTTTACATATAGTTAAGAAATGTTCTTTCAGTTCTCTTGCATTAACTTCAGTTCTAAACTGGATCATTATTCTTATTTTTTTTTGTTTGTCTGTCAAAGCTTACACCACATATTCTGACCATGTGTAAATATTTTTCTTTTGTTCATATGCACCAAAAAATTTTCCATGCCCTGCCCAGTCTCAAATATCAAGTCACAAAAAGTCTCTTTATTAATTAAAATAAATGCTCTTACCTCTTTTGCTTTGACACCCAAAGGTGCTATGAGATAGTCCCAAACTCTTACCTGTCCAAACTTTCTTCTTTTTTACTGCTCACACATACATGTGTACTTCTTTTTTGTTTCTTTTATTTATTCTCCCTTCTTTGTTCTTTCTCCAGCAGTTTGTACGTATTTTTTTTTCTTTGGAGCCTTTTTTGGCACAGTCTGTTCTTCTCCCTTTTCTTCTATTTTTCCATTATGTCACTCCATGAAATTGCTGCTCATTTTCTGGCTCACTTTGATTAATCACTTCTTTCAAATAACCCCCCCCCCCCCGATTGGACGGTTGTAATTATGCATTTTTCAGGGGTAACTGTCTATTCTTCAAACAATTCCCCTGAAAGTTTTCATCTGAATCAATCTCTGTTTCAGCTACAATCTTCTTTTCCTTCACAATCTCCTTTTTCTTCAATTTCAGTGTTTTTTTCTGCACCCACATCATCAAAAAAAAAAAAAAAAAAAAACCCTTCTGGTAGCAGGTTCTACCATTTCAACTACATTTTCAGCAACTTTCATTCCAGTTTCAGCAAAAGCTGAATCAGCCATGTTTTCTCCCTTTTTCTCCAGGCTGCCTTCATGCCTGGAACAGGAACAGGAAGTCTGTTGTGTCACACAAAAATGCTTCACCCTACTACCAAGAGTAGAGGAAGTTCTCCAATGACCTGACCAAATTTCTCCTAGTTGCATGTATACCACCTGGGGTCTCTCCTGAAAAGGAGGGTACTAGCATAGTAGGACTAACCCCATCAACAAAGGATAAATAAAAAATGTTCTGTTATTAAAGTATGAATGCATCAATCTTTCAGTTGTAAACTACAGACTGGTAATTTGTTTCTTTTGTAATAAAAAAGTCTCTTGTGCCTGCCTACATTCCTGGAACATGTTCATCATTCCTAGCTCTTTTTCCTGATACCCCTAGTACATCTACTATTGTCCTTTCTGCCAACCTTTACAAATCTCAAGGGGGTTAGATACCATCTATGCAGAATTCAGAGGTCTGATCTCCCACTCCATAAACTTTTCGCATTTTCCTCACTGTCTGAATTGTCTTCTGGTAGTATCCTTCAAGTCCCTTCCATCCTTTCTCCCATTCCCGATTCTAATTATTTCTTTTTCGACCTTGCCTCATTTTTCCCTCAATGTTTTATTGATCTGTTTGGTCCTTTGACTCATTAACCTCTTCTACTTCCTCCTGTCTTCCTTTTGCCCTCACTTCCTGACTGTTCCATTCTCCTGTTTACATCTCAGTATTGATTTTCCACGTCTCCCTGAGTACCAGGTAGTTCCAGTACTAGATCTCTGGTACTCTTTCATTGTTTTAAATCGTTTCCTGCTATCCTTTTCTCTGCATATCAAAATTTGCTCTAGAGCTATCTTACTTCTCCTCCAGATTTCTACATTTTCTTCCGTCTTTGCCCCCAGACCTCTTCATAGTTTTTGAGGCTTTTACTCTATTTCATGCATACCATTACTTTTAGTGCTGCTTCATTCATGTACATTAACAAACTTCTCCAAATCTCCATCTTCCGTACTCTGTTTTGCTTAACCTCCTTCTTTTCTGTTTCTATCAAGTGAAAGATGTTACATGTCAGTACATTCATAGGGATATGTGGGAACTCCCAGCCACCCTTTCCTTGCTCCCCTTCGATTTATTGACATAGATTTCTATGGATGTTTGCATTTGTTGTAGTGATTTGTCCCTGGCTTCTATTTGTATGTTACAGAGTAGGTGGAGGACTATTTGGAGTACCATAATCTTTGATGTTAAGTTGTCCCATCTCGCCTTCGTTCTTGCTGTTTGGGTTCGGAGCCGATCCTCGGCTCAGACTCGGCCTACTTCTATAGCTTGAGAGTTATTTACTGGCTCAAGGCTAACCCTTATCCCAGAATGCCCAGCATCAGCTACCCAGATCTTGTTTTTCGCTTCAGCTGTGAGATTGATTTGTCACTAGCTCAGGCTTAGTATAGTTTTTTCTATGATTATAATTGTTGTTTATTCTTAAATTTTGTCAAGTTTTAGTCTAAATAGAGTTCTTTATCCCTTATCGCCTTTCTTGTGTGTGTTGTAGCTTTGTTGGCCATCGCTCCATATCTTGCAGGCCTTCTGTTTCCCCTGAACTCATTTAAATTAGAGAGTTCTCCCTCCCCCCTTAGGACAGCTGTTTAAATTAGAGGCTCTCCTTTCTGTTCCTTAACAGTAAAAAAAAAAAAAAAAAAAAAAAAAAACCTGTGTGTTTTTTAGTCTAGTAGTGTAACATGTCTAAAGAGGCGGCCAAAGTTTCTTCTTCCTTCTCTTGTGGTGCCTGTGCCAACCTCTGCTCCTCCTCCTACCCAGAAGCGTATGGAACCTATGCCCCAGGACACCCCATTGGGTGACCCCTCTTCTTCCAAGGCCTTCCCTGATCACTCAGAGGAGCCTCCTTGGAAGAAGAAGTGCAAGAGGAAGCACCTAGACTCCCCTGAGTCTGTCACCTCAGATACAGACCTGGATGAATCGGAAGGGTCCCCCAGGTCCCCCTCTAAAAATGTTTCCTTTTCAGACATCCTTGAAATGCTTAGGCAGAGGGGTGGCTGGTATTCCCTAGCCCCTATCGAGGATGAGTCTGTATACCTGGAGGCATTCGGTTCCCGACCCTCCACCTCCTGGGTGTCTCCCCCTTTCGATCCACTCATGTCTGTAGTGGCTCGAAAGGCTTGGTCAGCTCTGGATTCTGTGGAACCTACTCTGAGGAGACCAAATAAGTTCATAACAGCCCCCCAGGACAAACAATTTCTCTCTAAAGGTGTGCCAGTTGATGCCATGGTGGTAACAACAGCCACCAAGAAAGAGTTAGCAGAAACTTCTTCGTCTCTCCATCCACAAAACAAAGAGTCTTGGACGATGGACAGATATGGGAAGCAAATGTTTTCCTCAGCAACCTTCTCAATGAGGTCCCTGAATTATCTCTGTCATTTTACATGACTTCAAAGGGATCACCTAAAAGAGCTTGGAGATACCCTACAAGATCCTACAGCTGAGGGAGCATCAGCCAAAATAGCTTCCCAGCTTGTGACTCTTAATTCTATAGTCAACTCCTCCATGAGACTGATTTCCTATGCAGCCGATGGAGCGAGCAGAGCTGCAGGTACAGGAGTGGCTCTCAGGAGACATGCTGGACTGCGGCTGTGTCAATTTGCGGAACCCTTTCGGGCATCCTTCACAAATACTTCCTTTGATGGCTCCTCGCATTTTGGGCCTCAGGTGAAAGACATGCTTACTAGGTGCGAGCAGGAAGTCAAGACTCTCTCTGCCATGGGAGTCCGTTTTTCTACAGACCTTATCCCAAAGGTCAGAAGAGTGGAAAGATGTGGTTTCGGAAGTCCCAGGTACCCTTGTCTGACACACATGGTGATTTTTTCCCCCAGGGGCAGAGGGGGAAACAACAGCAATAGCAGATGCAGCCCTCGTGGCAGAGGGGGACCACAAAATCAGGGTGACAGAGAAACTTTCTCTGCCAAACCCTTCCAGCATCCCTGACGGGTTGGCCGACTGCTCACCTCTGGAGGCAGTTGGGGGGGACTTTCCCTGTACCCAAAAGCCTGACAAAATATAACAAGAGACAAATGGGTACTATCTATCATATCCCGAGGTTACAAAATTCCCTTTCATCAACCCCCTCTAAAGTCAAAAAAGTCCATCCCAGATGTCCCACCCAATCTAAGGGATCCAGCAGTTATTCAAGTTTCAAAACTGCTAGAAGAGAGATTTCTTCACTTTCGGGTAGGGACCAGTCATTATCAGTTCAGAGCTCTGCCCTTTGGACTCACCACAGCCCCCAGGGTGTTCACCAAATGTATGGCAGTAGTCACGGCTCACCTGAGACATCAAGGATTCCAGGTGTTTCCCTATCTAGACGACTGGCTCCTAACTGCTAACACCAGGCATCAACTCTTAGAGGCACAGGATTATACAATATCAACCTGCACCCAACTAGGCATTACAGTAAATTTTGAAAAATCTGCCTTGTTGCCCTGTCAATCTGTTACATATATAGGAGCAGAATTAAACACAAAACAGATGTTTGCAAGGTTACCTCAGGAAAGAGTTTTCTCTATTCGCCAACAAGTGTTATTTCTAATGCAGAGCAGAAAGGTCCAAGTCAGACATGTCCTGCAAGTTCTAGGCTCCATGGCAGCTGCCATTCTTCTTGTACCATTAGCCCGTTACCACATGAGAGTCCTTCAGTGGCTTCTCGTCATGCAGTGGTTCTTCCAGGAACTACCCATGTCTCACATGATCCTGATTACAGAAACATGCAAAAGACACCTGTCTTGGTGGATGGTCTCCCCACTGGTGACTCAGGGCAGACCTTTCATTCAACCCCCTCCAGTAGCCTCAGTGACCACGGACGCCTCCCTGATAGGGTGGGGGGGCATTATCTAGGCAGGACAGTCCAAGGCATGTAGCAACCTCACGAGTACCATCTGCATATCAATGTCCTAGAGATGAGAGTGGTGCTCCTAGCGTTGCAAGCTCTTCAAGACTCTCTTCCTTCCAGGAGTATTGCAATCTAAACAGATAACATGTCAGTTGTGTGGTACATCAACAAGCAGGATGGGACCAGGTCCTACCCCTTGTGTCGAGAAGCCCTCAGGCTATGGCAATTGGCGATTTCCTCCCAACCTTTTCTGACAGCAAAGCACATCCCTGGGAAATCCAACGTAATAGCGCACAGGCTCAGCAGGGCTATCCTCATGCTTCACGAGTGGTCTCTGAATCAGGAAGTTGCAAACCTTATCTTCCGCAAATGGGGCCAGCCTTGCTGTGATCTATTTGCCATCCCCCTCAACAACAAATGCAGCAGCAACTTCTCCCTGCTTCCTCCTCCAGGTCAAACTCCCAGGGACACTCTAGTCCATGATTGGCCTCAGGGACTCCTTTATGCATTTCACCCTTTTCCCCTATTTATTTATTTATTTTATTTATTGACATTTGTTAACCAGGTTAGTCCAACTGGGCTAATAGCCCATTTTCAGTGGAGACCCGAGGAGAAAAGCTCCAGGTTACAAAAAAAATAATGCAATAAATATGAATCTCAAATAAGAATATTAATTAAAATTACTGTACAATTAAAAGATTTGTACTTCAGTATAGTAGAGGGTAGAGTATACAAAAGGGAGTAAAGTAAGCTTGAAATTTAACACTGTAAAGTGCCTAATCTATTAACCAAACTATCCAAAGTCAGGTAGAAATCATTTGGAACATTTTAACATATAGTGAAGATAAGAGTGGTTATTAACCTAAGTTGGGTCATGTCAGGGGCAAGTCTTAGTGTTGTGAAGATACTGTTTAAGTTCTTTTTTAAAGTATAGAGAGTGGGAAATGGAGCGGATTTGTATACAGAGTTTATTCCAGGCTTGGACAACAGAGCATTTATAGAGAAGTTTCCCAACATTTCTTTTTGGATGGTAAGGATCTAAAAGTTGTTGGTTAGAGCTATGTAGGGTCCTGGAAGGGGAGTAGTGAGATATCAGGGTGGATAGAGCAGGGCAAGAAGATGGTTTGTATATAATAGTATGTAATATTTGGAATTGTAGTAGTAGGAGTTTTGGGGGGAGTTCAAGCCATTGAAGGGCATTTAGGGCTAGGCAGTGGTGAGACCTGTAAGGAGAGTCTGTAACAAATCGAGCTATCTTGTGGTATGTCTGTTGTAGTTTGAGCATAGTAGTAGATTGGATGTTAGCTAGAATAGAGGGCTGCATAAAAAAGGGAGGGTAGGAGGAAGGCTTGAGCCAGGGAGAGTCTAGCATTTACATTAAGGAACTTTTTAATTGCGATATAATAGTCCTAGTTTCTGGTGTTTTTTTTTTTTTTTGATACAGTGAAGTATGTGAGGGTTAAACTTAAGTTTATCATCAATGATGACTCCCAGTAGCTTTGTTTGGGGTTCAGGTTTTATGATAGTGTTGTTGGAGGATGTAATGGTAAAAGTGGACTTGTGGTGAGAGAGGGACTGGGGGAGAAAGAGCAAGAGCTTAGCCCTTTTAGGATTAAGAATGAGTAAATTATCAGATAGCCATTTTTCAGTAGATGCAAAGATATCTTGGGTTAGTGTGAGAAGTTCAGAGACATTGCTAGAGGTGGCGATAAGAGTGGAGTTGTCAGCGTATTGGATGAAGGAGGCTTGTTGACATGATTTATGTAGTTCATTAGTAAATACATTAAATAGAAGGGGACCCAAGATGGAGCCCTGTGGGACACCAAATGGGACTGGAATATAAGGAGGGCAGGAAGACAGCCATTTTACTGATTGCTGCCTGTGAGAGAGATAGATGGAGAACCAGGATAGAGAGGTAGTTGAAAGGTTGAGATTAGCCAGTTTAGGAAGCAGCATATGGGTGAGATACTGTATCGAAAGCTTTGGATAGATCAAGGAAGAGACAGGATATGAGTTTGTTGTAGTCATGGGCTTCAGCAACAGTATGAGTAAATGATAGGAGAGCAGTGGTTTTGCTATGGTTAGGGCGAAAACCATGCTGAGTGGGAGTAAATAGGTTATGCTGGAGGAGAAGTTGTGAATGAATGCATTTCTCAAGTATTTTAGAGAGGGGGGACAGGATGGCGATGGGTCGGAAGTTAGATGGAACTGATGAGTTTCCACCTTTATGGAGGGGAATTGCGAAAAAGGATTTCCATATGAGAGGTACAGTGGCTTCTTGGATTGACCTGTTGATGAGAATAGATATAGGATATGCTATAGACTCACCTGTTAGTTTGAGGAAGTTAGAGAGGAGGTTGTCAGTAGAGGGAGAGCAGAGTTTTAGTTTCAGAAGAAGAGTTTTGATATAGGAAGTGGAAACAGCTTGAAAGGAGAAGAGGTTGTTATTAAGTTGGTGGGAGGGAGAGGGGATGGCAGTAAACTTAGAGTTGGAGGGAGTGCGTTTTTGGATAGTTTCAGTGAAGTGTCTATTGAGGAGGGTGGCAGTCTCAAGAGGAGATGTGTTAGGGTAGGGGGAGGGTTTGGAGGGCTGGCCAGGAGAAAGAATCTTGTTTAGGCTTGACCAGAACTTACGTGGGTTGGACTTGTCCTTAAATTGGGCTGAGTTGTAGTAATTTCTTTTGTCTTTATTGGTTTGATTTTTGATAAGATTACATAGATATTTGTAGTTTTGTAGTAGGGGTGGTTCTTTTCTCTTAAGCCAGGCTTTCCAGGCATTGTCTCTTTTGTGCATAAGGTTTCTAGTGTCTTTGGTAAGCTAGGGAGCATAATTAGATTTGATTCTAATGTTTCTTGAGGGGGCTAGAGAGATGAGGGTGCCTAAAATATGTTATTGAATTTACTGACTGCAATTTCTAGAGGAAGATGCCTAAGGAAGGACCAGTTGATGTTGGATAGAATAGAGTTAAATTGAGTGGAATTGAAGTTAGTAAGTTTGTGACAGTGGTGTGGTTTGAATGTTTGGCTTGAGTGCCTTAGAATGTAAGTGGGGAGGTGATAACTAAGGGAGTCTGGAGAGGTAGCTGGGCTGTGGTAGAGGTTGGGGAAGGTAGTGAGTATCCAGTCCATAGTGGAGCTGGAGGAAGAGGTTTTGCTGTAGTGGGTGGTGGATATTAGTTGCTGAAATCCATGGAGGTTTATACTAAGTTGAGGGGAGTCAGTTATAAGTTTGGACCAGCCTATGTTGACATCTCCAAGAATTAGATTTCATATTGTATGTTGAGGGAAGACCAGGATAGAATGTTTACAAGGATGGAGATATTGTTACCAGGGGGAATATAAATGGAAGTGATAACAAATTTCTTATGTTGGTTAAGGTGACAACTGAGAATGAGTAATTCAGCAGGGTGGAAGTTTGGGATGGGGATGTCAATAGGTGAGAGATTGAGGCTGTTCAAGTAGAGGATGGCAACCCCACCCCCTGTTTTGGGGAATCTATCGGAGTGATAAATATTATAACCAGGATGGAGAATTTCATTATTTGTAATGTGTGGTTTAAGCCATGTTTCGGATATTAAAAGAATGTGAGGGGAAGTATGGGCAATCCATGTGTGCAGTTCAGTGATTATGTTAGTAAGACTTTGTATATTTAGTGAATAGATACTTAGGTTTTTGTGTGAGGAAGGGCAAGGACTTGAGGGAAGGGAGTGGCTGGAAGTTTGTGAAGTGAGAGTGGAAGAGGGAGTGTTGTGAAGTATGTGGGAGAGAGAGGAGGTGGTTGGACCTGGGTTGGGATGAATGTCTCCAGAGAGGAGAATGTTTATTGTAAAAAGTATGTGTGGTGAGAAAAATAAATGATAGTTATAGAGTTTGAGTTTAGATTTGCATGTGGGTGAAGGGTTTAGATGAATTATTCATTTGTGTAGACAGTTTAATGAAAAGTTGAAAAGTGAAGGTGATATGGTAAAAGAGCAGGTAGGAGGATCTTTAGAGAGGCTTAAAGTAGGGGAGTGAATATGAGGTTTGGGTAGGAAGGAATGATATGTGGTTAGTGTAGAAAGAAGTATGAGAAGTGGAGTGATAAAGAAATGAGGATACATGGTAGGGTATGAGATTATTGGAGGTTTGGAGGGAGAGGTGAAGTATGGATAGAAATTGATGTGATTATAGATGTGGGTGGAGAGAGGATGTGAGGGAACTGAAGGCAAGAAGGGAATTCTGACAGGTGGTGGAGACAGGAAGGGGAGGGACTGGATAGTATAAATATAATTGACTGGGGGGGTTGGGTGGGAATGGGGATAGGGTATGGGGAGCGAAGTGAGCCCGAACGCAGTGAGGGTGAATGGAGCAGGGTAAACACCTAGAAGAAATGATCAGCAAGCAGGTAACTACGTCAGTCGAGGGGACAAGAGAGGTGGCGGGGTTGGGGCAGGCAAGTAAGATGGTCTGAGAACGATCTGAAGGAAAGGGAGAAGAACAGTAGTATAGAGCAGAACTAGGAAATGGCAAGAAGAAAAAGTAGAAGTGCTGGAGGGACAATTCAGAGTAGGAGAGATGAGCGAGGGAACAGGCAGGGGTTTATAGGCAAACTAATAGATGTAATAGGCAAGAACAGGTAATGGCAAAGAGGAAGGAGTACTGGTGAAAGCAGGGTAGGAGAAGAAACAGGGTGCAGCCCAGGGGTGTGCAAAAGAGTAACCTACACGGGAGCAGCAATACAGGTATAATTGACAAGTGTGCTTAGCAGAACATACTTTAGCAGTCTTCTGTATAATTATGGCAGGATCACCAATGGGAGGACTTGACTCAAGGTTTGTCCCAGCAGGGTAAGTCTGAGGGCTTTGCAGTAGGTAGTGCTAATTTAAGCAGTCTTCTATATAATTATGGTAGGAGGCACCAATGGGAGGACTTGAGCCAAGGTTTTTCCCAGCAGGGTAAGTCTGAGGGCTTTGCAGTAGGTAATGCTAACTTTAGCAGTCTTCTGTATAATTATGGCAGGAGGCACCAATGGGAGAACTTGACTTAAGTTTTGTCCCAGCAGGGTAAGTCTGAGGGCTTTGCAGTAGGTAGTGCTAACCTATGTCAGCTACAGCACACCACAGGACTGCTGAAGTGAGATTGTCGTTTATCTTTAAAGGCAGTCGTAATATGTATACCAGAAAGAGCATTACAAAGAACCACACTGTCCATAGATACGTCCAAGACCAAGCGATGCAGGACTTGAGTTGCTCCCAAAATCCATTCCCAGCTTCAGCCAAGATTTACTGCTCTCTACTGCCCCCTACCGACTCATACAGAAAGCAAAATTGTTGGGTTGCAAAATTATCCTCATTGCCTCCTATTGGCCTTGACAGATATGGTTTCTGTTCCTGCACCTTCACCTTCTAGACCAGCCTTGGGTTCTGGACCCATTGCCAGATCTGTTGATTCATCAGTCAGGTGGGTTACACCAATCCCTTCAGACCCTCAAGCTCACAGCTTGGTTTCTCCACTTCCTACCTTAGCCAGGCTTCCAAGTATTTCCTCAGTAGTTTGCGATATTATTGTAACCTCCCATAAGTCAAGTACGAGAAAGACTTATGCTAGCAAATGGAAAAGATTTTCTTACAGGGAAGAATCTAGAAACTTAGACCCCTTTTCAGCCCCAGTCCAACAAATTCTAGAATTTCTAGCAGAGCTTTTTCAGTCGGGTGCAGCTGCTGCTACCGTCAGGGTACAACTGGCAGCCATATCTAATTTTCATATTGGAATTCTTAATTCTAGCATAATGTCTCATAAGCTCTGCAAAGCCTTTATGAGAGGAACATCTCTTCTTAGACCCCCAGTGAGGGATCCATCTCCTCCTTGGGATCTCAATTTAGTTTTGACTTCTTTGATTCTGCCTCCCTTTGAACCAGCAGCTTCATGTCCCTTAAAATTTCTTTTTTGGAAAACACTCTTTCTGGTTGCTATTACGTCAGCTAGATGTGTTTCAGAACTCCAAGCACTCTGTGTTCGTCCTCCATATATGGTGTTTCACAAAGATAGAGTTTCTCTGAGAACCAACCCATCCTTCATACCAAAAGTCTGTTCAGAAAACAATTTAAATCAATCCATCAGTCTCCCTGACTTCTTTCCCAATTATATCAACATGGCAGAATATGGTCTTCACCAACTGGATGTGCACAGACAATTACATTTTTACCTCCATAGGACCAAAGAGCTAAGAAAGTCAGACCAATTATTTCTCTACTATGCTCACAATAAGCAAGGCCTTCCAGTTTCTAAGGTGACCTTATACAAATGGTTATCTGACACCATTGCCTTTATTTATCAGTTAAGGCATAAACATCTACCAGCAAAACTGAAAAGTCATTCTACTAGAGCATTAGCCACGTCTGTAGCCTTTCAGTCTAAATTGCCCAGACTCAATTTGTGCAACTGCCACTTGGGCAAACCCTCATACCTTTATCTCTCACTACAAAGTGGATGTGGTCTCCCGGAGCAGGGCTTCCTTTGGTTCCACTGTTCTGAAGAGTCTGTTCCAATGAGCCACCCGGGGTCTTTAGGTGCTAGGGACGCTGTCCCAAACAGCAAGAATGAAGGTTAGATGGGACAACTTAACATAAAGAAGTCATGTACCTACCATAACATTCCATGTTAGTTGGCCTTCATCTCACCTTCCTTCTTGCGTCCCCCCCTCCTTCCCCCTTCCTGGAGGATTGAGAGGAGTTCACTATGGTTTCACTGGCTGATTTCCTTTTTCTTGTTTCACATACCAGGTAATTTTATGACAGTTTACTCTGATCTGTTATTTTGGTAAATCAGTTTTAGGTTACTGGTTACTTTATATGTCTAGTGTGCACTGTCACAAACGAGATCTGGGTAACTGATATTTAACTGGTATTCTGGGATAAGGGTTAGCCTCGAGCCAGTACATAGCTCTCGAGCTATAGAAGTGGGCTGAGTCGGAGCCAAGGATCAGCTCCAAACCCAAACAGCAAGAAGGAAGGTGAGATGAAGGACAACTAACATGGAACGTTATGGTAGGTACATAACATCTTTTTACATTCATTCTCCCAAGCAATGTATACATCTTCTCACTCCCCTCCCTGGAAAGTATCCCTTATGTTGTTTTTAGCTTTCTCTAAGTTTTTTCCCAATCTGTCACTGTGGACCCATTTTAGAGCCCTATGTACTTAAAACACTTATCTTCCTTTTTCCTTCCTTTTCCTAATCTTACTACCACTGTCTTTTTGTTATTGCACACAAGTCCTATCACTTCCTTAAATGTCTAGAATGCCTTTTATAGTTCCCATTGCTGCGGCCACATCTTCTGACATTAACACGTAGTCATCTGCATGTAACACAAACTGAGATTTTATCTCATCCTTTTATTCAGGCTGTGCTAAATTGTGTCTTAACTTCTACTGGTAGCTCCTCATCATAAGTGTGAACAGGCCTGGGGATAGTGGGCACTCCTTTCTCTTCCTTGTCTCTATCCTTGTCTCCTTAGACACACATGTGTCTTGGAATATGGCTTGCATCCAATATATGAACTTTTCCCCTAAATGTCTTTGCTACAGTATCTTCTGTAGGGATTCCCATCTAACCATATCCAGGGCGTTTTTCAGATTAAAGAATACAATCCCACCTTTCCATTTCTGCTTCTTTGCCTACCTCTGCGTAAATTCCACTAGGTCCCTCCATTTTGTTTCTACTTTTTATCCCTTCACAAAGCCATTTCACCTTGCTTGTATTATTTTTTCAATACTTCAACAAGTCTTTCAGTCAATACTTAGGCCAAAATTTTGCTATCTACATTAAAATTAAGCTAGGCTTATAGTTTTCTGCTTCCTCCTTTTCTCTTTTCCTTTAACTATCATAGATATATTGGCCGTCTTCATTCTTTCGGATGCTTTTTGTTAGTCCTGTATCCTCTTGTATATTTTCTTGTGGGACCTTTCACATTTCTATCCCTCCCATTTGTTGAATTTTAGGGGGAGTTCTAGTCCTCCAGCTTTCCTCTCTTTCATTTTCTATATGGCTTTCCTTATTTCATTCTTTGTCACCTCTGCCTTTAGCTTTTCTGTGTATTCATCCTCCGGTGTATATCCTTCCATATTTCTTCCCAGGTTCCATTGAGAGACTTCTGTCCCTTCCTGCTGTTTGTAAATCTCCATGTAGTATTCATTGAGTCTTTCCCTGATTAGCTCACCCCCCCCTTCTAAATATTCTCCATCTCTCTCATTATTCTTTGTACCCCTCTCTGTGGATGCATATTCTTGTGTTTCTTGGTTAGCTCTTTTCACTTGTGCTTTGCCCATTATCCACAAGTAGTCCTTCCAGTACCATTATTAAATGTATTTATTAATCAGTAATAATTTTACTTTATAATTCTATAAGTTGTGCTTCCATTTTGCTTTCCTCTGTTCTTATTTCCTTCGGTACTACCTCTACCTCTGTCTGTCTCTGTCTCCCGCACACCTCAATTAATCTTCCTTCTTTCCTTTTGCATCCACCATTTTTCCCCGACAATGGTCTTGATCTGATCCCACAAGCACTCTTCTAGTTTATCCATCTTTCACAATGAACTGCATTACTAATCCTTGCAGTGTTTCTTTGCCTTTTGTTTCCTTATATTTATAACTAGCTCACCTTCATCCTCTTCTAAGTGTTTTCTTTCCCTGCACTTTTACCTTAAGTCTCACTGCTGCATGATCTGATATTTATCTCTCCTGTATTTAAATCTATTCCACTAGGTTTTGCTTCCTTCCCTGAAAACCTGTCTAACCTACTTGCCTGTATCAAAATGTTTATTATTATGTATTCCCTCTTTCTGTATAATCTGTCTTTTTCTGGTTATATGGTAAAATTGTAGTTCCGTTCTATTATCTCTGTTACAACTCTTCTTCTCTATGCCCAGTTAGCAAAAGAGTTCATGTAAAATCCTTCTTTATTCATGTTTGGCACTTATATGCTTCTTCTTTTCTAGCGTGGACCATCCACCATTCCTGAGCAGATGATTCTTCTGTTCATTGTGCTTTTTGTATCACTTTCTCTATGGTTTTCTAAAGTTGGGGCTCCTCTCGTTCTTATCTCTGCCTTGTTCTCCATTTCTCCATTTGGATAGTTATAACACTGCATCTCCTCCCCATCTCTGATTTTCAGTTTTGTCTCTTGCAATAGAACAATGTAACCCCATCCCCTTTAACTGTTCATCATTTTTCCTTCTACTGATTTGATTTGATGAATCCCAATGTTCCACATCATTATTTGTATTTTTCTTGTTGTTTTGACACCACTCTCTCTCTTCATGGTTGCTGCTATCTGGCATAACTCTTCCTCTTGAAGTACACTCCGAGATGAACACAGTGTTCCTTGGCAGCTGTGTACAATTAGACACCTTCCTATCCCATGCCTTTTGGCTCTTGCATATGCATAGGTATGCCCTTGACATAGGCCTTTTAAGACTTTAATTTGGTTCCTTCCAGCTATCCTTCACACTAATACAGTGCATGCCAACCCAATACTAATGTCACAGTCTTTTTATATCTCAGCATTCCTATTCAATGGTCTCCTTTCCCTACGGCTGCTCACGGGTCTGGTATAATAACCCAACAGTTTTTCCTTTGCAATCTTATAGCCCTTTTCTGTGCCAATTATCCTCCACTACTATCCTTTCACATTTGTCTGTGGGTTGTTCTTTACCTTGCTTTTCCCCTGTTTTTCACCATATTATTCCTTTTCAAACCTACCAGCTGTTACATCAGCATTTATTACTTATTTCTTCTTAGACTTAGACATTAATCTCATGATAAATGCAGTTTATTGTACATGATTAAGTAGGTAAGAAGAACAATATGTAATTTACCTTGAAGCTTGTCCCTATATCCCTTTGACTGCATTATCGATCAATACCCTACTAATCAATTCAATTCATCACATTGTTTGCAAAGTTTTGATGTTAATTAACTTGGGGCACGTTTCACAAGCTAAGGATCTGTTCAATTTAATTCATTATTTCTGTCTGTCACAGTCGCCTGCTTTTCATTGTCAGTTCCTTCCATGTATTTATTGCCTCTCTCTTTCTGTGGTCACTTTAATTCTCTCTGTATTTTTGTCTTCTACCTCTTTGACTATGACATCCATCATAAATGCTTTTACCCAGCTTGTTTCATCTCTCATTTGTCCAGCAGGTCACTTCTGAGTCACCTGAAACAGCGAACACACCATTCTCCCATCTCCTTAGAACTTTCTGTCTTGTCTTAATTTGTCTCTGTTTGTGGTACTTTCTAAGTCTTTCTGCCTAAATCACCCTTGGGAGAGTTTTTTTTTATTCTTCTATCCCTTTGATTTATCTCTCACTTCTTCCCGTGCACCTCCTTGTCTCTTTTCTCATCTCTTCATAGTTGTCTTTGTGATATGTTTATTCATTTGCCTGCATGTGACCCTCCTATACCACCTGGTCTTATAAGTTCATAGGTTCATAGGTGTTTACTAGGCTAACAACCACAAGGGGCTTTTTAAGCCTAGCCATTAATCCCAAATCTCTGACAAGGTCTGATAACCTTGATAAATGTAAGCAGGGGTTTGGGAGATGAAACATCTACAAGCAGGGGCCGGGGAGATGAACCATTTACAGGTTACCTATGTCCATTAGAGACATAGGTGCCAAACCAAGGATGAATTTCCTGTTCCCCATCCAGTTGTCCAAGTTGTACTTGAATTTGGTTAGGCAGAAACTCACATGGATGGGGAACCTGTTCATTAGACGGGGTAGTCTCTGGGATACATACCTGTCTGTCCAGCAGGTCCTATTTGTACACATGTAAGGTTTAAGTCTTTAGAACAGGTAATTCTGGTTCTGTTTGTTTTGTGGATATGAAGGAGGTCCATCAGAGTAGGGTCTGACAATGCCCTATGCCAGGCATGGATCTCCCCTCAAAAGCCTGTAGGAGACAGAATACAGGGATAGGGCCCTGAGGCAGTCTGCATAGGACATTTTACTTACGCCCTGTATTCTTTTAGTCAAGAACCTCTGTGGATGTTACAATTGTTGGATATGCCTGGTTAGTTATATACCACATACCAAAGGGGGCATTGCACTCAATGATAGGTATGATGAATGCCGAATATAGTGGAATAATGACTTCCTTGGACTTAGATGCCATACCTTTGTTTATAAGTTGCACAACATAGAATTTCCTCACTACTGTAGACATATGATGGTCAAAGGCTAGATTATTATCTATGTGTGTCCCTAAGTCTCTGACTACTGGGTCATCTCTAAGATTTGTGCTGTTGATATGACAGTTACCAGGTGTGGATGATTTCACAAAGGACAGTATTATACACTTCTTGGCATTTAGTTTTAGTCCATGTCTCTGACACCAGTTGTTTGACTGTGTCTGCGCCTCCTGGAGATTATTTGTGTCAGTGTTGGATTCAATGACAGCTCCTAATTTGTAATCATCTGCAAATTTAGTCAGCCAGAGACCACTGATATTGGCCTTGACTTCATAGAAGTAAATGCCAAAAAGGAGCTGTCCAAGGACTGATCCCTGAGGGACTCAACTTGTGACTGGCCTCTTTGTAGAGGTCGACTCCCCAATTCTAACTTCCTGGGTCCTGTCTGTGAGCCATTTGGCTCTTGTCTTCTTTCCTGCATGGGTTTCAACATCTCACGTTGCTCTTCTTTGTAGTATTGTTATTTGACCACTCCGACATCTAAGGTTGATTTCCCAATCCATGTCTTCCATGAGATTCAGATTTTTACTGTCTGTGTTTAACTGTTTGGAATACTTTTGTTTAAACTTTTCACCGTCTTTCATATTGTGTGCCCTGAACCTTTAACCTTCCTGATGTACTTCCAGAATTGAAGGGTATTTCAACTATGAAGCTGTTGCATTCATTCTTAATTCATTCAATACCTCCTGCAGAGCTGTCCTTCTCTTATAAAGTGTTTCAGAATTATGCTTGACCAGCTTTATGGATATCCCTACAAGTGGGATAAGTTTAAGTATTTTTGCTAGCCTAATTTCATTTTTCACAGCAAAAAACATGCATGGGTCTGTTTTCTTCTGCTGCTTTCCACCATCGCATTCTGTGCCTTCTCAATATTAGTGTCTCTTGATTTTTTGGTATTAGAAAACTCTGCTATAACAGCTGCATTACAAACAGCTGCAGATATCTGTTGACCACTCTCTTATATTCCATTTAGTCTGATGTTACTCTTTGTTGAGGGATCTTCAAGATTAACCATATTTTCTCTTTATCTTTTAGTATCTCTTATAGCTGTTTTGACAGAATCATAGAATCATCAAAAATACAAGGCAACTAGGCTATGTGACCATTTATGCCTTGCCAGTATCACCTCTTTGATCTTACTCCCTTTTTGAAAGAATAACATAGTTGTCTAGCTCATTTCTGGAGGAAGAAAGTAAGCTGTATTGCTTAGTTTGGAGTAGACATTTGCTGCAGAACATGGGTATGTGTTGATTTAACAAATCTGTCTCATACTGTCATTTGTTTATTTACAGAAGCAGGTTTAGATCTGAGGTTGTAGTGTTAGTGACAGTGTTTGATTTATGGAGAAATAAAGGGTTGGGGCCTATGGGATTCCTAATGGCACAGATCATCTCAAAGGAGTCTGTGAGACACTCAATAAAGTGACAGTGCTTCCAGAGTTTCCTGACAGAGCTTGTCTTCTAAGCATGAGATCTTTATGATTACATTTGGTGAATCCGTTTCTGCAGCTGAAATGTAATTGCTGCTTTGTCATCCTCCAGATCTTATACCTTTTCTTTTAGCCTTTCCACTTCTGTCTGTTGCTGTTCTATTGTTTGTTTCAAGTAGTTCACGTCCTGGCCTAGTGATTACCTTTTCAAAATAAATGTACAATTGCTTATTTGCAGCTTTAAAAGCATCCATCTGTTCTTTTTGTTCATAGTCACTCATCTTTCTTTCTTTTTGGCTTGTTTTTCTCCCAATAAGCATTATTTTTTCCAAACTTTGCAGGTTCTCTCCTGAGCATTGACATTATACATTATGACTTGGCTATCTAACTCCCTCCTAACTCAACCTTTTTAACCGGTCAGGGCCAAAGCTAAAATTAATCGAAGAGTGAGGCCTGTAGTCATGATGACCTCTTTACTGAAACTACTTGCTTCGAAAGTTGATTTAAAAAAAAAAGTGTATTCATTTTCTGAAGTATACATCTGCAACTACAGTGTCTGTCATTCTTTAATGGCTAACATTCATATGGATTTATGACAAAGTCTGAAATTTTACAAGAGCCAGAGCAAAAATCTGAAGGCAAAAATTAGGGGCAGCCTTAAAATCAGGAGCAACTGAGAGGCATGGCAATCTAAATGTGTTAACATGTTCATGAAGTATTTATTTTTCATGTTTTATTGAAAATTTAATGAAAATGTACACTGGAATGAATTATTCTCAGATGTGACTTATACTTTCAGTACAGACACTAGTATTTACTAGATACACTGCATAGAGTTTTTTATAAGGATGCACATATAAAAATCTGGATTTTTTCTTATCATATATCTGAATCTATAAAAAATTAAATTGTAATAAATTTTATGAATATGCACTCCTAATTTTTGCTTCTGCCAAGAAAAACATTGCCACACTCCAGACTATCTCAACAGTATCTGCCAATTCATTACAAACTCATCTTTCTGTGAGCATTAATCACCCTAGTAGAAGCCAAATGGTTACCCATAAAACAAAACTCTAACCTACTTTTAGGATCCCAACCCTACTAACTACTCCAGTTCCACATATTTATTCCCCTTGCAGCTAGACCTCATGACAAAACCTCCTCATACAACCCGAGACACTACTATAAGCCACACTAGTGCTCACTACCCCTAGAACCAAACTCCACAGCACTGCACATGCTCTGTTACACCAACTCTTATAGCTCCTAGAACCAAACTCCACTGCACTACACATGCTCTGTTACACCAACTCTTACAGCCCCTAGAACCAAACTCCACAGCACTGCACATGCTCTGTTACACCAACTCTTATAGCCCCTAGAACCAAACTCCACAGCACTGCACATGCTCTGTTACACCAACTCTTATAGCTCCTAGAACCAGACTCCACTGCACTGCACATGCTTTGTCCTCTCAAACACCTACTCTTTGGCTAAGTCAAATGTTCCTACTTCAATACAGGGTATATCATCTAACCTACCTCCTTCTGAGTATCTTCTCCTATCTCAAAATTGACTGAAGAATGACCCACTTTAGAAACTAATGTATATATTATACATTATATGCTGCTTGATTGTACATTGCATTGTGCTTATTTACTGGAAAATTATATACAGAGTTTTTTTATGTAGTTAGTCTGAACTGTTCTGTTATTGCTTACATTTCTGTATTTTTTGTTTGTGAAAATGTTTAGTATTTCACTTGCGCTGAGCCTGAAATTGGTTAATATCAATCAATGCACTACCCCCAGTAAACGAATGTAAATAAATCAATACATTAATCAATCAATAAATAAATTTGTAGATATTCCATGGATGTTACAGAAACAACTGATTGTACAGTAGCCTATTGGAAAGATGACCAAAGGAATGGCTTTGCCGCTGACACACTAGAAAAGGGTGCACACACTGTACCTCTTTAGTATGTCTTCTTATTCTTAATTTATTAATTCATTTGTCTTCCCTGAGTAAACATAACTACACCAAGAATAGTTTCAATCAGGCAGAAGCCTTTTAATACCTGTCTAGCTTCTTACCAAAGGACATTCCTGAGTAATTCAATGAAGGGATCAGCCTTTGAAGAATCTAATCCCATGATGTACTACACAGTTCATTATTCCTATAGCTTCATTACTATAATTTATTGTAGATAGTCATGATGTATTGAAAAGGATGTTGCCCTAACATATATCTTTCTGTCATTCTTCATCATTTCTAGGCTACTGCAGTGCCTGGGGAGATCCACATTACATAACCTTTGATGGGCTGTATTACTCCTACCAAGGAAACTGCACATACACTCTGGTTGAAGAGATTGAAAAACGAATTGATGACTTTGGCATTTATGTTGATAATGTATTTTCTGTTCCTGGAGATGACGTGTCCTGTCCTCGTGCTATCATTGTCAGATATCATGGTCTGACCATACTCCTGAAGAATACGGCCACTAATACTATTAGAAATAAGGTAAAATAAAGGTTTAATATAACTGCATTTTAACAGACATCATTGAATAATTTAAGTGATTAGAGAATTAATGTCTGCATGTAAAAAAACTTTTATTAATGTAATATTCTGTTTTTTTCCCAGGCAGCTAATATTGAATAAGCCTTTGTATTTGCGGGGCACTTTTCCTAATGTTACAACTTCTAAATTTATTTGCTTACACCTGCTCCCTACCTGTAATAGTAACTCCCTTTTGTAACATCACAACTTCTTTTTAATTATGACATCACTGAGGAAGAAACACATCATGAGCAAATATATTGTTCCAGACTATTTTACACATTATGTAAATAGTACAGAACCTAACTACAGTTTCTGACACAAGCATCCAAATTATATGAAAACGTTATTCACTGAAGATGCCATCTCCTTTCAGTATGCAGCTTTCAAACAGGCAAGTCTACAAGAAGCTAGGCTACTTGTTACTATCATTACCTGCATATTTTAAAGCCAAGTGACTCACCAAAATTACTAGAAACCTTTAAGGAACACGGATAAATTAATGCAAAATTTGTATTTTCATGCTACTATCCAATCTACGACAGCATGTCAAAAGAGAAAAAACTCATTCTTTGAAAACCTTAAGTACTAGTATTTACTTACCCATGCTGTTGTGTTTGTCTTAAGTGCTAGTATTTACTTACCCTTGATGTTGTGTTTGCTTTAAATGCTAGTATTTATTTACCCTTGATGTTGTGTTTGCTTTAAATGCTAGTATTTATTTACCCTTGATGTTGTGTTTGCTTTAAATGCTAGTATTTATTTATCCATACTGTTGTGTTTGCCTGTATGTACATTGACTGTGTGCAATTTGCACTACTTAATATCTGTGATGTTTGCATTGACTGGAATTTTGCTAATTCAGAGAAAGAGGGGAACTGAATAATATACTTTAAAATACATTTTTTCTCCATGTATGTGTAATCTTGGAGTTTGTATATATTAGAAGGGATCTGGCCCTCCTCCACCTTCTTCTCTGTACTACCTTTGACTAAGGGATCATGGCCTGCATCCAGCAGGCACGCATATAATTTGCCTCCTGCACAGTCAAAATAGCCAAATCATTTGTTTGAGGCTGGTGGATGTCATTGCCTCTGGAGTGTGGCACAGTGGCTGTGGGAGGTTTGCCCATTCTGGTTGCTTACTGCTACACTGCCCTAGGGTGATGCCTTTGCATGCCTGATGCCCTGACCCAGACCACCTCACAGTAATCTTTATTCCACCTTCAGAAGGATGGGTCCAGCCTGCCCTAGACCCAGTGATGGGGCCTCTGGATAGAGGAGTGACCCGCTGTCCAAATGTATTTTTGCTATGGGCTGAAATACAGAGAGAAAAAAAAAGAGTTAAAGTTGTTTACACCTCATGTGGCTCTTGTAGGCATTGGACTTCCACCTGCGCATCCTCTTGGTGTCAGCCTGTGGTGCCCCCCATTGTGTGTGTGTGTTTGTGAAGCTGTGCCTGTCCAGAAGGAATGTAGCATATATCTGTGTCTGGACCACACAACCTGACAGCCTCATGTTGGACTGCCCTCATCTGATGCTGTGTGGTGGGATCGCCTTGCCAATGACAGAGGAATGGACCATCTAGAGTGCTCCTGTGGCTGCGGTACTCCAACGTGGCTGTGGACAACTTCTAATCTGGGCTCTTTGGGTGGCAGCTCTTCCCCACTGACGTTTCCCTTCTTGATCTGTTTTGGATTTGGCCATATAGGCCCAGATGTCTTCCCCCATGTGCCAAAGGTAAAACTGTCTGTTGGCCTTTCTGCATGTTTGGTTGAGCGGTCTCTGACCACCTAGATGCCCATAGAAAGCAGAGATGCAGCCATGGGTAATGCTGCTTCGTGTGAAGAGGGGCACTCTGCTGGAGTGACAAACCATGGTTTACATGGAACTTCTGACCCTGTGGGATGCCGCTTGTCTTGAATATTGGACAATTGCCCCCCCCCCCAGCCTTTGAACACTGACTATACTTGAAATGAGTTAGTGGAGTCCGTTAATCCTGGACCCTGAGGAAACCAATTCAATACACTGTTAGAACCTCCTTGTGTTCTGACTGAAGAGTGCTTCTCAAACAGTCTGGAACTATATCACTGATAAGTATATTTCTTGGCACTTTAACTTTTCAGAGTTATGCATTGTCTTAATTTTTGCTTGACTGAATTATTTTATATATTTGCTGACATTGTTTGCTGTTTCAGATCTTTCTGAAACTGATTCCCCCCATTCCTGTGGTGGTGGTAAAGTTTATAAAAATGGTCTAACAGCTTTTGTGTTATCTGTTTGTTTCAAGACTTGCTGATTTAAAAATAGTCCCTTTTTGTAAATTCCTGAATACACCGTTAGAATCTTCTTGTGTTCTGACTGAAGAGTGCTTCACAAACAATCTGGAACTATATCACTGATAAGTATATTTCTTGGCATTTAATCTTTTCAGAGTTTTGCATTGTCTTAATTTTTGCTTGACTGAATTATTTTATATATTTGCTGACACTGTTTGCTGTTTCTCATCTGTTCTGAAACTGGTTTTGTCCCTTCCTCCCACCCTATTCTTGTGGTGTTGTTATAGTTGGTGGCTTTGCAGTTGCCTGCCCCTACTATAAATTTGATCTGGGGCACTCCTCCCAGTCTAGTGTTTATTCTACCTGATACAGAGAGAACATTTGAGAAGGCCAACCCACTTAGGTTCTTAACCTTGAATTATCTTCTGCTCCTTCTTCCTCTCTTTGCACTTTACTAGCACACACAAAAAATATCATTGTGTTCTGACAGGGTGTGCTTCTGAGCTGATAAATATATTTTTTGGCAATTTTTTACTTTTTAGAGTTGAATAATACAATTGAATTTAGTTCAGAATACATTTTGAATAAATTGGATTTATTTAAACTGTATTTGCTATAATACTGCTACACACTCAGGTGTGCTAGCTTGCACTGCACTTGAATTGTTTTTAGTGCTGTTTTAGCTGCTTTCTGGAAAAAAAAGTCCACATACAGATTTGCTGTATCCAGGACTGTTGGTAACTTTCTGAGCCCCCCATGGCTTTCTGTGTTGGAGGGAAGCCTTCTAGCTTAGTGGGAGTGGTAAGCACTAGGTAACCTATCTACTACAAGATAAGTGGTTTCTGGCCCAGGAATTGTAGTTTATTGGCTGTTTGGGCAGTTTTTCAATCTTTTTCAACTTTCTGGTTTAAATGCCACATTTGCGCTTGTTTCCCACCTTTCCTGTAACTAGTCTAGTCCAGATACAGATTTGCTGTATCCAGGACTGTTTGTAAGCTTCTGAGCACTGCCAAAGTCTGCTCTTCATTTTTTCCTTTAGATCTGCTAGTTCTCTCCTCTTCTCTCCTGCACTTTTACTAGCTTGTTAGTTTAGCACCCTACCAGACTTCTTGTAGCAATTATTGTAGCACACAAAAGTGCTACCAGCACAAAACGTTATACAAGGAAACAGCTCCAGTACTTATTATTAATGCCCACCCTCCAGGCATGTCTAAAGGTCAGTTCCTTGTGTTTCTCCTATTAACTTGGTGAACTTGGGCATCCTGAGGCAATATAGCTACTGCCTCATGTACACTGACAGCCCTCTCCTCTTACCTCCCAACACTCAGACTTGTGAGAGATGCATTTATATATCCAAATTGGAAGCCACGCACTCTCCAGCCAAGACCGGAATAGCTGGTCAAGAGGAGAAGGTCAACACTTGCACCACACCACATAGGACACATAGCCCTCCAGAACACACACCAGCACTGTCTTCACATAAAAACACAAACTACACACCCACCTTTGCTGAGGCTTTCAATAAAAATCTACCCAAACAGCAGACACCTCCAAGGCAGGAACGCACTCGACCACCACACTAATCACAAGATACATAACTCTCCTAAACAGTGTACCACTCAACCAAAGCCCCTAAGGCAAAACAGCATGCCCAACACACTAGTCATAGGTGACTCGATAGTGAGACACACTCTCTAGGTTGAATAAGGAGAAAGTAACAGTCAGCTGCCTGTCAGGTGCCAGGATCCACCACATAATGCATGCACTCAGGTCACTCAACAACAGTTACAAATATGACTCTGTCATTGTACATGTGGGTGTGAATGACCTAAGACATACCTCCCTGGACTACATGAAAAGAGACATGGAGGAGCTCTTGGATTATGTAGTCCAGGCGAGTATGACCCTAGCCCTGAGCAGCATCCTACCATCACCCATAATGATACCACAGTACAAGCAGAAAATGATTGATTTCAACAATTGGCTAAGTTTTTGGTGCCATTCTTAGGGGATTCAGTATCTGTCTGCCTGTGATGACATGATTGACAGACCTCGATGCTTTGCCAGAGATGGCCTGCATCTGTCACCCCTGGGCTTTCAGATACTGATCAAGGCTTTTGCCACCCCTATAGTGCCTTTTTTAGGCAGTGTTCCAGAGACCAAATTACCACACTAACAGCTACAAACAAATGTAATCTGAGGGTCATGCTGCTCAATGATAGAAGTCTAGATCTCAAAATGCACTCACTCAAGCACTCCTTAAAATGGAGAACATCAACATTTGTGCTGTAACAGAGACCTGGTTCAAGGCAGCAGAAAGCACCCCTGCACTACCAGGCTATAACTCATTCCACACCTTTCGGCCCCAGAACTTGGACCGAAGCTCCAAAGGTGGTGGTATTTCCATATTCATAAAGGATGTGCACACCTCTAGACTGGTAGCCCAACATAACACATTTGAGATACTTCAGGTGCAGCTAACATTGGGTAAGACAGCAATTCAGGTTGTAGCCTGCTATAGGCCCCCAACCATGTCCCAAGACACACACCCCACATTCCTAAGCACCCGGGAGCATATTAGGGTCCAACCTAACATTCTCATACTGGGCAACTTCAACTACCCCGCCATTAACTGGGAAAACTACTCATGTACCAATACATTTGTCCAACACTTTTTGGAATTCATTAATTCCAGTGCTCTGAACCAGCTCATTCTTACCCCCACTAGAGGTAGTAACATCCTTGACCTGGTCATTACTAACATAGGTGACCATTGCTCTACACCAATAGACAACTCCTCCCTAGTTAGATCCGACCACAAACTAATCACCTTGGAAATCCACATCCCTCCCATCCCCACAAAGGTAACCACCATGAAAAGCTTCTCCAAAGCTAACTTTGGGCTCCTAAAAACAGAAGTGTCTAACTTCACAGCACCCATGTAAATGGAGAATAGTTGCATGACCACCGAATCATACACCAATGCACTGTATGAACACATACAAAAATGCATGGATCTCACCATACCCAGTAGAACTAAGACGGTCTCCTCAAAAAAAAAAAAAAAAGGAAGCTAATCTGGTGGTCCCCTGCCATAAACAAACTCTACAACTGAAAATGGAAACTGATGCGGAATAAGGTGAAGTCCCAAGACTGAAAAAACTCCCTTATCAGCCTCAACAAAAGGTTGAGATCCCTCATCAAATCCTCTAAAGCTAGCTATGAAAACAGAATTGCAGCAGATAGTAAAGACAACCACAAGGCCTTCTATAGCTATGTAAAGAATCTCTACAGCAATACCCAGATTTGCTCTGAGCTACTGCACAATGGTACCTCCTATACTGAGCCAACAAATATTGCCAATATATTGGCTGACAGATTCAGTGCCAACTTTACCCCCCCCCCCCAAAGGACGAATGACAATACCAGTAGATTGCCAGGCACCCTGTATTACTGTTGCACAGGTTAAAACAGCACTGTTCAAGGCCAAGAATACAGCTTCTATGGGACCTGACAATATCCACGGCTGTGTTCTACATAAACTACAGAGTGAACTGGCACCTCACCTGTGTGCCCTGTTCAATCAGAGCCTCACTTCAGGCTTTGTCCCTACCGAATGGCACACTGCTGCAGTCATTCCTCTCCACAGAACGACTACAGACCCAAGGAACTATCTTCCCATTAGCCTGACGGGTCTGATATGCAGAGCTATGGGATGCATCATCATGGACCTAATATTCAAGGATACAGGGAATCTCCAAACTCTGGATCCTACACGGTTTGGTTTTTTGAAGGGTAGAGCATGCCTGCTCAACTTGGTTGACTTCTTTGAGTCAGTCACCAAAGGTGTGGATGAAGGTCAAGGTGGTTCATACTGCCTACCTTGATCTGACCAAGGCCTTTGATATCATTCCCCACTCAGGAATCAGAGAAATACTCACTAAGCTAGGCATCAACCCCTATATCACTAGGTGGGTTACAAACTGGCTCACAGATAGAACCTGCAGTGTGAAAGTAGCTGACTCCAAGTCAGACTGTTGACCAGTCATGAGTGGAGTCCCACAGGGTTCAGTCCTGGGTCCTTTCCTGTTTATTATCTACTTCTCTGAAGTCCAGACCAACACGAAGGGACTCTGGCTGACAAAGTTCACAGATGATTGCAAGTTGGGAGGTATTATTAACTCCCCAAGTGATGTTGACATCCTACAGAAAGGCCTCAATTAGGCCGACTGGTGTCAGAACCATGGCCTTAAGCTCAATGCCAAAAAATGTCGTCATCCCCCTTGGGAGAAACCTGGTTCCCTTGAATTACTACATTGATGGTAGTCCACTGAATACAGAAGGTGTTATAAGAGATCTAGGAACACAGGTTGATAGCAACCTCTCTTTTGACCACCACATTGCCACTGTGGTCAGAAAGTCCTTCTATGTGGTACATCTCATTACTAAGGGTTTTGCATCCGGGAAGAAAGAGGTTATTGTCTCTCTCTACTCTTCCCTTCTTAGGCCAGTCATTGAGTACAATGCCCATTTGACATGTACCTCACTAGATACCTGCAACAACTGGAGAGGCCACAAAAGTACCTCACAAAGAGGATCCTATGCCTTAAAGACTTGTTCTATATGGACAGACTCAAAAATCTCCAACTATTCTCTGTCTCATATCACCTACTTAGAGGCGATCTCTGTTTGACTTACAAAGCCATGTCTGACCCAGCTCTGTTAGAAATGCTACATCTAAAGAAATCCCAATCCCTCTGCACCACACTCTCTAGAGACCTCAACCTCATTACCACAATCAACAGATCATGCTGGATGGACAGGTTCATAACCCAGAGACTGCCCATGCTATGGAATAGACTTCCTATACATGTCAAGCAGAGCACCTCACTGGCCCTCTTCAAGAGAAATATTGATGAGTGGATGGGAAATAGAAAAATTCACCCTGGGAATCACTCCAGTGGCTCTACTCGACAGAGACACTAGGAACTAAGGTTGGGTGGTACGATGCCAGGGTAATCGTATGGGCTAGGCTTGAACCTATTAAGGGAATGTGGGGTATAGGGATGGTTTCTTCCTGAACAAAATAATTACACACACACACAGACACACACACACACACACACACACACACACACACACACACACACACACGCGTGTGTGTGTGTGTGTGTGTGTGTGTGTGTGTGTGTGTGTGTGCATATATATATGTGTGTGTGTATGCATATATCTATATATATATATATATATATATATATATATATATATATATATATATATATATATATATATATATATATATATATATATATATGTATATATATACTTATATATCATGGGTGTTTGGGGGTAATATGTTTAGCTTGTTTGAGTTAAAATGTACTTTGGCATTCAAGGTGATATTATTGTTCCTGTAAAACAACATTTTAGATTTGCTGCACTATAGTTCAGCCATAATTTTTGTATGTAGCATTTATATATTATATGGTTCCATTTAAGCAGTGTGCTTCCCACATAGCCATTCTCATTTATACACTGATCAGTTAGCTGAATTTTCAATTTTTGACTAATTGTATTATGACAAGCTAACGAAAAGTTAAGATTCTTAAGTATAAACAAATACTTATCAAACTGGCTTGCTTGGATAATTATATCTAAATTAATTTTGAAAAAGTTTTGTTAGGAAACCTGATTAGTTAGAGAACTTTACCTAGAATTTTGAAAAAAAAAAAAAAGAATCTGAATGCGGATAACATTAGCCTTGTTACTATAGGAACATGTGTTAAATCCATTAGTATTTTAAAATGTATCTTGTGAACTTAGTTT
Source organism: Protopterus annectens (assembly GCF_019279795.1). Lineage (NCBI taxonomy): Eukaryota > Metazoa > Chordata > Ceratodontiformes > Protopteridae > Protopterus > Protopterus annectens. The sequence continues at coordinate 542,709,392 of NC_056751.1, forward strand.
GTCAGTTATGTACACTGTGCCAATCTCTTGAACATAACAATCACTTTAACTGAACCTTCTACTTTTCAGAATCCTATTCAAATATGAGAAGCCATGTGTCACTTAAAGCTATGTGTAAAGTCAGGAACACTGGTACTCTGCATTACTGCAGTAGAAAGTAGAGTCAGGAACACTGGTGCTCTGCCTTAGTGCAATAGAAGTTAGAGTCAGGAACACTGGTACTCTGCATTAGTACATTAGAGGTAGAGTCAGGAACACTGGTACTCTGCATTATTACTGCATAAGGTAAAGTCAGGAATAATAGTTCTGTGCATTGCTACAGCAGAAGATAAAGTCAGGAATATTGGTAATCTGCATTACTGCAGTGAAAGGTCATGTATTAATTGATATTAGTGTTTAATCATTACAGCCATAGATAATGATTTTGGTACCTTGGTGAATGGTGAACTCCTACTAGGCATCCTTTACTTGCCAGTCTGCAACACTAATCCTAAGATTTATTACAATATGAGACTAAAATATTTTATTCCTCCATATTATTTATTAATAGATTGCCATTAGACTAAAGTGCAAATAGGTGTCGCTATAAATCTATATTGATCTGGAAAAGTAAAGAAATTTTTTAAATGCAACTTAGAATTTATAGGTTGAGAATGTACTAAAAACAGGTTAGTTCTCTGAAGTAGTGAGATGTTATTTTGGTATTTAAATAATTATATATTCTATCATTAATATAGTGTGCAGTCCTCATGATAAGTATGGTGATTATGTGAGAAAATTAAACATTATTACTTTTAACTTCTGCCATCGTTAGAAGGGCCACTAAGTACATACATGATTTTTACTTAGGTACAATTCTGTTGTTTTCAAATACTAATTGGAATTTAATGGTTATGTGCATGTGCTTCCATTTTGAGCAGTAACAATGAAAAATGTACTTTTATGAGTACTGTGTTATTCTGACTAGGAAGAAACTCATTATTGCATGCATATAGTATGTACAATTAGTTTTCATTGGTATAAACTCAATGCTGAATAAGTAGATTCTTAATATTTCAAGACTCACTATTGTGGTATTAATGGCTAATAATACACATTGCTTCCCTTAGGTATTTGTCAATGACAAACTTATTGCCCTGCCATATTCACGCTATGGAGTACAGATCTCTGGTATTGGAATCAACATAGTGCTTGAGATTCCTTCAAAGAAGATTGTTGTCACTTTTAGTGGATTAGCCTTCACAATCCATTTGGCGTATGAGTACTTTGGTGGAAATACCTGGGGACAGTGTGGTAAGTTAAGTTCTGGGGATACTTCATGTGAGGAAAGTAAATCAAAGAAATTATAAAGTTTATAACTGTAAGATTCCAATGGAGCAATTATCATATGTATTGCTAATAGCATTATATTCTCCTAATGTAGCCAGATGCTTACTAGTGTTTTCTAATTACTATACAAAATTAATTGATCTGTGGATTATAAGATATAAAACATATTTAGGCATAGGCCAAGATTTATTTATCTCATGGGTTGTTAAAACTTACAGCTGTTCCTCCAAAACACATCACAACACTATATTGGGTTAATGTTATAAGCCTTATCCAGTCCAAACACATCTTGGACCTTTGTTTTTAGCTGCTAAAGTGACAGTAGTTAAGGACACCATAGTATCAATTGAAAGGCAAGGCAGACATTTACTTGAGCATTATATCAAGTTCCAGTGAGGGTTTACCCATGGATGGTGTGGGGTGGTCATGTGGTCAATGTCCTCAAAACCCAAGTCATGAGGTAAAGCTAAACATGGGTAAACTCGCAAACCTAAATTGCTGACAAGAACATAGCATGTTGCTATTGTCCAATGACATTATTTAAAATAAAAAAAAGAAAAGCTCTATCTTTTCTAAATTAATTTGATTATTTGATGGGACTTCATTTATTCTCCACCTGCTTTGTTTTTCTCCTTGGAATCTCTTGGGCCGTAATACAGACATACTGTACAAATATATACTCATGTGCAAGGCCAAGCAAGCAAGGTATATCAAGTCAATGCACTTATTGAACCTTCCCTTCTTTAATTATTTTGTTTCTACATTATTGCATATATAGGTTCATAGTTTCATAGGTAGGTACTCGGCTATCTGCCCAAGGGCATTTATAAGCCTAGCTAGAGTATGTCGGCTTTCGCCACCCCATTGATTAATTAACTGATCCTCTGTCAAGCAGAGCCAATGAAGTGATCCCAGGGGTGTAGTTTCTGTTACCCATCCACTCGTAAAGGTTTCTATTGAAGAGTCTTAGTGAGGGGCTCTGCCTAATGTAGTTTGGAATTTTGTTCCAAAGCATGTGGAGTCTCTGTGACAGGAATCTATCCTTCCAGCATGTTCTGTTTATTGTTGTGGCTAGACTTAGCTCACTAGAATGTGTGGCTCGCAGTGACTTGGATTTCTTTAGGTGAAGCATGTCCATCAATTCTGAGTTGGACATGGCTTTGTAAGTCAGGCAGAGATCACCTCTGAGTAAGCAATATGCCACTGAGTACAGCCGGAGTTTTTTTAGTTGGGCTGCATAGGACATATGTTTGAGGCTAGTAATCCTCTTGGTGAGGTACTTTTGTGGTCTTTCCAGCTGTTGGAAGTGTACATTGATGGGTCTAATGAGTGACGAGTAGAGGGGCACTATAACCTCTTTATTTCTAGATGCGAACCCTTTAGTAATTAGATGGGCCACATAGAAGGATTTCCTAACTACTTTGGCAATATGATTGTCAAAGGAGAGATTACTATCTACCTGGGTCCCCAGATCTCTTATTACCTCTTCTGTATTAAAGGGGCTGCCACCTATGTGGTAATTATTGGGTGTTTTGTTTTTCCCAAATGGGATGACTATGCATTATTTGGCATTTAGCTTGAGACCATGACTTTGACACCAGGTGTTCATCTCAGTAAGGCCCTTTTGGAGAATGTCCATGTCAGCTGGAGAGTCAATTATGGCTCCCAGTTTGCAGTCATCAGCAAACTTGGTTAGCCATAGTCCTCCTGTGTTTTCCTGTACTTCTGAGAAGTATATGCCGAACAGTAGGGGTCCCAGGACTGAGCCTTGTGGGACACCACTTGTGACTGGTTTAGAGTCGACATGGAGCCCGCTATTCTTACCGTGTGAGTTCTGTCTGTAAGCCAGTTGGCAACACATCTCATGACATAGGAGTTTATGTTCAGGCTGGTGAGTTTTTCTGTAATACCTGAGTGGGGAATGGTGTTGAAAGACTTGGCGAGGTCAAGGTAGGCTGTGTGAACCACCTTTCCCTCGTCTATGGCCTTGGTGACTGTCTCGAAGAAGTCAACCAGGTTTAGTATGCATGATCTGCCCTTAACAAAGCCGAACTGGGTCGGGTCAAGTGTTTGGAGGTTCCCAAAGTCTTTGTTAATGAGTTCCATGACGATGCGCTCCTTAGCCTTGCAGACCAGGCTAGTCAGGCTTATAGCGCGATAGTTACCAGGGTCAGTTGTGGCCCCCCCTTTGAGGAGAGGAATAACCATTGCTGTGCACCATTCTATGGGCACGTAGTCTGTGGAGAGGCTGAGGCTGAACAGCGTGTTTAGATGGGGGGTTAGTTCGTTCTGTAGTTCGTGCAAGACACAACCTGGGACACCATCTGGTCCCATTGATGCTGTGTTTTTGGCTTTTGAAAGGGCTGTTTTCACCTGTGTGTCTGTGATTTTTGGGACACTACACTTTTCCGGTATTGTTATGGGCCTTTTTGGGGTGAGAGGGGGGTGAAGTTTGCACTGAATCTATCTGCCAGGATGTTGGCAATATCAGTAGGTTCAGTATATGTTGTGCTATTTTGCACTAGTTCAGTGCATATCTGCAAGTCTCCACTTAGATTCTTAACATAGCTAAAGAAGGCTTTGTGATTATCTTTTGAATCCTTGGATATTTTTCTTTCAATGTTAGGCTTGGATGATTTCATGAGGGATCTTAGTTTCTTACTGATACTGATCAGGGATGTTTTTCCTTCTTGGGATTTGCTTTTTTTTCTGAACTAGTTTACTCCTTCTATTGTATAGCCTGTTTATGTCAGGGGTCCACCAAATGGGTTTCCTTCTCTTAGAGGAGTGAGTCTGGGTTTTGCTAGGGATGGCACAATCCATGCATCCTTGTAGGTGCTCATAGAGTGCATTTGTAAAGGTTTCTACATCTTGGGCAGCATTATCCTTTAGTGTGGGGGCTGTGAAACTTACCACCTCTGTCTTAAGTAAGGTGAAGTTTGCTTTAGAAAAGTTTTTTACTGTGGTTTCCTTAGTTGGGGGTGGTGGTGGGGTGTGGACATCCAGAGCTATTAGTTTATGGTCTGATCTAACCAATGACGGGTTGACCTCTGGTGTGGAACACCTGTTGCCCATGTTGGTGATGACCAGGTCCAATATGTTTTCACCTCTGGTAGTGGAGTTTACCAGCTGATCCAGGGTGTTTGAGTTGATGAATTCCAGGAAGCGCTGGGCCTGGGAGTTTGTACTCGAGTAGTTTTCCCAGCGAATGGTAGGGTAATTGAAATTACCCAATATCAGGGTGTTCGGTAGGACCTACATGTTTTCCAGTGACTCCAGAAAGGTGGAGTGGTGGTCCTGGGTCATGGAGGGTGATCTGTAGCAGGCCACAATTTGCATTGCAGATTTGCACGATGTTAGTTGCACATGGATGATCTCAGAGGTATTATGCTATGCCACTAACCTGGAGGTGTAGGTATCCTTGATGAATATGGATACACCCCCTCCTTTTGTGTTTCGGTCTGTGTTCTGTGGCTGAAATGTGTGGTATGAGTTATAGCCCGATAGTGCTGGGGCTCTCTCTGGAGCCTTGAACCAGGTTTCAGTTACTGCACAGATGTTGACGTTCTCCATACTGAGGAGTGCTTCGAGCGCGTGCATTTTGAGATTTAAACTCCTGGCATTGAGTAGCATAACCCTCAGTTTTTTGTTAATTGTGCTGTTTACGGAGGTGGGTTTGACTTTTGAGACTTGCCTAAAAAAGGCACTATGGTGGCAGCAAGACACTTGACCAGTATTTGAAAACCTAGGGGTGACAGGTGCAAGCCGTCTCTTGTGAAGCAATGCGGCTTATAGAGCATGTCATCCCAGGCTGACAGAGATTGGATCCCCTTTGAATGACACCAGAAGCTTAGCCAGTTGTTGAAATTGATCATTTTTTCTTTATACTGAGGTATCAGTCTTGGTGTGGGCAGGATGCTAATCAGGGTCAGGGTCATACCAGCCTGGGCTACATGATCAGAGAGCTCTTCCATATCTCTTTTCATGTAGTCCAGGGAGGTACATCTCAGGTCATTCACATCAACATGAACAATGGAGGACAGGAGGAGTCATATTTGTACTTGTTCTGGAGTGACCTGAGTGCTTGTGTTATGTGGCAGATTATGGTCCCCGACAGGCAGCTAACAGTAACCTTCTGCTTGTCCAGTCTAGTGAGTGGGACATCAGTGTGCCTGACTATAGAGTCACCTATTACTAGTGTGTTAGGTATGTTATTTCACCTTAAGGGCTGTGATTGTGCGGCACACTGATTTTGTGTATTATGTGTTGTCTGGTTTGTGACGGGTGGTGCAGGTTGTTTGGATGTATCCTTTGGAGGTCTCTGATGCTTTTGCAGGTTTTTATTTAGAGCCTCCGAGTATGATTTTGTGTAGTTATGTGTATTTTTTGCCAGTGCTGTTTTAGTAGGTCTGTGTGCGGCTGGAGTTGTGGTGCAAGTATTAACCTTCTCCTCTTGACTGTCTGTTCCAGTCTTGGGTGGAGACAGCTTAGCTTTCAGTTTGGCTGTATAATTGCATCTCTCGCATATGTTAGTGTTTTCTGGCAGGAGAAGAGGGTTGTCTGTGTACATGAGGCAATTGTAACATTGCCTCAGGATAACCAGATTCACCAGTTGCACTGGAGAGTACACCTCAAATTGCCCTTTGGTCATGCCTGAATAGTAGGGTGAGCTGCTTACTCGCTTGGTTGGTGAGGGGTGAATAAAGAGCCTTGCCCTGCTGGTCAATCAGTGTCAGGGTATATTAGTGCTTGCTATTAGGTCTGAGCAAGTGCTGGGCTGTAGGATGCTTTTTGAGTGCTTAGGTTGAGAGCTAGACTAGTTTCAAGGGAAAAAATGAAGAGGAGACTTAGTGGAGCCGGGAATAATTTAACCATAGCTAACCGGCACTGCCTGGTGCACAAAACCGTGCAAGCACGGTTTTTATAGTAGGGAAATAAAAGAGATAAAAATTAGCCCAAAATAGCCAATAAACTACTAACTTCTAGGCTGGAACCACTCCTCCAGGGACAGATAGGTTGCTTAAAGCTCCCCTCTCTCACAGGTGAACAGAGAAACTTCCTTCTATCCAAGTAAAGTATGGGCAACTCAGAAACTAGTATCACAGCCCTGAATTCAGCACTAGCCTGAAAACTGTACTATATTAGCTTAGAAAGGTGGGAAACAAGGATTTTTTTTTTTGAAAAGATAAGGCAAAAATAGTAAAAAATATACTTACAACAGCTTTAAACGACTACAAACGATCAGAATAGGCTATCGCACTTTAGTGTGTAGCTTACAACAGTTAAACAAATCTCTGTGTATGGGGTTGTGTTTGCAGTCATTGAAATGTTTAATGCATTTATATGCCCCACCTTAATATATAGGTCTCCAGCAATATCTCATAATATTTGTTCCATTTTAAAGGTACATGCACCAATAACCAGGCAGATGACTGTCTACTACCAGATAATACAAACTCATCTTGTGAACACATGGCTGAGCAATGGATGGTATTCAACCCAGAAAAACCACAGTGTGTACTGCATACTGGTGCCACAGTAGTGCCTTCACCTAAACCAACAGTGGCAGAAAATCCATACTGTGGTCGTTCACCAATCTGTGATCTCCTTTACAGCAAGTAAGTTACTGGAAAAGAAATGTAAAGTGTTGTTCTTAATTTAATTTTTATGAAATTTTATGCACCTGGTCTTGCTAATGATGCATAGGCAGCCAGAACTCTTCTGATGTCTATTTTAAACAAGTTTTCATTAACAGCAAACACAGGGTTGAGATCTGGGAGCCTATGTTGACAATGAACTGTTCTTTAATCACCTTGTAGCTGTTGTGTAAAAAAGCCATTTTTTTTTTAAAGATAACAACAATTACATAACCATTTGAACCATATGTGGTGATAAAACTAAATGGTTGGTCCATTTGAGATGTTGTGTCTCTGTGCCTGTGGAATAGTATTGCCTCTGATCCAGGCACTGAGATAGATTTGTGGTGGGTATATTTACATTTATATCTATATCTATCTATCTATCTATCTATCTATCTATCTATCTATCTATCTATCTATCTATCTATCTATCTATCTATCTATCTATCTATCTATTCACACACACACACAAATATATATATATATATAAATATATATATATATATATATATATATATATATATATATATATATATATATATATATATATATATATATATATATATATATATATATATATATATATATATATATATATATATATATATATATATATATATATATATATATATATATATAAATATATATATATATATATATATATATATATATATATGGGATCACTACAAAATGCCCAAAATCCCGATGCTGAAAACACCGAGACAAGATGACCGAAACCTCACATTACCGAAAGACCAGAAGCGCGAAATGCAAAATCCCGATGTTAAGGGATTTTGCTTTAGCACTTCTGGTGATGCGGTTCAGGTAAGTATGTATGTGTAAGTGTGTTTGTGAGGGGTGTAGTGTGTTTAAGTGTGTGTTGTGACTGTGGTGTGTGTGCTGTAATGTGTGGGTGTGAGTTTACCTTGTGTGTCTGTTTGTGCGATCTCGGAGTTAGAATAATAAAGTAGGGGGGCCCTTGCCTATGTGTAGTGTAGGATGCATTGTTTGGTTGTGGGGGGAAGGTGTGTGTACGTGTGTGTGTGTGTGTATGCTGTTTGGTTGTGTAACTTTTGCGATTTTGAATTTCGCGGTTTTAAATATTCGGTATTGTGGGGTTTCGGGCATGTGGTCTCTGTGTTTTAAGCATCGGGATTTTGGGCGTTTGGTATCTAGTAGTGATTCTATATATATATATATATATATATATATATATATATATATATATATATATATATATATATATATATACACACACACACACACACACACACACACACACACACACACACACACACACACACACACACACACACACACACACACACACACACACACACACACACACACACATATTTATATATAGATCTACTTTCATTCACTGAAAACACATTTCACTGAATTTCAGTTCACCCACACCAAATCACTGAAAGCTAAAAATCATTGAAAACTCATTTCACCGATTCACATTTCACTGAATGCAGAGTACTGTAAGGCAAGCAAAATGTATATGCCCTTTTCCCCACTGTAGTGTGATCCTGGAGTTAGTATATATAGTTGGGGGGCACGGCCTCCCCATATAGTGGTGTGGGGGGCTGTGCCCCTCACCTAGTTTGCGTTCATATTTATGAATCTCATTTCACTGAAAGCTAACAATAAACTAGGTGGGGCCCCCCACCTCCCCTAACTATATATATATATATATATATATATATATATATATATATATATATATATATATATATATATATACTAACTCCAGGAATGCACTACAGTGTGGAAAAGGGCATATATACGTTTTACTTGCCTTACAGTACTCTGCATTCAGTGAAATGAGATTTGGTGAAATGAGTTTTCAGTGATTTGAGCATTCAGCGAATTGGTGTTAATATTAGGGAGGTGAGGCTCCCACTATTTTATACCACTGATGTTAATGTTATTACAGACATTATTAGAAAACATTGGGGGATCCTGACAACAGACCCAGACATTAGGCAGATTATAGGTGACACACCAAAATTTTTATATAAAAATAAACTTAATCTTAAAAGGATGCTCTGCTATCCAAAATATTCTGTGGCATTTGGTGGTGACCTTAATGAATCAGTTACAAGTCCATGTGGACAATACAATTTTTGTGAGAGTATTAGTAATAGTGGCTTTTTTATACATCCAGATACTGGACATAAGTATGTAGTCAGTGCTAGGGCTGATAGCTATACACAACATGTTGTATATTTAGCACAGTTCACATCCTGTCAGTCATTCTATGTAGGGAAGACTGACAGGATGCTGAAAGATAGGATCAGAGAGCATCTTTACCATATCAGGGTTGGCTCAAAAAATAGTGCACGGTCTAAACATATTTACAGGAGGGTAGCTTACATAAATTTAAATTTTTAGTCATTGAACTGGTCTTACCTAAGAAACAAGGTGGTGATATTAGGAATCATAAGCAGAGAAGTTAAATGGCTAATCAGACTAAGGGCAGATTGTGGATTAGGTCTTATTGACAAAGTCCCATTGAAAGCCATACTGAAATCAAGAGCCTTGCAAGTTAAGTAATTAATACTGAGCATTTTTATTATGTTTATTACTATGCTGAAGTTTCCTCAAAGTTATTTATCTGATGCTGTACTAGTTTTTGACATATTTTTAAGTGCATGGTTTTAATGTCTACTGTTCCTTTAATGTTTACTGCCTCAGTGGAAGAACCCTTTTTATTTAATTGATATCTTTATGTGATTGGCTCTGTATAATTATATAAGTGGATGAAGGGGTAGCCTGTGTGTTTTTATGGTTTGACAAAGCCCTATGGTTAAAGCGCTTACCTGTTTCTGAAGTACTGAAAGTTTTTTGCTGCAATAAAACAGCAATGTTTTATGTTCTAGTTGTTTCTGCATGGTCCTGCGTTGCCTTGGATTGTTCTGCTGTTATTTTGTTTTATTTTATGTTGGAACATTTTTTACTTTATTATACTTCCCATTAAGTATCATATTCACACCATTCTTTTTTTCCAACCAATCTCACTTACTTTTAACTTCCATAATTCCATTGTTATCATATTCTCTTTTCCCATCCTGTTCCTTTTTACTTTTCTCTGTATTTCTTCCTATACATTTTTATATTTTTTTATACAGTACCTTACCCATCATTTCTTTTTGTCTTTCTTTTCCCTTTCTCATTACGAAAAATAAATGCATAAATACCAAATGCACCACTGCATTTTTTAAATTCAAACCACTTTATTTTTATAATAAATTATCCCCCTTTTCACTAGGTTCAGCCTTGAGCCCTAAATTAAGGTAAATAAAAATCTCCTATAACTCCATGCATAACTTTATCCATTTGAGTGGGAATCACACACACACACACACACACACACACACACACACACACACACACACACACAAGTATATATAGATGTGTTTTCTTTATATCTATATATATCATCTATATATATTATCTATATATCTATCTATATATTTATATCTATGTATCTATTATCTATCTCTCTATATAAATATTCCCACTAAATATTCTGTTCTTCCTAATATGTAAGTATTCACCATATATGTCTTTTTATAAAATAAATGAAAACTTTTCTACCAAATCAACATTTCTTTTAATGTGTTCCAAGATCTCTGTCAACTGAATACATTTTCATATTCACCAAATGTCACTCCTAAAACCTTTGTCTTTTTTCTTGTGAAATATATTTCATTTTTTTATCTCACCAAATCCCTTAACCTTCATTTTGTTTAACTATAGATCATCTCATTTTAACAGTTTGTTGCTCCTTATTACAACCTCACTTATCCATCCCATTTGTAATCAGAACTAAATCATCTGTGTATGTCATACATATTGGTAATGTAACATTTCCTTCCATCTCACCTCCTTCCTCCCACGTCATACATGCCTATCAGTATTACTGCATTCATTACTAATACAAATAAGCCCATACTCATTGGACATCCACATTTCACTCCTCTCAATACTTATTTCTCCCATCCATCCATTTATCCTAACTTGCACCCATGAATTTTCATAACATTTATTAATAGTTTTCCCTATGTCATATACCCATAAAATCTACCACATTGCCTCATGACTCACTTTATCAAATGCTTTAGCTGCATCACACCTTTATTTTTTTTTCAGTATCACCTCTTCTACTTCTTTTACTATAATTAACATTTCTTTCACCTCTCTTCCCTTTATACCATAAATTCTTTCTCCTACTACCTCATCTAGTACTTTCTCCATCTTTTTGTAGTATTTTCAAAAATATTTTATTATGTGTATTACGTAGTTTTATGGGGATCCAATTTTTTATAGCTCTTCTTTTATTCTTTTTTCCATATACATGTTATCACTCCTCCAAGTCTTCCTCCATTATACCTTCCTTCATCCATTCATTTAACATTTAAAAAGTATCTCTTTTGTCTTTATTCGTTTCCTTATAATACTCATAACCTATAACATCCAATCCTGGTGCTGATTCATTCTTACCTTCTTTTATTACATTCTCCATTTCTTCAATTATTGTATAATTTTCTAAAAATATACTTAATCTTGCAGATATATATTTTTTAGACTTTCTAGTCTTCTTGCCCATCCATGTCTTCTTTTTCATACATTTTCTCTGCAAAATTTCCTACCACGCCCATATCAGGCTCTTGTTTGTATTTTATATTTCCTTTGTCATCTGAGATAAAATCCAACCTTCCTTCTCTCATTTTTACTTATTTTCCTAAATAAGGGAAAACCTTCTCTTTCTTTTCTTTCAGAAAAAAAATCTATGCCTATGTAACATTTGTACTTTTTCCCCTATTCTTTTAATACATCTGTCTTTCTATTTCCCTTATTTGTCGCTTCTTTTTTTCTTTCTCATAATCCATACATTTTTTAATTCTTTCATCTTCTTCATACATTGTTGTACTTCTGCTTATATACTGCCTACCACTGTGTTCAATTTTTATAAAATGTTCTAATTTCTGTAATATTTCTCTTATTAGAAGCAGAGTTTAAAAAGTAAGAAATTAATCTTTTAATACATTTTCTCTCTTGCATTATTTCACTGTCTTCCCCTATTCTAGCCCATACTGCTTTATGATCTGCAAGCTCTATCTTCCTATATTATCCTTTTTAAGCGTTTTACTTCCAGGTCTAATTTTTTTCTTTGTCCTAAGTCTCCCATCAATTGATTTTTCAACTATCTTGTTCTTTCATGGAAAGGAATACTAGTATTTTTATGAATATATCAAGCCTCTGATGTGGGGAGCTTCATAATGGGACTTACATTAGCTGGGTGCATGAGCAGATGGTCAAAGAAAGAGATAGTGGTCACTGTTCTCAGCAAATGCATGTATTCCATTTACATTACAGAATGTTTTAATTTAATTTCCCAATACTAATTCATTATAGCCAGCCATGACAGTTCAGCATTAAATGTAATGGAAAGGACTCTATTTTTATTTTATTTTAAAAGAGGTATTCTATGAAAAAAAGTAAACTATCAAAGCAATAAAATGTTATCTTTCTTATTTTTCTTAAATTCCAGCGTTTTTGAACAATGCCACCATTACTTGCCTCCGGATAATTACTTCAAAGGCTGTATGTTTGACTTTTGCCATATGCCCAACACATCCATCGAGTGCAGTACATTACAGAACTATGCGGCCCTTTGCAATCAGCAGGGTATATGCATTGATTGGAGGAACTTTACAAATGGCACATGCGGTAAGTAATCTGACACAAACATAACTTTCTGATTTATTAAATACATCATGGAATCTTCTTGTACTCTTCTGTGTGTAAATATGTGTATGTGAGAGAGAGAGAGAGAGCATATGTGTGTGTGTGTGTGTGTGTGTGTGTGTGTGTGTGTGTGTGTGTGTGTGTGTATGCATTTTGTGCTAACCTTATTGTTTGGTTATTAGGGTGTGTAAAGGCACATACTTTGTGCACAGTACCAAATATAGTGTTTATTTTCCATCTACATGCACTTATCCAACTTTATTAATGCTCTTTTAACATAATCTAAAGATATCACCACTCTTCCTGTATCATCAGCTTTTATGAACCTGTTTATTTTTTCAGTTAAAATAGCACCATTCAACATATTCACATTCATTGCAGCTGCTCTGGCCATATTTAGATGATGTAAAAGTAAAGCAGAATCGTTTATACTATAAACCACAAGTTAACATAATCTGTTGCACATGATAGATTTCTTTTTGTGTGTGGACAAATTAATAAGGGGAAAAAAATAAATAATATTTCTGATTTATTTTAGAAAGCAAATGTTAACAACTTGAAAACAAAATAAGATAATAGGACATAGTGAGCATAAAAGTTGTTCAGCATGCAGGAATTTATACAAAGAACATTATTTATTTTAGATGGATGTTTAACTTGTTTTGTTAATCACCAAGAAACAAACATTCATTTTTCTATATTTAACAAACTGAAGTGAATAACATTATAATGGAAATAAGAGTAGGTTTGGTAGCATTCAAGTGTTAGAAAAAAAAGACTACATTCAAGTGTTTGCAAAATGAGTGCTATTTTAATAGATGCACCCTTATTTTTTTCTGAAACAGATGGAAAACTATGAAAGAGTAATTTTCCAATAGTTTGTACTTACTGTTTTTGCACAAGCACAGTAACAGTTTGATGGTGGACTTTAGATGAGTAAACGTGTGAGGAGAAGGTGCCCAATCTTATAAAAAAATTAACACATGGAACTATCTGAAAATAACTTGAGGTACTCCTAAAAATGGAGAACATCGATATTTGTGCAGTAACTGAGACCTGGTTCAAGGCTCCAGAGAGCACCCCTGGAATACCAGGCTACAACTCTTACCACACTTTTCGGCCAGCAAAGCAGGACCGAAACACTAAAGGTGGAGGAATGTCAATATTCACCAAGGATATTCACACCACCAGGCTAGTTGCCCAACACAATGCGTCTGAAATTCTCCAGGTGCAACTAACACTAGGTAAGACTGCAATCCAAACTGTAGCTTGCTACAGATCTCCCACCATACCCCAAGACTCTCACGACACCTTTCTAAACATACTGGAAAATATTAAGATAGAACCAAACACCCTAATACTGGGTGATTTAAACTACTCTGCCATTAACTGGGAAAGCTACTCATGTACCAACACCTTTGCCCAACGGTTCTTGGAATTCATAAATTCCAATGCCCTGGATCAACTAATCCATAGTCCCACCAGGGGCTCCAATATCCTAGACCTGGTCATTACCAACATGGGAAATCAATGGTCCACACCTATGGTCACCCCCTCGTTAGTCACGTCTGACCATAAGCTAATCACCCTTAACATCCACATCCCACACCCACCCCCCAGTAAGGAAACCTCCATAAAAAACTTCTCCAAAGCCAACTTCATGCTATGCAAGTCAGAAGTGACAAACTTCATGACACCCATGCAGACGGGAGCTGAAAGTTCAACTGCTGAATCCTACACTAAGGCACTGTATGAGAGCATCCACTCATGCATAAATCGTGCCATCCCAAATAGAACCAAGATGCTCTCATCCAAAAAAAGAAGCCAATCTGGTGGTCCCCTGCCATAAACAAACTTTACAACAAAAGGAAGAAACTGTTGCAGAAAAGAGGAAAATCCCAGGATGCAAAAAACGTCCTTACCAGCCTCAGTAAGAAACTGAGATCCCTCATAAAATCCTCCAAAGCTAGTTATGAAAATAAAATTGCCAAAGTTTCCAAAGACAACAACAAGGCATTCTATAACTATGTCAAGAATCTAAATGGCAATGCTCAGATCTGCTCTGAGCTAAAACAGAATGGCATTAAATATACTGATCCCAAGGATATTGCCAATATCCTGGCAGATCGATTCAGTGCCAACTTCATCCCCCTCTCACCCCCTAAATGACCCATCTCAATACCGGAAGATTGCCAAATTCCGGTAATAACGGCCACACAGGTAAAAAACACACTCTCCAAAGCTAGGAATATAGCATCCATGGGACCAGATGACATCCCGGGCTGTGTACTGCATGAACTACAATATGAACTGGCACCTCACCTAAGTGTCAAGTTTAATCATAGCCTCACCTCAGGTTTTGTGCCTACTGAGTGGCGCACAGCTACAGTTATCCCACTCCACAAGGGGGGATCCACATTGGATCCCGGAAACTACTGTCCCATCAGTCTGACAAGCCTTATCTGCAAGGCCATGGAGCGTATTATCATGGAACTTATAAACAAAGACATTGGCAACCTTCAAACACTGGACCCCACCCAGTTTGGCTTCGTGAAGGGCCGATCTTGTCTCCTGAACTTGATTGACTTCTTCGAATCAGTCTCCAGAGCCACTGACAGGGGCAAGGTGGTCCACACAGCCTATCTAGACGTTGCCAAGGCCTTTGACACCATCCCCCACTCTGGAATCATAGATAAACTTACTAAGCTGGGCATTAATGCCTACATCACCCAATGGGTTGCTAACTGGCTTACTGATAGAACCCACACTGTAAAAGTAGCCGACTCCAAATCCAGCTCCAGACAAGTGACAAGTGGAGTACCTCAGGGTTCAGTCCTGGGACCGCTCTTGTTTGGCATCTACTTCTCTGAAGTACAGGCCAACACAAAGGGACTCTGGATAACAAAGTTTGAAGATGACTGCAAACTGGGAGCCATTATTGAATCCCCAAATGATGTGGATACTCTACAAAAGGGCCTTACAGAAACAGATGCTTGGTGCCAGAGCCATGGGCTCAAGCTCAATGCCAAGAAATGTATAGTTATCTCCTTTGGGAAAAAACATGTATCCGTGAATTACCATATAGGTGGCAGTACACTAAACACCGAAAGTTTGATAAGAGACTTAGGGACACAGGTGGACAGTGGTCTCACCTTCGATAACCACATCTCCACAACAGTCAGGAAATCCTTCTATGTGGCACACCTCATCACTAAGGGCTTTTCATCCAGAAAAAAGGAGGTCATTGTCCCACTGTACTCATCCCTCATTAGACCCATTATAGAATACAGTGCCCGGTTTGGTATGTACCTCTCAAGACATCTGCAACAACTGGAAAGGCCACAGAAATACCTCACTAAAAGAATCACAGGCCTAAAGCAGATGCCCTATGCTGACCGCCTTAAAAAGCTCCAGCTATACTCTGTCGCATATTGTCTACTCAGAGGCGATCTTTGCTTAACATACAAGGCAATGTCAAACCCAGAGCTGTTGGACATGCTACACTTAAAGAAATCCCAATCCCTCAGAGCCACACGCTCCAGGGATCTAAACCTTGTCATCACAATAAACAAAACATGCTGGAGGGATAGGTTCCTGACCCAGAGACTCCCCAGACTCTGGAATAGATTGCCCATACATGTCAAGCAGAGTGCCTCTTTGGTCCTCTTCAAAAGGAACCTTGACGATTGGATGGGAGAAAGGAAATTCACCCCGGGGATCACATCAGTCGCCCTGCTAGACAGGGGTCCAGGGAAGTAAATAGTGTGGGAAGAAATAGCCAGGGAATTGTTATGGCTAGGCTTGTATATGCCCTAGGGCTGATAGCCTAGTACCAACCTATGAACCTATGAACCTATGAAAAAGAAGAATATAGTGAATGTAACTACATTCTGAAAAAAAAAAACTGAATTAAAGGGATGAAAAATGTGAAGCACCTGAGATGGCATGAAATATACAATTGCTACTAGAAATATTAAAAGTGTTGGTATCCATTCATAATAATATAATAATACAGGATAATAATAGAATTTTACAGACCCCTCTTCTCTTCATAAAGTTTACATTTATGAATCAATAATCTCCCATCTTACAACAATTCATCTGAAGTAAAACTTGATCCATTGAACATTAATAGACCTAAAAAGAAGTGGTCAGAAAATGAATCCTGGGAACTTGTAGAAAGCCATGGTATTACTTCTGTAACAGAAACATGGCTCAAGGACATATTGTGTCCTTACAGATCTAGTCAGAACAATTCTTGCCTTCTTTTTGACAGCAGACTGGGTAGTAGAAGTGGACATGGTACATTTCTAATAATAACAAAAAAGAAAAGAAAAAAAAAAAACAAGCCCATATTAATTCTAATATGTACCTCCTGTAACCCCTCTGAAAATTACACCCAAAGCTGGATATATGTCACTGCTGTGCTAGGAAATCACACTAAAAATAACTTATGGGCTGTATACATTGCTCACTCTCATCCATATCCCTTGTTGAAAATGCAATAAAACATGTTCATAGATTAATAGATAGTACTAGGCTAACTGCCCTTGAGGGCTATTTTAAGCTAAGTCAGTTATCCCATGTGAGAATCAAACCCTTTATTTTGTGTTTGTAAGGTAAACACCTTAAAGATTATGGCAACCTCACACCCAAAAGTGCATAGCCATTCCAGGTGGTCAGTTGTTTTGCAGGGACACACACACACACACACACACACACACACACACACACACACACACACACACACACACACACACACACACACACACACACACACACACACAAGTAGCCTGAAGTGAGATTAGAACCCCTACCTATCTAGTATTATACACTATAGCTCACAGTACGTATCACATGAGCCATGGCTTAAGTCTACTACTTTCACCCAAAACATTACTCTGATGGGTGATTTCAGCATAGATGCCTCAGTACTACCAGGTAACAACCTACAAAGACTTCTTGAATCCCTTGGCCTGATATTAATATTGAAAAAAAAAATTCCAAGACAACCATTAAGAGGTCTGGACTCAACCTCAGGCGTTATTGTTAGCAGCATTCAGCTCAGGATAAACACTGATATTTTGCCAAGATGTATTCAGTTCTACTATGAACAGTGATATACTCATGGAATAATCTGTATAAAGTAAGCAGATAAGAAAGCAGTGGGGAAGCATGTGAATAAATAACATTAACATTAGCTAGTTATGAGAAAAACTGTGCAAGAGGTGTAAAACACATAGAAGGACATTTCTGTTTCTGTTGTTAAGGACTCAGAATACATAATTTGAGTCACTTGGGGCTAGGGTTGCCATATGTTCCTCTATACACAGGGCAGTCCCTACTGGGCAGTTGTACCCTACAATAAAACATTAAAAACATGTAAATGTCCTGTGATTATGGAACAAAAAATGTTTTCTAGCATTCCTTTAATACTTGCATGAAGCAGTTATTTTCCATCAGAAACATCTCAATATGATATGCAACAACAGAATCAGCTCAAGCCCTACAACACTGAGCTTGTATTTTGACAAAAAGTTAATAACTGTTTTATGTTATAAGGCTTTGAACACCTTATCTCTATCCATCAGGTCAATATCCTCCCTCCCATCCTTCAAAATCATTCTGAAGGACTTCTTATCTAAAAGCTGTCTCTGTTCTTGCTCAACATCAGAATAAACTATATCCATAAATTTGAACAAATACCTATTTATACCTTACATCTCCTTACTCTCCCACCTTCACTCTCTTCCTTACTTCTATCAATTTCTCTACCCTGAAATTCTCTCTAAATATACCATAAGTCTGCTTTTCTATGACTTTGTACTGCAATTCCTGTTTGTATTATACTAACTTACCTTTAATTTCTCTATAAACTGGCTAACATTCCTCTCACTATTAAATCATTATCATATAACTTGTATCTATTCTTAACCAATGTTTTCATATTATAACTAATATCATATAATTATTTAAACTGTAGTTGTTTTTTGTATTATTTTGAAGTCTGTAAAATGCTCTATAATACTTTGAAACTTTTCTCTCTGGGCCTCCATTGAATAATGGCATTCTACACATTTGGACTTTACTGGTAGTGTCAATAGATAAATAAAATATAGTACCCTGTGCACACTAGGGTAAATATAGCTTGTGTCAACAACATCCCAAATAATCTCTCAGTGACTGAGAACTCAGATGTAATAACCAAAGCTTTTGAAGCATTACAGTGCTAAAATAAAACTTACAGTGAAACAGCTTCAATTGATTATATCATTAAATACCAGCAACTCTGTAACACAAGTCATATGCTTTATGTTCTGGAACTCTCACCAAGCCAGTATTCAGTCTTTTAAAATGTTAGATTTACATTATTTTTACCTGAATTTTTATGTTGTACTATACCAGTCTTCAATAATTAACTAAATAAAATAATCAAACATGCTCTACTGTATGTGATCCAGACAGGTCTACTTCTCTTATTCGAAAACACAATTCTTCAAACAAGAGAAGCCCTTCGGTTAAGTGCACTTTCGCTAAAGGGGATCTTGGGTTTCCCTTGTTCGAAGAAGTGTGTTTTTGAACAAGAGAAGTAGACTCGGTCCAGACATGGTATTTATGAAGGCAGACATGGTATAGCAATGCTATTAACAGAAAATTTGGCATTTGGTATTAATTTTGATAATTTATGGGCTTACCTGTATAGCAGTGTGAGCAGGAGCAATATGATAAATCTGACATTAAATCCTTACTTTTATTATATTTTAACAAATTTTCTCTTCCAGATTATAAATGTCCTAAAACCATGGTATATAGACCATGCAACCCTGCTGATGAACCAACATGCAAGACAAGGTAAGCATCTTAAATGGAATCTTTCAATATATTTTAAACAACTAAAAAAATTCAGACATTACAATCTGAAATTATTTTTTGCAATTTGAAAATCAAAACCTTTTGACAAAAGCACACCATTCTGTTTACTGTTTGCAGGAAGAATCACATATATGGCTTTATTTTTTGACTGAATACAGTCACATGTTTTTATTATATGGGGTGGGACCTACTCAAATTAAGAAGTTTTCTTTTCTGCAGATCGAAGTCACACTATTGATGTGGATCACTTTTGAATGATGCTGTGGGTGTGTTGTCATTTTATAAATTGTAGTGCATGCTCTAACATTTAGGTGTCCATCAAGATGCTTAGCAAATAATACAGACACTGTAGATGAGTCTTATGTCTCCATAAGATCTTCATACTGACTCTTTCTAGAAAGAAGTAGTTCACATGACATGCATTTCCTGTAGCTAGTTATTAGCATATTTAAAAAGGTACAATGGGAAAGCCGAGTTAGATATTACACTGCTAGACAGTAGTGGGACACTTAAGATACAGTATGTAGTTATCAGTCCACTTGAGCTTTTTGTTCTGTGTGTTCAGTCCAGTGAATAACATCAAGTCATTGCATTTGTTGGTGTGAACAAAGGATTTGTAGTAGACTAGTAGTCCACCCATGTTTTCTTTCCATCGTTGCCATACATCAGACAATTGTAGGAGTCATCCTAACCAGCCACTGTTCTGACTTATAGTAGAGGCTGTCAGAACTGGTAGACAAGTCCCTTCTTGGTACCTGTCCAAGTATGGCATGGTTGGCACAGGCAATGATCCAATCTGGATATGGCACTACATGGAAGGTACACTATGGAATGGTACAACCAGGTTTTGGGATACTGTTCTGTTTATTTCAGAATTTGTGACCAGCATGACTTAGTCAGTGCTACCTGTCATGACTAGCATATATGACACTAACCATAGAACCCATTGAGGTGGCTAGCTTTGACTAGTGTAACAAGTGGTCAGGCTAGCTATAATTTTTTGTGTCATGTCCTATACTAACTACCTACTTGGATTTCTGAATTACAGCCTCATGTAAGCAACAATCCTGTATGTCAAAAATGCAAGCAAATAGCTATGATTATTAATTAAAACTACAGTCTAAGTAAACAATCCATTAACAAGTTATCTGTTGGATCTCAAAAACAAAAGATGACTATGAATTTTCATTTCTGAACAAATTCTAAATGTATTAGTTAAAGATGGTGCTGTTAGATGTGCTACTATTTAGATTGGTTTGTGGGAGCTGCATTTTGTCCTACCTGCCACGTTATCGAAGAATGAATGCAATTCATCAGGTACAGTTGATATAACCATGTCACAGAGACATTTATTTACTGAGATGTTTGCATCCAAGTGTATGTGGCAATACAGAAAGTTATAAAAATGAAAACAAGTGTTATTTAAAATGTACATTTCCACTGGTACAGTTTTGTTTGTGACATAAACACCTGTAATAAATGATGTAAACCAAATGCATTTTATCCTTGAAAACAGCAGTGATATAGACCTTTTGCCTCATGGACCTATGGTGGAAGGATGCTTCTGTCCTAATGGAACCATGCAACTTGCTCCTGGACTAGAGATATGCGTAGAGAGATGTGGTATGTCATTTTTAGTATGAAGATAAAAGTTTATATTTAGTTACTTCAAAAATACCTAATTTGATAACTTTATGATAGAGGGCAAGGTTGTGTATCTTTCTCTTAGGAATGTATATTAAGCAAGATTATTTACTTTAGGTGATACTAAAGGAAAAATGCATTTTCCCATCTCCTAGTTCATCAAAGCTTATTTTAGAAGGCCATTATTCATAAAAAAATTGTTACTAAAGGTAAAATGATTTTCAAAAATCAGAAAATCATTTAATTGCCTGCAGTAATGCATTTTTGTACTGAAGTACTGAGTTTAGAAAATGAAAATTAATGCATGCTGCTCTAATGTACTTGTTAATCACAGCATAACATTTAATAGCCAGGGAAATATGCCTTAGGATTCAGAAAGAATCATACAAATCATGTAAATTGCCTATCACAGGTGGGTCCATTTACATGACAGGAGGAGATACGATTCAGAGACAGCTATGACCACAATTAGGAAGATCTCTGAATCACACTTTTTACCATTAGCGCTATCGGACTTGTGACAGCAGTAGAAGTATTTACCCTGACAGCCTCTACATTTCATTGGTAAAAGCACCTCCCTACACTGACACACAGATATTCAGACATGCTCACCCTTGCTCATGCTCATACACACACACACACACACACACACACACACACACACACACACACACACACACACACACACACACACACACACACACACACACACACACACACACACACACACACACATAAACCCCACACCTACTTAAATGGACTTATTGACACATTCACTCATTCACCCACCCACACGCTCCTACACACACAGACACTCTGTCTCAGGTTCTTTCTCTTGAATGCCTACCTATCCTAATCAAATTAGTGAGACTACCCTGGCAGACAGATATACACATTCATTCGACTTCATTTATACTCTTACAGTCATGCATGTACACACACACACACACACACACACACACACACACACACACACACACACACACACACACACACACACACACACACACACACACACACACACATTTCCTCTCACATACACAGATGTCTTCTCTAAACTTCTCTGAATTTACCTGCACTCAGACTGCTTCCATTAGAATCAATGGGTGACCGCTGTCTTTTGACAGTGTTACATTTTCTCCTCCACCCATGAAAATTTATGCAGCTGAGGGATTCTCTGACTCATGCAGCATTGTGAATCAGGAACTGCAGACATTTCTGAGGGGAGACCGTGCAGCTAATTTTCTCCTCTTGACTGACCCTGACACTCAACAAGTGGGAATGCCCTCCACATTTGACTGCATATTTGTTAGCCTTACACCTTAATAAAAGAAAGTGAATTGTCTGAAAATGTTACACTTTCTTTAGTGAAAGTGTAAGAGTATAACTATATCATACTTCTATGTTGACCAATATGATTAATAAATAATGTATAAATATTACTGCTAATTAACTAAATTAATATGTATTATTCAATCTGAAATTAGTAATAGGAAATGGCACACGTAACATATATAAAATATGAATTAACAAGACCCCTGACATTGTGCACTGCTGTTATACAATTGTGTTATTTTAGAATGATTCATCATATCATTCTAAAATAATACCTCTGTGTAATAAGATGTGTGATGACAGGTATAGCTGCACATGATCATATGCATAGTGACTCACAATACATTTCCCTAGGGTTGTAGCTGCTACATTATAAAGGACTTTTTTAATGTGCAGGAAGAGTGTAATTTACATTCTTCCAAATGAAGCAAGTGTTTAATTGAAAGATTATAGATATTTTATATTGAAGTGTATTATTTAAATAATAATAATAAACAACTTGCCAAATTAGTTTTTCTGTTTAGCTGTGACAAAAAAAATAATACATGCTTTACTTTTTACAGTATCCACTTTCAATTGTCACTTGGTAAAATCAAACTGATGGAAAATATAAACGTTTACCTTGTAACAGGAGTGTAAAATACTTCATAAATATGTTAATTCTGTCTACAATGTGGCTTAAGCACCACTTTAAACATTCTAAAACAAGAGCTTCTCTCTGCTGTAGAGAGTGTAACATTCTTTGCATAACCAATATAATTCATATAACCTTTTTACACTGCTTGAGTTTGTTATAATTAGCCACAACAGCATAAATGCATACTATTTTGTGGATAATTCAGGACTGATATGAAAGAGACAGAAAGCTTTTTATTGTTTGAATGCTGTCATTTTTTTATATCATACACTGACTCTTTGCTATTTGGCATCTGAGTTAAATTTGACTACATAGTTGGGATTTGAGTGCAACACATTTTAATTCCTAGAGCTTTGTTTTAATGAAGCGTTACACAAATGCTTCTGAAACAGGTCTTTGTTTGGTTTACAGGTTGTCTTGGCCCAGATGGTATTCCAAGAGAGGTAAGTAATACAACTGATGTTTACAATATGGATGCAAATGTTGATTCATTTTGTGATGGATGCACAGTATATTGTAAAGCAGTCAAAACTGTATTAACATCTAAATCATTTGGCTTGATTTTAATACAGGTTTGTTTATTTGTCTGCTTATATTTGTTTATTTATTCAGTAATTCTTTGTTAACTTTAGTGGAGCATGGATCCAGATCAACCACTTTCAGACTCAGCCCAGGACAGAGTAACAAGTACAATTTAATAAGCAATTAATAAACTTTAAACCAAGGTATTGCCAAAAAGCAGTAACATCAGTAACATGACATGATGCATTGCTAACAGAGTAACATATTTATTAATAGCAGCAGTAACAAAAGTGAGTAGGTATTCATTATATGGCATAAAATATCAAGAGGGTTTGGTTACATAAATTGTACAGTTTTATAAATGTTTAATTATCCAAAAATGCATTTAGCCCACATATACTTGAATAATTTAACAAATATGCCATTCAGTTTTGTTAGTCCAACGCACGGCTACATGTTTTATGGTAATTACTACATGGCTGCATTTGATACATTTAGTGTGTAAATATAGTAGGAAATCATGCATTTATTTAGAAAAATTCTAAAGTGTTTAAATACTGATAGTGCAGTCATAAAGTACAGTATTGGTTTTATTTCAGAGGGCAAGAAGTGATACTGTAAATGTATATATACCCTGACAAAAAGAAACAACCTTTCAAAGGAAAAGGGATGCAGCTAAATATATTGCTTCCTAGGTGTCTCTGACTTCTAGTCCCCTTCACAGACTTACACATACACTTACTTAACTGAAACAACTGAAGACAGAAATTATCTACACAAAATGAACCTGTTTATAATTGCATGTGCACACAGTAATCCTTCTGGGCTTCTGACAGGAACATGTATAATAATACTATCACATTTAACTTTTTAGGTGCACCATGTTAATAACCTCGTTTGCTTGCACTGATTTTTTTTAACTTTTTTACAGAACACATGCATAAATCTCACAGATACTTGTCCCAGTAGCTCAGGGGTTGTCTTTTCTAAATAATTTCCAGCCTTGACCTTGAGAAACATACAACAGTGGGACTGGTATAGGCTGGGAAGTTTATATGACAGTGGTTTAAAAGATGAAGTCAAAGACGCTATGACAAAACTTTAGCTGCCATCTGCAAAGGCCTTTCCAGTACGGTTATCTTCCATGTCAAAACTGAAATTGCACACAAAAATTGTCACTGTTTGGAGTTTGATAGGAATATCCATTACAGGCTTGTAATTAGTCTTGATATTTGGAATGTCCTCAGCTCTGGATAATCAATCTGCAGCGATTTCTCACATGGAAAAGCACCCATTGAAAAAAAAAAATCAGGACCAGAGTTATACCTCATGTCCATCCCAGGACTGCTATAATCTTTACCTTCTGTCAACACCACTAACATTTTCTTGGCCAAAGTGGGGGAGAAGTGTTGGCTAGTTCTGCAACACGTGGTTTCCTTCAGTGTGTGGGCCATTGATGAGGACAGTCATCGTGTTTCTTAAAAGGCATGTTTCTGGGATAATGCAAACTCTGTGGGCTTACTCAAACTGGCAACTGACCATGAGAGCATAGTAGTCATTTAGGGATAACACTGCAGATAATACCCTTAGGTCAGGAGCCCCAGTCCTTTACTTTGTGCCTGTTTGCCTCTTTTCGGATACTGTTATTTATATATCCACCTAAATGTTCTTTTGACTAATGTGCTTTCCCCTGTTTTTCTTGTGTGTTATATTTGTAGAGGAAATGAGTATTAAAGAAGGCCACAAGCTTCCAATGGTAGTAGCATATGTCACCCCTGAACTAGGAGTACCTGCTGAGGTTCTGGATGTCATGAGAAGCTTCAAAACTAACTATACAGAGAGAGAGAGAGAGAGAGA
Source organism: Protopterus annectens (assembly GCF_019279795.1). Lineage (NCBI taxonomy): Eukaryota > Metazoa > Chordata > Ceratodontiformes > Protopteridae > Protopterus > Protopterus annectens. The sequence continues at coordinate 542,734,991 of NC_056751.1, forward strand.
GAGAGAGAGAGCAAGAGAGGGATAATCCTGTTTTGTATCCTTAGAATAAAGTAGTGCTTCATATCCTTTAGAAATGTATTTCTGCACTTCCCTTTTACATTCAGCACAGGCACATTCATGTTATAGCTGTATACAGAACAGATGGGTACAAAGTACAGGACAACTGCTAGGGATTTCCATATTCGTAAAGGATGCACACCTCCAGACTGGTAGCCCAACATAACGCATCAGAGATACTACAGGTGCAGCTAACACTGGGTAGGACAGCAATTCAGGTCGTAGCCTGTTATAGGTCACCAACCATGTCCCAAGATTCACACTCCATGTTCTTAAGCACCCTGGAGAATATTAGGGTCCAACCTAACTAACACTCTCATACTGGGTGATTTCAACTACCCCTCCATTAACTGGAAAAACTACTCATGTACCAATACACTTGCCCAACGTTTCTTGGAATTCATTAATTCCAGTGCCCTGGGCCAGCTCATTCTTACCCCCACTAGAGGTAGCAACATCCTTGACCTGGTCATTACTAACATGGGTCACCGTTGCTTTACACCAATAGTCAGCTCCTCCCTGGTTAGATCAAACCACAAACTAATCACCTTGGAAATCCACATCCCTCCCACCCACCCCCTGCAAAGGTAACCACCATGAAAAACTTCTACAAAGCTAAGTTTGGGCTCCTAAAAACAGAGGTGGCTATTTTCTCGGCTCCCATCCAAATGGAGAATAGTTGCATGACTGCCAAATCCTACAGCAATGCACTTTCCGAACATGTACACAAATGCATGGCTCTCACCATACACAATAGAACCAAGACACTCTCTTCAAAAAAAAAGATGCCAGTCTGGTGGTCCTCTACCATAAACAAACTCTACAATAGAAGGAGGAGGAAACTGATATGGAATAAGGTGAAGTCCCAAGACTGAAAAAACTCCCTTATCAGCTCAACAAAAAGTTGAGATCCCTCATTAAATCTTTTAAAGCTAGCTACGAAAACAGAATTGCAGCAGATAGTAAAGACAACCACAAGGCCTTCTATAGTTATGTAAAGAATCTCCACGGCAATACCCAGATTTGCTCTGAGCTACTGCACAATGGTACCTCCTATACCGAGCCAACAGATATTGCCAATATACTGACCAACAGATTCAGTGCCAACTTTACCCCTCCTCCCCAAAGGACCAATCACAATACCAGCAGATTGCCAGGCACCCAGTATTACTTCTGCACAGGTTAAAACAGCACTGTCCAAGGCCAAGAATACAGCTTCTATGGGACCTGGCAATATCCCTGGCTGTGTTCTACATGAACTACAGAGTGAACTGGCACCTCACCTGTGTGCCCTGTTCAATCACAGCCTCACTTCAGGCTTTGTCCCTACTGAATAGTTAACTGCTATAGTCATCCCTCTCCACAAAGAGGAGCAATTACAGACCCTGGAAACTATCACCTCATTAGCTTGACAAGTATGATATGCAAAGCTATGGAATGCATCATCATGGACCTAATAAACAAGGATATAAGGAATCTCCAAACTCTGGATCCCACACAGTTTGGTTTTGTGAAGGGTAGATCATGCCTGCTCAACTTGGTTGACTTCTTTGAGTCAGTCACCAGAGCTGTGGATGGAGGCAAGGTGGTTCATACAGCCTACCTTGATCTGGCCAAGGCCTTTGATATCATTCCCCACTCAGGAATCATAGAAAAACTCAATAAGCTAGGCATCAACCCCTATATCACTAGTTGGGTTGCAAACTGACTCACAGATAGAACCCACAGTGTAAAAGTAGCTGACTCCAAGTCAGACTGCTGACCAGTCATGAGTGGAGTGCCACAGGGATCGGTCCTGGGTCCTCTCCTGTTTGGTATCTACTTCTCAGAAGTCCAGGCCAACACAAAGGGACTCTGGCTGACAAAGTTCTCAGATGATTGCAAGTTGGGAGCCACTATTGACTCCCCAAGTGATGTTGACATCCTACAGAAAGGCCTCAATGAAACCAACGACTGATGTCAGAACCATGGCCTTAAGTTCAATGCCAAAAAATGTGTCATCATCCCCTTTGGGAAAAACCCAGTTCCCCTGAATTACCACATCGATGGTAGTCCACTGAACACAGAAGGCATTATAAGAGATTTAGGAACACAGGTTGAGAGCAACCTCTCTTTTGACCATCAAATTGCCACTGTGGTCAGAAAGTCCTTCTATGTGACACATCTCATTATTAAGGGTTTTGCATCCAGGAAGAAAGAGGTCATTGTCTCCCTCTACTCTTTCCTCATTAGGCCAATCATTGAGTATAATGCCCCATTTGGCATGTACCTCACTAGATACCTGCAACAACTAGAGAGGCCACAAATGTACCTCATGAAGAGGATCCTAGGCCTTAAACACTTGTCCTACATGGAAAGACTCAAAAAACTCCAACTATTCTCTGTCTCATATCGCCTACTTTGAGGCGATCTCTGCTTGATTTACAAAGCTGTGTCTGACCCAGCTCTGTTAGAAATGCTACATCTAAAGAAATCCCAATCCCTCCATACCACACACTCCAGAGACCTCAGTCTCATTACCACAATCAACAGAATGTGCTGGAGGGACAGGTTCATAACCCAGAGATTGCCCAAGCTATGAAATAGACTTCCCATACATGTCAAACAGAGCACCTCACTGGCCCTCTTCAAGAGAAATCTTGATGAGTGGATGGGAAATAGAAAATTCACCCTGGGGATCACTCCAGTGGCTCTACTTGACAGAGGCACTGGGAACTAAGGTTGAGTGGCGCTCTGCCAGGGTAATCCTACTGCCTAGGCTTGTAAAGGCTCCAGGGCCATTAGCTTAGTACACACCTATGAACCTATGAACCTATGATTGTGGCTGCGTCCACACCCCTTTGCACACATGCAGAGATAAACATTGTAGGACCTTGCAGTCCAGTCTCCTGAGAATAAATGAGCCAAAAATGTTTGCCAACTGCAATGCCTCACAGACAGGGCATTCCACAAGTTAAGACCCACATTAAAAATCATTTTAAGTAAGAATAAAGACAATAGTTCTTCAAAAATACAACATAAATTTTAGCATACCAAATATACCCAACAATGCACATACTGTGAACAAATGATAACCTGCCATAGACTGCAGACATACAATCCATGTGAAATGGTGATGGCACCACTGCTACCACTGTGATTGGGGTAGCACTACTAGCCCTAATGTGATTTCCAGATTGCAGGATGGTTCTCACTGTGATGTCAGCAGCACAGCGGTGCAGTGATTAGCATTGTCGCCTCACAGCAAGAGGTTCTCCTGTTTGCATCGCAGCTGGGGTGCCTTCTGTGTGGAGTCTGCATGTCCTCCCAGCATCTGTGTGAGTTTCCTCCAGATTCTCCAGTTTCCTCCCACATTCCAAAGACATGTGTCTGGAGCATTTCTCCCCAGGCCTCTACTGAAAATGGACTCTGACCCAGTCAGACTTTCCTGGTAAACAAATATTAAAATTAAAAAATAAATAAATAAATAAAAATGTCACCAGTCCCAACTGTAGGTGAAGTAATGGCAAGAAACTGCACACAAATCTATTTCAGTAATTAATTCACAAAATACTTGTTCCCAAGATCATAAAGGGAATATGCACTGCTTTTCTGGACATGGGATTTTAACATCCAGACATAGACCAGACTACATACAGTCCATTTACAGAGTTGAGTCTTTGGCCATCACCCTTGGGTCCCTTTCCCATTCCCTCATTGCTATCTCTTTGAGCCAATCTCTTCCAGTGCCCCTTTATCCATGGCAACTCCGTTTCTAGAAATTGTTCACACACACACACACACACACACACACATACACACACACACACATGCGCGCGCACACACACAATTGCCAGGGAAAGCTAGTAACATTTTTCAATTTCCTGCAGCTTTCTTCTTGTCGTGAAAGTACTGCCACCACTCTGGAACAGAGAAGGACTTACAATTACCTACTACTCCTGTTAATTAAGACAAATGCAAATATGCTAATTTACCTTTTTCACTGGTAGTAGGCCTAAACATTCTAATGGGAGATGTGTATCACACACCTTATTAACCTACAGTTGTAAACAATCACAACCCTTTATTCAGATAAATAGCAGTGCATAAATACCTAATAAAAAATGAATACCAGCCATAACAGTATAAATATGACTAAATGAACTTTGCTAAAAATAATATAGAAAATAATGTAAATATAGATTAAAGTATATGTAGAATAGCATATATAAGTAAATAAAATAAAAGACAAAAAAAATAGACAGGATGATAATAGAATACCTAAGCTCTAGATTCTAAAGTTCCCTGGGTTTCTCTTACTGCAGAAATATTGTCTCTAACTGTCATAAGGTAGGTAAAGCGATAAATAATCTTCAAGTTGCTACCTTTTACAGATGGACGCACCTCAGTACAAGTCAGGTCAACATCTTCTTCATAGCATAGCATAGCAAACATATACAATATCTTTCCTCAGCCGCCAGTGTTCATCTCCTGACAACATTTTCATGTTGCTGCAGCAGCAGCAACGACTGATCGCACACAACCAGGAATCCAACATACAGTTGTCTAAACAACAGTATTTTACTCAGATAAAATCTCTCGGCGCTTTGGCTAAAAAGCCTTTTCAGAGTATAAAAAGCACAAATAACACACATCCTTTATATACAAAACAATTTTCTCTATTCAACAAAATAACTAAAGTAATTATGTCATTACAAAACATTTACCCAATTAAAACCCTCCAGTTACATTCTGTATTAAGTCCCTTAGGGACCAACGTTTCATACTTTAATATACAAATGCATTCTTTTTGTAATAATTTATATTTCAAAAGAGAAGTATTGAACCTGTCCACCTTAAGCAGTTCTAATATACTGACCTGAAGTCCCTCCACATGACTACCATGATATTCTTTAAAATATGCAGCAACTTCCCTCTCCATCTTATACTTCTTTATATCCCTAATATGTTCTAAAATCCTAAGTTTAAATGCCCTTTTACTTTCACCAACATAATATTTATTACATGGGCATCTAAGTACATAATCAACCCCCTCAGTATCACATTTAAAAATATTTTGTGTCTCATATTTTTTTCCATTAATATATGGGAACAGTCTAACCACAAAATTACAACAAGAATACCTTCCACAAGGGAAGGCCTCTTTAAGATTGCTTCCCCTTCCAATATTAACCTTAGGAGCTACAAAATCTACCTCTAACTATCATATCTCCTATGCTCCTTCCATGGTTATATGGTACACAGGGTCTTTCTTCCAAAATATCACAAAATTCTTTTTGTTGCACCAGGAAGCCCCCCAAAATTAAGTGATTGCACTAGATCTACACTAAATAAGCTGTATTTAGTTACAGAAAAGACCTTCTCTTTCTTCCTATCTATATTATTGTCCAATGGCACATATTTTTATGACATCTGCTTATGGGATTATTACCCTTAGACTTTTATATCTTTTCAAGACCTTCTACCAACCCTTTTTTATTCTGTTGCTGGCCTGGAGAAAAACAAGTAGTTAGGCTAGTTCCTCATGCCATAGCAACAGTTCTCAGGAACAAAAGCTTAATTTCATCAATCCTGCAACAACATAAATTGCCAATGCATAACTACATCTGATTCCTTCCCTTAATTCCACCCTTGTGTGGCTTAGTGATATGAAAGTCATAAAGTCCAGCAGCAATTACATCTCAAAAGACAGTTCCTTTATTTCATCTTCTTACATTACATTAACAATATAAATCAACAAGTGTGACAGTCCTACAGACTTCATAGGTTCATAGATTAGTACTAAGCTAACTGCCCTTGTGAGCCATTTTAAGCCTAGCCAATAATCCCTTGTGAGACTCAAACCCTGCACCTTGTGCTTGTAAGGCAAACACCTTAACCATTAGGCCACCCTCCCAACCCTTCAAAACTTCAAAAGATATTCCTGTACTTTTATATTCAAAAAGACAAAAGTTGCACATTTGCAAATCAGGAGAACAAATACACTGATTGCAGTTGAACAAGAAAGAAGAGAAGAAAATAGATTACATTTTTAACTCGGTTTCTTTCAACATGTCATTATTCCTGTCTTCATAGTCCACAGAGGGGTAGCTAGGACAGGGTTAAGGGGCAACTGCCAAGGGCTCAAAATGTTAGGAGGTGTGCTCAGATTATCCTGCTCGATCTTTAATGCATACCAACTTTTACAAGCTGTTATTGGTTTGCGATCAAATCTGAATGCTGTAGTGCTCCCTGTGTAGTCTAAACGGTAGCAACCGCTTGCTACATTATAGCAAGTAGTTTGCTATAGTTTAGAACACTTCTTTTTTTTTAAACCTGGTGCTGTTATGCTGCCTGTGTAGTCTAAACTGTAGCAACTGCTTGCTACAATGTAGCAAGCAGTTTGTTCAGATTAAAAGTAAAAATTTGATGTTATGTAGTCCTATCTCATCGTAATTCTTGCTGGATGGGTTCGGAGCCAATATCCGGCTCTGACTCAGCTGATACTAAAGCTCAAGAGCTTTTACTAGCTCGAGGCTAACCCCTATCCCATGGTGCCTCACGGCAATTCCGCAGATCTCGTTTGCCACGAAAGCTTCGAGGTTGTCTCCTTGCTAATTCGTTGGCTAAGTAGAAGATTTTTTGCTAAATCTTGTTTTTTCAACACTTTTTTCTTCATATTTTACTCCTTATAGTTAATAGCTTTTCTTGTGTGATTGTATTGAGTGTTTGACTCCTATTTCCCCCCCCCATAGGATTGTATGGCCCATTTCAGTTAGAGGACCATAGTTGCCCATTTAAATTAGAGGGCCTTTCCTCCCTGAGTGTTACTTCTTTAAAAAAAAAAAACTTTTCTATTATTCTATCTTTACTGTTTGTTGGTATTGTTATTTCAGTAGTATAGTATTGTTAGTATAGTTAGCATTGTTGTCTTTTTTCCTGGTAGCTTTATTAGCTTGTTCTTGTTAGAATGTCTAAGGAAAAAGACAGAGAACACAAGGACCACCGCCCCTCGGGGTTCAAAAAATGTGATAAATGCTCACAGAAGATGTCATTGACAGACAGTTACACTAGCTGTGTGTACTGTTTAGGCGAAGCCCACTTGCAAGAACCCTGTACTTTTTGCCATGCCTTCAGTACTAGGGTTCTAAATGAGAGGAAACGCAAGTTAATAGATAAGAGTCTTATGACCAGTTCCATCTAGGAACAGCTGGAACTTGGTCAGATAGCTCCCAAAACTACTAAACAAAAATCTTCGGCTCCAGCTTCAGAACCGTCAAAAAAGTCCAAAGCGACAGAGCCAATGAGTTCTGGCTCCAATTCTGCTTCTTCTGTCTCTGTGCCATTGGTCTCTTCAGTGCCGAGACAACCTTCGATACTGAGACAATTAACAGATATTGACCTTGTCTCTCCTACTTTGAGATCTTCTATTTTGGAGAGGAGGAGAGGAGGAGATCTCCTTCTGTCTCCACCCGATCCTCCAGGACACTCTCAGATGAGGAGATTGAGCGGGTGGTGAAAAGGTTGCTCTCTGACCCGGCTCTGGCAAGAAAATTGGCCCCTCCAGACCCAAAGGCTTTGGAGCCATCCCCTTTGCAATCCACTGCTCCTCCTCTGACTGCTTCGCTCTCGGAGCCAATCACTTTGAGTTCCTCAGTGTTGGATCCTTCAGTTCCGAGAATTCTTCCTGCTTCCTCAGAACTGATAACTCTACCCTCAGTGGCTCAGTCTGGAGCTGAGGGATCTGGGAACCGACACTCTCGAGTTGACTGCGAGGGGTATAGTTGCCCTGGGTATTCTTCGGAACCGACCCTCCCGCTCGGTGCTTCAGCTCGACTCAGCTTGGTTCCCACATCTGCTTCAGAGCCAATCCCCCTTGCTCAGAGCTGACCACCCATCTACTCAGAGCGGAGGTCATCTTCGGAGTGGGGGAAAATCCTTCGAAGCAATAGAGAAGGTTTTGTCTACTGCAAAAGCCATGCCTTTGGACCCGATGTCCCACCAGCAGCTGGCAGCAACCTCTTCTCCCCCCGCTATCCCGCAAGCAGCCCCCATTGGAGGTATCCCCTCTTCCGAGACCTCCCCATATTATCCCACTGGAGAGCTCCCTTGGAAGAGACTCTGTAAGAGGAAACATGTTGACTCACCTGAGACTGTCATGTCTGACACTGATTTGGAGGAGTCAGAAGGGTCCCCTATATCCCCCTCTAAGAATGTCTCCTTTTCTAACATCCTGGAAATCCTTAGACAGAGGGGTGATTGGAAGACCTCTAACCCTACTGAGGATGAATCAGTGTATCTTGAGGCCTTTGGTTCCTGACCTTCCACCTCCTGGGTGACACCGCCTTATGACCAGTTCTTGAGGGTCATATCCCGGAAAGCCTGGACCTCCCCAGACACAGTGCAGCCAGTCCCACGGAGGCCAAAAAATGTATGACTGCACCAGAAGATAAGTCTTTTCTTTCCAAAGGACTTCCTGTTGATGCTATGGTGGTCGCAGCGTCCAACAAGAAGAAGTTGTCCTAGACATCTTCTAATATCCATCCTCCTAATAAGGAGTCCAGGACAATGGATAAGTATGGAAAGCATACCTTTTCTTCAGCAGCATTTACCGTAAGATCACTGAATTACCTTTCCCATTTTACTCGACTTCAGAGGGATCTCCTGAAGGAGTTGGGAGATACCCTTCAGGGTTCAGTAGCTTCGGGATCCATGGATAAGGTTTCTGCACAGCTCTCCACCCTTACATTAATAGCTAACTCCTCCATGAGGCTGATTTCCTATGCAATGGATGGAGCAAGCAGGGCAGCCGCAGCAGGAATCTCTCTTAGGAAGCATTCTTGGATGCGTCTCTGTAACTTCACGGAATCCTTTCAGTCTTCCTTCACCAATGTCTCCTTTGATGGTTCAACTCTTTTTGAACCTCAGATGAAAGAGACCTTGACCAGGTGTGAGCAGGAAGGGAAAACCTCATCTGCTGTTGGAGTCCATTTCTACCTTCCTTCTAGACCCTATCCCAAGAGTCAAACAGGAGGGAAAATGTGGTTCCATAAATCTCAAAAAGGTTTCCCTCAGGCACAAGGTCAACCCTCCCCTAGGGGCAGAGGGGGAAGATACAACGGAAGATGCCGTTCTCACAGCAGGGGAGTTCTGCAACACCAGGGAGATAGATAAACTTTCTCTGATCATCTTTTCCATTGCCCCTGAGGGGTTGCCCGACTGTCCATCTCTGGAGGCAGTCGGGGGTCGTCTATCACTGTACCCAACTGCCTGGCTAAACATTTCACAAGATCATTGGGTACAAACCATAATATCCAGGGGTTACCTGATTCCCTTTGTTTCTGATCTCCCGGTAAACCTGTCTCTACTAGACGTGCCACCCATTCAACTAGACCGTGCAACATCAGAGGTCATCTCATTTCTGCAAAAAAGAGTCATCCAAGAAGTCCCCATAGAGCAAATAGGATCTGAAACTTAACTCATGATTCTTTTTAGTTCCAAAAAAGACAGGGGACTGGAGATCAGTTCTAGATGTCAGCAAACTCAACAGGTCTGTAAAGAAATTGAAGTTCTGAATGATCACTCTGCAGTCGCTATTTCCCTTTATCTGGAAAGAGAATTGGATGTGCTCAATAGATCTTCAGGACGTGTGCTACCACATCAAAATGGACAGGCACTCCAGAAAACACTTACACTTTCAGCTGGGAGCCAGTCATTTTTAGTTTCAAACACTGCCCTTTGGCCTCACTACAGCCCCCAGAGTGTTCACCAAATGCATGGCAGTGGTAACGGCTCACCTGAGATGTCAAGGATTCCAGGTGTTTCCGTACCTAGACGACTGGCTCCTCATTGCTACCACCAAGCATCAACTGATCAGAACCAGGGATGAGACTCTATCCTTGTGCACCAGATTAGGCATCACAGTAAATCTAAAAATGTCAGCCTTATCTCTGTCGCAGCACACTGTATTCTTAGGCTCAGAAATAGACTCAACTACCATGACAGCAAGACTAACACCAGAAAGAGTAGAATCTTTGCACAACCAAGTCAGATCTTTACTAAACAGTCACAAAGTTCAGGCCAGGGTAGTCCTTCAAGTCCTATGGACTATGGCTTCCTCCATTCTCTTAGTTCCGCTAGCCCATCTGCACATGAGAGTACTTCAGTGGCTACTATTTGCCCAATGGTCAATGCAGGATCTTCCCCTGTCTCATCAGATTCTCATCCCAAACACCTGCAAGAAGGACCTGACATGGTGGTTGCATACAGAACAACTTCTTTTAGGTCGCCCACTTGTTCCTGCTCAAGAAAATGCAGTTTTGACCATGGACGCCTCCCAGATAGGGTGGTGGGGCATTATCTGGGAATGATGGTCCAAGATACTTGGCAGAACCACGAGAACCACTTGCACATCAATGTTCTGGAGATGAGAGCGGTGCTCTCTGCATTGCAAGCACTTCACAGTTCTCTTCCCACTGGGACAATTGCGATTCAGTCAGACAACATGTCTGTCATGCGGTACATAAACAAGCAAGGTGGAACCAAATCTTACCCGCTTTGTCAAGAGGCCTTAAGAGTTTGGAAATGGGCGATGGGCACTCAACACTTTCTGGTAGCAATGAACATCCTGGGGAAGTCCAATGTGATAGCAGACAAACTCAGTCGAGCCATTCTCATGCCTCACGAGTGGTCCCTGAATTCAGAAGTTGCAAAAGAGATCTTTCACAAATGGGGCCAGCCTTGCTGCGACCTATTTGCCACGTACCTGCACACCAAATGCAGCAGCTACTTTGCCCTAATTCCTCATCTGGGGATGTTACCCAGGGATGCTGTAGTCCATGACTGGCCTCCAGGACTCCTTTATGCCTTCCCACCTTTTCCTTTCATTCCAAGAGTGATACAGAAAGCAAAACAGTTGAAGAGTACCCTGATCTTCATTGCTCCTTACTGGCCTCGTCAAGTCTGGTTTCCCTTCCTGTGGCCCTACCTCTTGGAGGAGCCATGGATTCTGGAACCATCTCCAGACATCCTGATTCATTAATCGTTGCTGTTCCATCCTACCATCCAGACCTTGAAGTTGACAGCATGGCTGCTCCAGTTCCACAAATAGCCAGTTGTGTTTCCCTCTCACCTTCAGTCAAACACATTCTGATTTCTTCCCACAAGCCTTCCACTAGGAAATTATATTCCAGCAAATGGAAAAGGTTCTCTGTTTGGGCTGTAAACCAAGTCTTAGATCCCTATACAGCTCCTATAGAATCTATTTTGTCCTTCCTTGCGTCCATCTTTCATGAAGGAGCTGCGGTTGGTATGGTTAGAGTTCAGTTAGCTGCCATCTCTAACTACCATTTCTGCTACATGGGAAATCCCATCATGTCCCACTCTTTGTGCAAAACCTTTTTGAAGGGAGTCCTCCTTCTCAGGCCTCCAATCAAACAGCCACCAGAACCCTGGGACCTAAACTTAGTTCTCACATCCTTAATTTCTTCCCCCTTTGAACCCTCTTCTTCATCGGATCTGAAATTATTATCTTGGAAAACACTATTTTTAGTGGCTATAACTTCTGCCAGGAGAGTCTCAGAATTGCAAGCTGTTACTATTTGACCTCCTTACATTGTTTTCCACAAGGATAGAGTCTCACTTAGAACTAACCCTTCCTTTCTTCCCAAGGTATGTTCAGAACATAATCTTAACACTACTATTGAGCTACCAGTGTTTTTTCTGAATCATTCTAGTAAATCTGAGTACAGGCTACACCAGTTAGACATCCACAGAATTCTCAGGTTTTACCTACACAGGACTAAAGAATTTAGAAAATCAGATCAATTATTATTTTCCTTTTCGGACAAAAATAAAGCTTGCCTGTTTCTAAGGTTACCCTCTCAAAATGGCTTTCAGACTGCATTTCCTTTGCTTATCAGACTGCTGGCAAACAGTTACCCAACTAAGTAAAAGGCCACTCTGCAAGGGCAGTATCACCTTCATGTGCCTTTAGATATAGGCTCCCAATTGATACTATTTGTGCAGCAGCTACTTGAGCAAGACCACATACCTCTGTCACTCATTACAAATTGGATTTGGCCTCCTGGGATAGGTCATCCTTTCAGTCCACTGTGCTGAAGAGTCTCTTCGCTTGAGCCATCCATGATAAAGGTGCTAGGGACGCTGTCCCATCCAGCAAGAATTACGACGAGATCAGACTACATAACATAAAGAAGTTATGTACTTACCATAACATTCCATGTTTGTAATCCATCTTGCCTACATTCTTGCGTCCCACCCTCCTGCTCCCTTCCTGTTCCTGGTGGATCTGGTGGACTATACTTATGCTGTCTGACCTGGTTGCAGTTGTTTGTCCACCTGACGTGGATAATGTTGCACAATTTCTGTTTGTATGTACACAGTTATCGATAGTTTCATAACTATTAGGTACTTATTGCTTTCTTGCAAACAAGATCTGGGGAATTGCTGTGAGGCCAAAAAACACACGAAAGTCACCACACGTCAAGATTTAATGAAGCTTTCAGGTCTACACCCTTCCTCAGCATATAAAAAATATACATCCATTCATTACTTTTAAATAGAGGATTAATTCTATCACATGATTAAGCCGGCCATAACTTAAAGGAACATGAACAATTAACCTATCCTAAGCATTAACTAAAATCTAACTTTTCTAAACATTCATTAAAAACATTCATTAAAAATATTGTTATGAATACAAAACAAAATTTACATATACAATATGAAATGTAAAAAAATATATAAACAGTATATAAACATATAGGAAATAGCAGAGCTACAGACATTCAAAGATATTGTTTTTGCCTATTTACCAAAATTGGTTTTATACTAACAGCACTATTAAGACCAGGTGGTTTATCTGCTTGTAAGCAAACTATCCATTCATATTCTCTTGTTTGTAGATAGTTATCTAGATCACCTCCCCTTGGTCCTAGAGTTAACACACAAATAACTCTAAATTTAAAAGTGTGGTCTGGGAAGTCCATCACATGCCTATACAACCCATTTGATTCAACTTTTCTTTTCATTTCAGACTTATGCTCTATTATTCTGTCCTTTAATTTCCTACATGTTTTTCCCACATAAAATACATTGCATTGTGTGCACGTTGCTAAGTAAACTAATTTTGTCGTATTGCAGTCAGCCCTACATTTAAAGGTGAATTCTTCATTTGTTAAGGGATGCTGAAAATATCCTATTGTTTCATATATATCCACACAACAAGTGCAATTATGACACTTATATGTTCCTATTTTAGTTGGTATATTTTTTGGAACATCAATAAAATCTTTATAACAGAGAATCTGTTTTATTGATTTCCCATTCCTATAGGCAAATCTTGGTCTTAAACCCAGAATGTCCCTCAATTCCGGTTGGGCCATCAATATCACCCAGTTCTTTTCAATAATCTTACGAACTTTTATGGTGTTGGTATTATAACTTGTAACAAATCTTACAACATTATCTTTTATTTTATTTTCACCACCTTCTGTTATTTGATCTTGATGTTCCATATTTGTGAATCCAAAAATAGGTTTATATATACTTTTTCTTCCTCGTATAACCTCATCATATACTTGATTTACTTCTGTTGACAAATAACCACTTTTCACAAATTCATCCTTCATTTTATTAATCTGCTCTATAAAGCTATTTTCCTCAGTAGTAAGTCTACTAACCCTTATTAATTGCAACTTTAAAATTCCCTTATAAATATGTGGTGGGTGCATACTGTTCATCTTGAGGTATCTTTCAGCATATACTTCCTTCTTATGTACCCTAGTTTCTACTCTAGCATGCTTTTTCTGAATACTCACATCTAAAAAAACCATCTCGTGATGAGTATTCCATTTTAAACTAAAAAAAATCTGTAGTGCTATTCAGATACTGCACAAAACTCTCTAATTCAAGTACTGTCCCTGTCCACGTAAAAAAACAGTCATCTACAAATCTACAATAACTATTTAACAAGTGGCTAAATCTATTAATGTCATTCATTACATATTCCTTTTCCCAAATATATAGCACCATATTAGCAAAACTGTTGGCCACTGATGTTCCCATGGCCACCCCATTAAGTTGTTGATATGGCGTTCCATCAAAAATAAAAATATTTTTTGTCAACACCAACTCGAGTAATGAACATATATTTTCTATCTCACGTGGTTGAAGCATGGATTCCATCATTAACAGTTTTCTAATGGCATCTATTCCATATTCTATTGGGATGACTGTAAATAATGAAGCTATATCTAGTGTAACTAGCAAAAAGTTCATCCCTACTTCATTTCTTCTATACCATGTATCAAGCTTTTCTAAAAAATGAAATGTATCCTTTAGTATGGTAGTACACTTGGGTAAATATTTGGCCAACACTCTTTGCAAGTATATAGATATAGGTTCTGTGACCCATCCTTTTCCTGAGACTATAGGTCTCAAAGGGGGGTCAGTCATAGATTTATGTAATTTTGGTATTCCATAGATTTGGGGAATTTTAGGACATCGGACAGTAATTGCTGTGAGGCACCATGGGATAGGGGTTAGCCTTGAGCCAGTAAAAGCTCTCGTGCTTTAGTATCAGCCAAGTCCGAACCCATCCAGCAAGAATGTAGGTGAGATGGACTACAAACATGGAATGTTATGGTAAGTACATAATCTTTTTTTTTAAACAAATGCCTAAGCACTGTCATGCTTTTTGAGGCATATGCATTGTAGCAACTGCTTGCTACAATTTAAAAGAAAAAAAGAGTGTTTTTTAATTAACTAAAATGTGAGGAAAGAGGAGGGTTGGGGACAGAGTGCAGAAATGAGACTGAATTGGCTCCTGGGGCAAGGGGGGTGCTCTTCACTTGAAGAGCGGGGGGGGGGGTGTGAAGGTATGGAGCATGGATAATGTTTTATATGCAGAAGTCCTTTTTTTGCTCTGGGTCACAACTTTATAGGACCAGCACAGGGCAGTAGGTGAACCAGCTATGCCTGTGACAGTCCATATACTTATATGCCATAAGCTAGCGACTTCACTAACGTATATTAAAAGTTCTAACTGTTTTATTTTTCTTTTACAGTATGGTGAGACCTTTCAGTTTAAGTGTGAGGACTGCATCTGTGAGGAAGGAACTGATGGTTTTGTTCTCTGCAACCCTCATCCCTGTCCAGTACAACCTGCAACACAATGCGAAGAAAATGGCTATATGTCAGTCAAACAGAGTAGCCCATGGGATTTCTGCTGTGAAGAAACAGTTTGCAGTAAGTCAATAAGTGTTGCATTTGTTAAAGAAACAATATAAAAGAGTTAAAAACTCTATCTGTAACCTGGAGATCATGGCTCTTCTTGTTTTAATACTAAATTTCTGTGATGGAAGGACCAAACAATTACTGAAACACTATATATAGCATCTGTTTATTTGTTCTGCATTTTTGTCAACCAGCTTTGGTGTTGCTCTGTTATATTCTTCTTAACAAAGTCCAGAATCCCTAACCTGCATACTGAAATCTGGAGATGTGTATCTTCTGTGCTTTACCATGCCACAAGGTTATGAAGGAAAGAACAAAGAAATAAGAAAATGACCTGCTTGGCAAACCTGTGTACACATGACCATGAAAGAGTAAAAACCAGTAAAGGCAGAAGTAATATCTACACGTAACCGTGAAATGAAGATGAGGAGAACTGTCTGGGTGACAGGAACTGTACTCCATTCAAAATCATGCTGTACCCATAACAGTATTGAAAGGCATGCTACAATTCTGTTTGGCTCCCAGGTCCTTATGTTCATTTGTTCCTAAGTAGGAGAACATGGACTTCTAGTGGTATACATTTGGGTCAGCAGATAGTTATAAAACTGAGTGTTCTAGTCACAGATAGGGATTGATGTCAATCCTGAAATCCATCTTCTGACCATAGGATAAGGCAGTGCTATTCAGATGGGTTGCACTGCCATGAAAATGAGGGGTAAGGTGGGGTTACCACCTGCCCCCATTTCCGAGGGCCAGAGCCTCTTTGGGCAGTTGTGTCCTGAAAAAAAAAATAAAACATGGCAAATGTTCTGAGATTTTAGGACAAAAAATGTTTCCTAGGTTTTCTTTAATAGGTGCATAAAACATTTTTTGTATCTGAAACACCCAAATGTTCTATGAAATAGCAAAATAAACTCAAATTCTATAAGAGTGAGTTTTTATTTGGGCAAAAAAGTGAAGTACTGTACTATGCACTGGCCATGGGTATTTTTTCTGTAAAATCTCAGATTTCTACAAAAAATGTCCCACTTTGAGCATTTGAAAAGGTGACAACTCTAAGGTCGGAGCCTTCCTCTGCATTCCCAATGTGCTTATTCTCCTGATGAATGTAAAAGAATCAAAAACATAATCTGGAAAAAAGGACGTATCCTAACAATATCTTGGTCAATAATTACTTTCCATAACAATGGTGTCTCCAGGATATGAATGAGTGATGATTGATATACTGCTTGCTGTCACACATTCAGTCACATCCCTACCAGCTGTAAGCAATGTGTTAGCAAAGTGCTTTGAAATGACAAAACGTGCTGTATTGATGAGACTAAATTGTTAACATACAGGCTGAAAGTTAATTTCTGTCATTGTTTTCTTCTGCTGTATGGCATATTGCTTATGTACTTGCTGAATGTTAATTGTAATTATTTGCTTTGTTTTCTTCTTTCCTTTTGATGGCTACTTTTTTCTCATGCAGAATGCAACAGTAGTCTCTGCAATGTACCAGAAGTTAAGTGTGAACCTGGATTTAAAGCAGAAACCAATACTCCAGAAGGCATGTGCTGTCCAGTAACTAAATGTGGTAGGTTTTCTAATAGTCTACTTGGAAATATACAAATGAGAATTTCATATTAAAAGAGCTTATTGGCTCCTTAAGTCTTTTTATTGTTATAGCTTGCTCTTCATCTTTTGTCTTTGGAATTTTATTTGTGAAAAATCAGTCGAGAAAATTATACTAAATGATCTATTACTTTATAAACACAGGCACATTTTGGAAACAAACCTTTTACCTTCATATCCAATGTCTTGTCAGAGAATCAGCCACAAACATACTTTATTCCTACTTTCATACATACATATTTGATGGTGAACCCACCTCTGCTTATTGTCACGCTGTGCACAATAAATCAAGACTTGCTACAAAAACATCCTGATTCACAATGAATCCAGATTAAAAAAAACAAACAAACAAACAATACAATTACTGTCCTGGATGAAGTAGGGGGGCATGCCCCTCACACACAGAGAGTGAACCACTTTAATATCTTGCAATCTGAGGTCACAAAACAGAAACAGAACCTCGATGAAGTGGATGTTGGTGAAACATGCAGTTAACCTTTCCTTCTTCATCCCACTCCATTAAGATACAGATAATTCCATACCTAACATAAAATCTATACAAAAGTAGCAGACAGGAGCAAGTGCATAACCAATAATGACTGGCCTGTATAAACTGGGATAGATGTTCCACAATTTCACTGTAATAACAGGTCACAGAGAAATCCACCAAAGTTATGAAAGTACAAGAGAGAATGCCTAGAATAGTTACTTTCCTAACTAAAAAAGGGTTACTTTTATAACACTAGTTGCTTTCTTTACCATAGGTCATGCAGCAATGACAGATAACCAAAATGCTGATCTGGAAGTTTCCAAAAGAGAGAACATTAGAGATTGTGGCTAGGGTGGTGTGTTGCTGAAATTCTTAAGCATGTCGATGAAATAATATAATACATTTTGTTTTCCAAAAGCTGTTTGCTCTGCTGCTAGCTTGCCAAATTCAGCAGACCACAACTTTGGTTTCCCAAGTTTCATTTATATCTGACATGTTAATTTGGGGAGGATTACATATTACGCTGGGGGCAGAGTGTTTTTACTTTAAGTTAATATAGCATAGCTAGATTGCATGTATGGCCTTAAAATTGGTATATAAGGGTAAAATAATCTAGAGCCACTAGGCTTGGCCAACTCACACTAGTGATGTGTGTGTGTATGTGTGCATGTGTATGTGTCTGCGTGTTTGTGTGTGTGTGTGTGTGTGTGTGTGTGTGTGTGTGTGTGTGTGTGTGTGCGTGTGTGTTTGTGTGAATGTGTGCGTGTGCATATGTGTGCTCTTTACCCTGTTGCATGTATTTGAATATGTGTATGCACTTGTGTTCAGTAAAATGTGTCTTCAAAGCACTAGGTTTGATATACTATCATTTAGAATATAAGGCTTTGTGATGTGATATAGTAAAAACCTTACAGTTCTAAAAAAATAACTCAGTTTGGGAAAATAAACATAGGATAGATATCCACCACCACATGTTGACATGAGAGCTATTTCATTTCAACTAATTATGCATAAAAGAGAGTTCTAGATGAAACATTTCAGTTATTTTGTAGAAACACAGCTTGCTTGAATGTAACTCAAATGTTGGTGAACAGTGCGCTTCAGCAAAACTATGTAAAATATGAAATATGTAACAGGCATATGCTGCTTGAAAAGGTAAAATCTGCAGCAGTACAATTTAACATGGTTTATTTTCTGTCTTACAGTGCCTTTGGGTGTTTGTGTATATGATGGCTTGGAATACAAGGTGAGTCCTTATAATTTTCGATGCACCAAATCCTATTAAAGTTGCAATCAGCAGGTTTAGGTTTATATGATCATAGGTGTTTACTAGGCTAATGATCACAAGGACCTTTTTAAGCCTAGCTATGCATCCCAAATCTCTGACAAATTCTGATACCCTTGATAAATGTAAGCATGGCTTGGGAGAAGAAACATTTACAAGCAAGGCCCTGGGAGATGAAACATTTACAGGTTGCCTGTGCCCATTAGAGACATAGGTGCAAACCAGGGATGAGTTTTCTGTTCCTCATCCAATTGTCCAAGTTACACTTGAATTGGGTTAGGGAGGAACTCTGCTTCACATGGATGGGGAGCCTGTTTCAGAGATGTGGTAGTCTCTAGGATACATACATGTCTCTCCAGTGGGTCCTATTTGCATCACACCCAAGGTTTAAGTCTTTAGAATGGGTAATTCTGGTACTGTTTGTTTTGCAGATATGCAGGAGGTCCATCAGAATGGGCTTTGACAATGCCTTGTATGCCAGGCATAGCTCTTCCCTCAACAGTCTGTAGGACATAGGGCCTTAAGCCGGTCTGTATAGGACATGTTACTTATGCTCTGTAATCCTTTAGAGAGGAACCTCTGTGGATATGCCTGATTAGGTACATACCAAAGGGGGCATAGCACTCAATGATAGTTTTGATGAATGCCAAATACAGTGGAGAAATGACTTCCTTGGACTTAGATGCCATACCTTTGTTTATATGTTGCACAATATAGAATGATTTCCTCACTACTATATGTGTGTCTCCAAGTCCCTCACTACTGAGTCAGCACTTAGGGGTTTGTTGTCAATATGATAATTACCAGGGGTGGATGACTTCCCGAAGGATACTATTATGCAATTCTTGATATTTAGCTTTAGTCCATGACTCTGACACAAGTTGTTTGTCTGTGTCAGCCCTTCCTGGAGAATATTTGTGTTAGTGTCGGATATGGTGACACCTCCTAATTTGCAATAATTTGCAAAATTAGTCAGCCAGAGGCCATTGACATTGGCTGCCAAAAGGGAGTGGTCTCAGGACCCGACCCCTGTGAGACTCCGCTTGTGACTGGCATTTTTGTAGAGGTGGATTCCCCAATTCTAACTTCCTGGGCCCTGTGTTTGAGTCAGCCAGCTATCCACTTGGAGACATAAGGGTTTGTACCTAACCTCTGAGTTTGTCAACAATGCCCAAGTGTGGTATTGTGTCAAATGCTTTGGCCAGGTCAAGGTGAGCAGTGTGAACCATTTTGCCCTCAGCCACTGCTGAGCCCTCATCAGGTTGAGAAGGCATGACCTGTCTTGGTGAAACCAAATTGGGTTGGGTCCAGTGTCTGGATGTTTCCTATGTGGTTATTGATCATTTTCATGATAATTCTTTCCATTGCTTTGCATATGAGACTAGTGAGACTTAAGGGTATGTAGTTTCCAGGGTCTATAGATGCCCCACCTTTGTGTAGGGGGGTGACTGTTGCTGTTCTCCATTCATGAGTCATGAAGCCTATTTGGAGGCTACAGTTAAATAGCAATTTCAGAGGGCCTGATAGTTCGTGTTTTATGCTATTTAGAAAGCATCCTGGGATATTGTTTGGGCCCATTGATGAGGTGCTCTTCATCTAAGAGGAAGCATTAAGGATATAATAGTGGGGGGTATATTTGATAGTATTTCTTCAGGGGAGGTTGAGGGGGAGAGAGGGATAGAGTTGGAGCTGAATTTGTTGGCCTGTAGGTTTGCTATATATACTGCCTCACTATAGGTGGCACAATTAACAATGAGCTCCTCATACAATTGTTTATTGCCTTCAAGGTTGTAGACATAGCCAGAGAATGCCTTATGGTTATCCTTGGCCTGGGAGGGGGAGGACAAATTTACCTCAAATTTGGCTTTGGTAGACAATATTTCATCTGAGTTGTTTGTTTAGTTTGAGAGTGCTTTTATCCTGCTGGGTGCTGCATCTCCTGATTTTTTGCCATGACTTTCTTCCTTCTGTTATATAGCTTATCGGTGGCTTGTTTTTTGAGTTAGCTCTGTGGTCGGTGCAGCTGCCTCTATACAGTTATTAACATGCTTGTACAGGGTTTTTGTGAACAGTTCTGCATAGACAGTAGTGTTCTCAGTTTTTATGGGGGCTTGAAAATTTGCTACGTTATCACTTAATAGGATGAAGTTAGCTTTAGAGTAGTTACTGAATATTCCAGGGTTAGCTGGGATTCCAGGTTTTTTTTTTAATTCAAAGGAGACCATTTTGTGGTCTGATCTTACCAGAGAAGACATTAAACTAGGGGGTGTGCAACTGTCTCATCTTAGTGGTGACCAGATCCAGTATGGTTGCATCTCTGCTTGATGTATTGACAATTTGGTCCAGGAAGTTTGTGTTTACAAATTCCAGGAATCTCTGTGCCTATATGTTTGGTGTCATATATGATTCCCAATTAATAGTGGGATAATTCAGGTCACCCATGAATGTGGTATTGAGTTGGATGGTGAGTGTTTCCACTAAGTGAATATGTAGAAGTTCAAGTGCATTGTCCTGTTTGACCAGTCTTGATGTATATATGATGAAGCATAACAGGTTCTCTTCCCACCCTGCATAATCACATAATCAATTAGAAGGCCAGCTACGTTTTCCTTGTACTGTAAACACTTCAGAGACTGTAAAATCGACTGAGCAATTAAACTTCACAGTGAAAGTGCAACAGTTGCATTACTTTCTGCAATGGCATCTGTAGCAGACATGATGGAGTCCTGAGTGTACATCTGATAACCTAGGTTCAAGAATGCCTTGGTGTTAGAGAAACCAGTGTGATGGGTGAAAGTGGTTATCCATACTTAGGGATGGTGTGAGCGTTCCTACATTCTGCTGCTCCAGGCTGAACCTCTATGGTGCAAAATCTTGGTTAGTTTGGGGCAATAAACAAATATTACTTAGCAAATATGTGCATACACAGGCAATCTCCTAAATGCATGGCTACTGATAACAGCCTTTCTGGCCATCCGCATCATTTGCAACCAGCAAGACCTTCTTCCACAAAGAAGGAGAAAAGCAACTGCAAGAACTAAGGAAGTGGTGGGGAAGAAGGAAGAAAAAAGGAGGGTTAGAAGGAAAGGACAGAGTACATGGCTAGAACAGTGTGGAAAACATCACCTGTTACATTCACGTCTGCTGTAGCATTGATGGCTGATGTCTCCGGAGTGTCAGCTCTCTGTGGAAGGAAGGAGTACAGGCACAGTGCAGTATTATATTTGTTGGTAGGTAAACAAATCTGAAATCTGACTTACCAAAGAAAATTGTATAAGCTGTCTCTAAGAAGGAAGTCACTGTCCTATCCATAATAAGTGCCGACCCACCCCCCCACATGAACCCTGAATCCTATAACACAATTTAGCTTTCTGTGACTTCAAGTCTTGCCCCACTATGGTCACATACATCATGAGCTGCTTCAAAAAGGAGGTCAATAACTGTGAGAGGGAATAACAGGTGAGCTTAACATAAGGCAGAAGAGTGTCTGTAGTGATGACCAAGATCCAGAGAAATGCATGATTAGTGCCTCCAATAACAAAAAAATGGAACAAAAAAGCATGCTACTGTTTTCACATTATGTTAATATTATGCTGTTATTCATTAAAGACTGCTGAAGAAAATCTTTTGCAAACTGTTGTGATGAAGTTTTTTTGCATGTGCAGAATGTTGTATGTACATTTATACTATAGGAAAATATATTTTTTAATATATATGATTGAAACTTCACTAACTGCATAAAAATTAACATGTTTCATAATCTTCTAGCCTGGGGAACAGATTCCTGTAAAGGATTGTAACATCTGTACTTGCACAGATGAACTCGACAACATCACCCTGACAAATGTCAAATCATGTGAACCAATGAAATGCAATGAAGACTGTGCACCTGTAAGTATAGCTTTTTCAACTTTATAACACCTATCATGTAAACAACATAAAAAAAAGAATTATAATCTCAAGATCAGTATGGCTTTGCAGGGAAATACTGCGATCACCCTTAACGGAAAACTGAATTGAAAAGATTTGAATCATTGGTAAACGTTTATCAGCAGTTAGTAATGTGAATGTTTCCATTTTATTTGATGATATTCCAGGCACCTACTTAAATGTTGGCACCTGAAATGCCATGCACCAAAAAGCTGAAAAAAGACTGATAAAAGAGGAGATGAGCAAATATTTAAACTTCTTTGTACCTCCCAGTGTGGGGGGCAAGCCCTCCACACCCCCTGAACTTATATATGCCAGCTCCAATATCACCATACCTCTGAGAACAGGGAATATTCCAAGAAATGCCATTTTGGATTTAGTATACGTGAGTCCATTCTCTCGGCTATTCAGTCTTCATATTTCGAGACTCACTCTAGCAGGTCCCAACATTTCAAATGCTACTCATATTTCCCTGCTGATGTCTCTATGGTATCCTTGCATGACACAGTGTTAAGTATACATATAATAATAATGGAATTAGGCATAATGTGGTAGCAGCAAATATGAGTCATCCTGTTAAAAACTTTGTGAGAGTAGAAATGCAGCCTGGGTTTAATAGATTCACTGCATTTCTGCACAAGCTTTACACGTCTAGGTAACACTGTGTGAGAGGTACTGAATATCAAAATGAAAACATGCATTACTTATGAAAGCAAGCTGTGTTTTTGGGCTCCATGAATGAGCCATGCAGGAAGTATGTGAGTGGACCTAGCTGTGAAACACTGCAAGTAGATACAGCTGTAGAGTAAAATACATACAGAGAAGCACAATAAAATCCATATAGTGGATGCTACATTGCACCATTTCACAGGGACAGAAAACATGAACTCAGACTAATGTATGTCAGTATAAAGCAGTGCATGTAGCAGTCAGACTGTGTATGCTACTGTATCCCTCAGCAGGATAGTACAATGAGACACAGGCTGCTACGCTGCTGTATATTATGTGCAGCTCTACTGGTATAGTGTCCATACATGTGGATATCCAAAGGATTCATAAAAGGGAAGAAAATGGGTATAAAGGAAAGTAGGAAAAAAGGAAGAGCAAGCAGGGTCACAAAAAAACGCAGCATATAGAAGTCTGCAAGATGGGAGGAAGGGAACTTTTTTTCACAGGGATAAGGTCACATTTTTTTTTACTTTTTTTCTTAAGATAAGGGGAAGGTTGTAAAGGAGAGAAGGGTAGGAAGTGGGACTTGGATAGTGCGTGGGGGAAGACAGGCAAAGAACAGAATAAACAAGCAGGGGTCAAAGTTCACTCAGTAAGATTGGGACGTGTATCTGTATCTATATCTTTATCTACATATCTATATATATATATATATATATATATATATATATATATATATATATATATATATATATATATCTATATGGGATGGAAGGAGAAAAACAAGTGTCGAAAAATGTTGATGGGTACAGTTGAACAATGCACAGGGTATGGGGGAACACAACAGGAAAGGAGTACTCATGGCTGGAGGCAGAGTAAGGCATGATCAGCTGACGTTACCTTTCATCCTAACCCAGACAGGGAGTACAGGGATCATGTACCAAGTGCCTTCCCCTCAGTGGTCCAATGGTAGGAGCTGTACAGTTGAGCAAATCTGCAATCCAATCTGGGAGCCCATCCATGTGAGTGATGTTTTTGCCTACTGTTCTCTCCACTGTAGCCTCTCCCACATGCCGTGCATTATTTGCCAGTGAGGATCTAGAAACCCCTACCTCAAGTGACACTTTACTAGACTCGTCATCTTTATGCATCTCAACTATAACCTCAGCAAGGGTAAGACATGCTGGTAACACCTGCAAAACTAATTTATTATCCACATCTGCAGTAAGAAGGCACAAATGAGAATGTAGCCATATATAGCCTGAATATAAATAACTGACATGTCAGCACATGTGAGATGAAGAAACCATGGCTAGCCACAAGCCCTTCCTGCCTCCTGCAGAAGCCAACAAGATTTGCACTACATTCTTCTCATGCTGGTAGAGACAAGAGTTATCAGAAACCTGATAAATGTAAGATGACATGCCAGAAAAACTAATACAGTCCTGGAAATATTTTGCATAAGCGGCATTACTGGCAGTAGGTTAGTTTGTATCCCTTGCATATATGCTACGATAGATAAACAAAAAATAGCACAGGTATACAAGTAGACACCAGGTAATGTTCAGTCACCATAACATTGTAGAGCATAACCCCACCCTAGAACAGGGTCTTGCAGAAGCCCACATAAAACATTGTAGGCATATCGCAATCAGTGTTGTCACCATCTGTACCTCACATATACATAATCAGAGGTCTCCAGCACAAGCTTGTACCCATGAGGCAAACACAGGCAGTAGGCTGTACGTTATGATACTTTTGCACCTCAGCAAAGCATAGGGATTCATTGCTGTGCATACCTCCTACATTAATCTACCTGAGTGCTTCACAAATATATATATATATATATATATATATATATATATATATATATATATATATATATATATATATATAGAAGCTTGCATAGTCTTAGAGGCAAAACACCATTTACAAGGATATGTTACACTGATTTCTATATTTGGGCAGCATTTTTAGGAGCAACAGCAACATTACTGTGAAATATAGGCAGTCTGAGGAGGCATACGATACTGTGAAAGTGAGAGGTAAGCTCTGCTTTGTCTATCTTCCTAAGTATTTGCTCCCCTCCACTCTAAGTCACAATACAAAAAGCTAGTGACATGATATGTGTGCCTGCTTATGCTCATGTTTGTAGAAGGTTCTGGCAATGAGGTAGCCTACACTATCAGGACATCGCCTCCCTAAACATGCCCGTCATTGTTACTGTACTCCTTTTGCCTGCTTACTGTATTTTGTGGACTATGGTGGTGAGTAAATAACTATGTTTAGACATCTGTTCCTCCCAACTTCCAGTAGTAGTCACATAATATTGCCTGCTACCAAGGTGGCACTAGTTGTTGACAGCAGACATGTCTACCATAATCTGTACATACCTATGGGAACATACAGCTGCTGTATGTATTCCAATATTTATTCTTACAGCTGTTACATGGTATATCCCCAGCTATTCATTTGATCACTGCATGGTCTGCATAAGTTATCATTTTGTTTGTAGCTGTCATTCTACCATTTTCAATAGTAAACAGTGCAAAGCTCTGTATCATGTATTCATAGGTTTCTGCATGACTGCAGGATGAACTGGATGGCAGAGATAATGTTTCACCCTGATTAAAATTATTTCTTGCTACAAATACTTGGATGGAGGCTCTTGGGCTAAGGAGATACTGATCAAACTTTTTATTACCAAGTGTAGTAGTCAGTAATCCATGACATAAATGCTGTGAGTGGATGCACCTGTGCTTTATAACAGTGTCATAAATGTGTTACTGATATGCTGTCCCATGTTAAAGGGAAATGAATGCTCCATACCATAGTCCATAGGGGTGGCCAAGGGGGCTGTTGTCTAGGAGCAACAGGATAACAGAACCAGAATAATTTTGGTGTCCTTGCCAGAAGACTTGGTTCTAGAATTCTGCCTGGAAGCATGACACTAACATTAGGATAGACTTACCACCACATGTCTTGGCAGATTGTGCATCGGGTTAGTACCTCTTGCACCAGGTTACTGTATAGCTGCACTGCACATAGACACTGTAAGCTAATCACAGAAACTTTAGTTATGTACTGTTTTAAATGCATCAGATATCCAGACATGTCAGGATGGCGGCAAAGGTTGGGTGAGTTTGTATAGTACATCTTTCATTGATACCCTTAATGTGCATGCTACAGGCACAGTTTTGACACAGATGACCATATTCACAATGATGCATCTTTTGCTAAGTATTTACAAGGCAGAGCACTGCTGTGGTGATACCTGTAGAGACTGTGGCATAACAACAGTGTAATATTAATACAGGTACAGGGCCTGACAATGAAGATGAAAGACAGATACCTGAATCACAGTCTGATGATGCAGTGGCACTGTCTTTGTACAACCTGGGTGTGTATCCAGTATCCACCCATAATACAGGTTAAAGTGAGGCCTCACCCACATATGAACATGATGCTGTATATCATAAGTGCTCACCATCCCCAGTGGGGAAGAGTTCACTAATGGTTCCAATAAGCAGTGTTGTATTCTGTGTAGTTAAGGCAGCAGATCTGCACACTGTGTTTAAAGTAGGTATCCCCCCCACTTTGCAGACTTTCAGGTGTGCTTGACATTGTAGCATGTCATAAGTGTTGCCTAACACGTGTTTAGCATTTGAAATCAATCAGAAAATGTGCTGCTTAGCATCCAGGCATATGCAGCTGTAATCCAGTCATGCATGGATCTTATTATCTTATTGATAGGTTGCACATCATCTGTAAGGACACAGAGGCCAGGAACAGTAATAAGTAGTCATAGGAAGTCTGTGGTGGGAGGCAATACAAGAATGTTGACATCTATGCAGAGGATTGTCTTGGACGCCATCACCGCATTCACTGCCAATGTTATCTGAAGTTGGAAGAGGGTATTACAAAGGTTGGCCATGTAGGGAAGGCCATCATAAGATTCACAGTCCTTACTTGCATATTATTTTATTTATTCATTTTTACATTTGTTTACCTGGTTAGTCCGACTGAGCCCAGAGAGCCCTTTTTCAACA
This sequence comes from Protopterus annectens, assembly GCF_019279795.1. Classification (NCBI taxonomy): domain Eukaryota; kingdom Metazoa; phylum Chordata; order Ceratodontiformes; family Protopteridae; genus Protopterus; species Protopterus annectens. The sequence goes on from NC_056751.1 coordinate 542,762,322, forward strand.
GAGTCCTAACAATTCAAGTTGTAAGATACTTAACAGTACAAAAATAGAGAGAAATATTCAATACGAATTTATACAATGTAAAAGTACAGTATTTTGAGAATGCAGTAACAATATGTTTGAGAGATTTAGTTAGTATTAAGTTATTTACAAGGAATGTAGCAATGCCTAAAAAAGGGTAACATTATGGCATAGTACAAGAAAGATGCATTTAATAGCATAGGTACTAACTGCATAGAGAGTAATATATGTAGAGTGTTTAGGTAGATACCAGGCAGTTTTTTAATTGAGAGAAAAAGAAAAAGTCATTAGGCAACTTCCTGACAAGTACATATCCATGACTTTTTATTTGAATCTGGATGTGTATATCGTCTAACATCATGGGAGTCCATGATTCCGGCCCTCCATTTTCAGGACACTTCATAAATGGACCTCATCTAGGTCACTGTTCCAAATGCACACCATCTCTGTCAGAAGAGACTGCAAGTCCTAATGCAACAAGCCAGCATAATGACCACAGATCAGTCAAGTGACACCCTAATCACACTGCAGCAAGAAGTTGTCTATGACACATAATAAGCATCACCTTGTGACATATGCAAGAAACCATGGTGTCCTCCATCACAGGAAGAAACTGTATATGACATAGAATAAACCTCAACTTGGGATCCCTACAAGGCTGCCCAACCTGTCCCCTCACCACCATGTTATGGAACATGCAACATACTATGATCATCCTCCAGGTTCTGATAAGACTATACCAGAGTACAATCCTCAGACATGCCAAGGCAGAACAGTGGGCTTTGAGCAGGTTTAACACATACTCTGCAATGTTGTGCATGAAAATGTGGTGTTATGCTGGTGTATTGACCCAATCTTTATGAGCTCCATATGGGATGCCATAAGTCAGGGTCCCACTGCGTATCCAGGATTAATTGCAATAGACTATGTGCATGTTGGGGTTTTGCTACACATAGGCACACTATTTTAATTGTGACAGTGGTGAAATTAGCCATGCTGCCCATCAGATTTCAGTATGCAGGAAGTATCGATTCAACCAACACATGTGCCAGATATTTAAATCATGAAACCTGCCTGAATGTGTGCATACAGAGTTAGAATCACACATGCATCCCACACTACTGGGAGGTTATGGAATAATATCTCTTCGTATCCAGAAACCTTTATGACTGTGGGATGGGTACGTCCTCTGTTGCTACATCTGTGCAACATGTGGCACCCAGAACATGGAGGGGGTGCAGGTAACATCATAGAAGGCAGACAATGTATTAGCTCACTTCTGTGATGTGCATGACCCTCTACATGTAGTGAAGCATTATATTGAGGAACCTGGTGAGTATTCTATAGACAGAGACCTGTGAAATACCTGTGTTTCAAACTACTCTCTGAAAAGAGTCTGCAGCTAGTATGGAAAGAGCTACATATATACCTTGGTCTTCCAGGTATGTGAAATCCACACATTCCATTTAATTCTGTGTATGGACAATACATGTCAATTAAGACCTGTATAATGCCCTAACTGACTCTAAAGCAATCAATATTCTCTTTGTCAGTGAAAGTGTGATAAGCCTACCGCTGAAGGTAACTTTTACATTAGCTCCAGATTTTAACAGTGGCACAATGGACTGTAGTATGTCACTGCATGATGGATATTGGACCGACAAGCATTCTTGCTGCATAAATGATGATAGTTTTGGCATAATTTGACCACTGACAGTCAGGAGCACAGGGCTGCTCAATTTCCTCTGTAGACAACTATGTATCATGACTATGTTCATATTACATGCATTTTAATTTCATTTGCATGTAACCATGCAGTCAATTGCATAAATCTCTGTATTTGGGCTCACTGCAATGAAATGTAATTTGGGACTATGAAGTACTAATATTTTGTGTTGGTCTGCATGCACATGGTTTGTTGTGTGCTATAATTTCAAGTGTAAGTAAATTACATAGTACGCAACTCTTATATGAATCCCAGATGCAGTCTGTGCAGCTCAGGTATATGTACCAACAAATACATCATATGCATCGTATTTTCTATCACTTTCATTTTAAACAGTGCACATTAAAAAAAAGTATGAGTACAGGATTAAAAAATAAAAAAATCATTGCAGCAGAAATGTGACTTCATAAAGAAAAATTTTTGAATAAAACTGTTTTTGTTCTAGGGATATGAATATATAACAGATGCCGGTAAATGCTGCGGAACATGTGTTCAGACAAGCTGTGTTGTGCGTTTACCAGATGGATCTCTTCAACTCATTCCGGTTAGTGTATGCTTACTATACTCATAATCTTCCAAGGCAGAAATGATGAAGGGTTTTGTTGAAATCTAATAATTCTGACTGAAATTTTTATGTAAAGAAAATGATGACATTTGTCATATTTCAGCGCACTGTCTGCAAACACCCATGTTAGATATAAAGTTTAACAGACTAATTCATGGGACAAGTGTCTGCACACCAGTGCATTAAAAAGGTATGCAAAATCTTCCATGAGTGAATGACCTCTGTTTCAGATAAACAGTGCATGGCACAGGAGAATTTGTGTATACTCTGAAGACGAGGATTTTTCTGCCCCTCAGTCAGCCTATTTGCATGTTTCAGTAAACTTTGTGGAAGAAAAACTTATTTTATGTTAAGCATGTTAAGCAGTGTCTTACAGAGTTTAATGCTGCCTTTTCTGATTACACTATGACGTCTTATCAGTTGAAAATCCTACAATATGATTTCAGAATTATACAGTTAATAAATGCAGCTTTAATATTCAGGAAAATGAAAATGATTACAAATAACATACGGCTGTGTTTAAAATGTTTGCTGATAGAAAAGAGAGATATATTTATGATGAGTTGTACTTTCCTTGCAAAAATTGCTTTGTCCCACCTAATGACCATATTCATTAATTTTCTTCCTAATGAAATCTGTTAATGAATGTTAAAGTGGAACAGAGGCACAATAGTTCTTGTTTGATTTTAACAACTATAAAAATACAAATTTAGCAGTGAAAGAAAGCACTGTCGCCAGTCAAAATCAGTAGGAAATGCTGTTTCTCTCACTGTGGCTGCACGCCCCCATTCCTGGCTCCCCTCACCTTGATTTGCTCCATGCTTTCACATGCCACATTTCATTACAAGGGCCACTCCATGCTGTCTGAAGCCTTTTCACTTAGTAATGCTTACTTACTTATTCCTGCAGCTCCCTTTCAGTAGTCTATACATGATGCTTTCACTTTATCTGTTGATCCCAAGTAAACTGAACCCACACTACTACTCCAGTTACCCCATCCCACTGGGCATTTTTGTAGGCCCCATTTGTATGCTGTCTTCCACACTATTGAACTTCAGTTACAAGTGCAGCATACATATTCCATTTGCAGCTTCACGTGAACTCTGTACTATGGAAGCATTACTTACAGGGCATACGAATCCACTTAACTGTCTATTTAAGCTAGCGTTTTGTCTGTTTAAAGCTTTCCTGCATTGTGTTCATTTTAGCAGATGTCACAAATACTTATTCGTTTCATGTTCCCAAATGACAGACCTTCCAAAGCTCCTAATACCAGAGTACCTAACCCATAACTTTTATAACATGAAACCATAGCTAGTATATCTCTAAAGACCTATTAAATTTGCTAAGACTTTTCAGAATATTTCTCTTTCCATCATACACTATTGTCTTACCTCACTGGCTTTAATAATTACACTGGTCCTAGTCACACTTTACAGATGAGGTACTTAATAAAGATTCTAGAAAGCTCCACAACAGCAAGCCACCATAAGAAATACCACCACAGGACTGCCCACCATGTATCCCTGTAGCATAAAGGCACAACAGGATTTTCCAAGACTGATCACTATAGGAAGCAGTCAACATACGATTTGCAGTAGACTGGTCTTTGTCACACACATTCACTATGGAATTTGTCATGAATGTCCTCTGTAACCCCCAGTAATCAAAGGATTTGCTATCTGTGATAGATGAAAGACCTAATAACCTTAGGACTTGCTCATGACTACACTCAGAAATACCTAAGTACATTCCTAATGTCGCTGTACATGGAAGGAAGTCAGGAATCTTGCCAGAGTATACATCCAGTGGATGCTGTTAGACATAAGAGCAGTATTGGATCATGCAAATAGAAAGACATGCCCTACATAATCGTACTGTTTGTGTCTCAAGGGCCGCCATTTGTTCCACAACTGATTAAAATGGCTAGATGGAAATTTCCATGCTCTTTTATTGTTTTCCCATTAACAATAAACACCATTTATCAGTCTGTAATAGTATTCAAGAAGCCTGCTCCCTCTTCAGATATGCAGGGTTTCAGCACAACAGGTTTCTTATGCTCTTTTAAGCCACTGTGATGTCCTCTTCTTCTACCGCGTAATCTATTTTTGTTTTAAATCCAGTAGGCCGGATGATATTTTGCATGCTTACATATATTGTACTCAGTCTTAGTTTGTAATCCTCTTTACATTTTCTTAAAACTGTTTGTTGTATGTTGCCTTGTACCCCACTATTCAGTAATTGTTATGTATGTTTAGTCTGTTTTAAAGATTTGTGTTTGTATTTGCCTGAGCAGTGACTGGCAGTTAACAAACAAAATAACATAAATAAATTATAGCATCCCCTTCCTATGGAGACACATAATATGATCCTCCTCAGTAAAAGGAAAAACATTTGTTTCGCACCTGTGTCTGTTCTACAACATGCATGTATGTCTTCTGTTCTGCCTACAGTGAGGTGATAACAGGTGCACCTTATCACCTCTTATCAGTGTAATGAACCGAGAACCCTCTGCTGTGAGGCGGCAATGCTAACCACTGCACCACCATGGCCGCCCACCTCTTATCAGTGTAACAGTAGATCTAATTTTCTTTTACGTATTATCTGTTCCATGGCCTCTAGGCATGCCTTCCATTCCTGAGTCAGCAAGATGAAATGAAGTTTAAATTATTATCATCACCAACATAATTGTGGATTCCACTAACTTCTACATATTATGTTTTCTATAGCCGCTATCCTTCCTACCTACAACAAGGTGGAAACAGGTTTACCTTATTACCATCAAGCGTATAATTGCAGATCCCAATTTTTTATTCATATCCTATTAGAGATTCTTTCTCTAGTTAAGCATTTCACTCTCAGACAACCATAACTGTCTCTTGTCTGGCTCTTAGATACGTTTTGTGCGTCTCACTCTGCCTTCCACTAAGGCAGCCTTGGCCTTTAACAGTTGCTCTCAGCTTCTGTGTAAATTACGAAGATGTATTCTTAACCTCTTCCAAGTGCCCTTCACTTCATAATGCAGTTCCTCAATGCAACTCAATTCTTTTTCTTTACACTCCAAAATAAACCACCACCCATCTTTCTTCCCTCAGTGCTAATTTCACTTGCAGTCCATCCTTAATATGCTCCACATGTCCAATAACCACAGAATGCTGGAATGTTCCAGTCTCATATAGACCACAGTACAACTGTTATACCATATACAACCTTCAAACACACATCTCTATACTTTTTATCTATATGTGCATATCTATATATTAGTTGTTGTGGTCATAGTTTCCTTGTTCAGTTAAGTCTGACTGGACAGTATGTCAATTAATTTAGCACACCAGGCCCATCTGTCTCTGTCTGCTTTTGTCCACGTGACTTTCATGATAAAAACACTCTAGTAGATTACTGATAACTTCTCCACTGGGCTTTCGGATATTGGCAAAGGCCGTTGCCACCCCCATAGTGCCTTTTTTAGACAAGGCTCAAAAGTCAAACCCACCTCCATAGACAGCACAAGGAACAAGAAACTAAGGGTAATGCTGCTAAATGCCAGAAGTTTTAACCTCAAGATACACGCACTCGAAGCTCTCCTCAGTATGGAGAACATCAATATCTGTGCAGTGACAGAAACCTGGTTCAAGGCTCCAGAGAGCACCCCAGCACTACCAGGTTATACCTCATATCATGCTTTTCAGCCCCAAAACCCAGACCGAACCACAAAAGATATGGGAGTTTCCATATTTATCAAGGATATCCACACCTCCAGGTTAGTGGCATTGCACGAAATATCGGAGATCATCCATGTGCAACTAACAGTGGGCAAAACTGCTTTTCAGTTTATAGCATCCTACAGACCACTCTCTCAAAGTCAGGAATCCCACTTGGCTTTCCTGAAAACATTGGAGAACATGAAGATCTCTCCGAACACCATTATATTGGGCGACTTCAACTACCCAAACATAGACTGGGAGCACTACTCAAGCCCCAGCACCTTAGCCCAAAGGTTCCTGGAAATTATAAACTCAAATACTATGGAACAACTAGTCACCACTCCCACAAGAGGGGATAACATACTAGACCTGATCATTACCAACATGGGTACTCTATGCTCCATACCAGAAGTATATCCCTCATTGGTAAGATCAGACCATAAATTAATTTCACTGGATATCCACATCCCGACCCCACCCCCAACCCAGGAAACCACAATGAAAAACTTCTCAAAAGCGAACTTCTCACTTCTCAAAACCGAAGTGGAATCCTTCAAGGCCCCAGGGCCAGTGGAAACTACGGCCCAAACTGCAGAATCCTATATAAACGCATTCTGCGGACATCTCCAGGAATGCATGGATCATGCTATCCCAAACAAAACCAAGACCCAATCATCCAAAGGCAGGCGTCCAGTCTGGTGGACCCCAGCCATAAATAAACTGTACAACAGAAGGAGGAAGCTACTACATGATAGAGCAAAATCCCTAATAGGGAAGGCAGCTCTGATCAGTACTAGCAAAAAATTACGATCCCTCATAAAATCCTCCAAGGCCAGCTTCGAGAGAAAAATTGCACAGGACACTAAAGACAATCATAAGGCTTTTTCAGTTATGTTAGGAACCTGGGATGCAACTCCCAGACTTGTTCTGAGTTGATTCTAAATGACAAAAAATACACTGAACCCACAGACATCACCAATATCCTGGCAGACAGGTTCAGTGCAAACTTCTCCACCCCCCCCCAAAAGAGCAAGTATCTATCCCGGCAGAGGGCTGCCTCCCAAACATCTCTGATGCTCAAGTGAAGGCTGCCCTCTCTAAAGCAAAAAACGCTGCTTCCATGGGACCAGATGGCATCCCGGGTTGCGTCCTACATGAACTCCAAGAAGAACTAACCCCTCAAATAAAACAGCTGTACAATCTCAGCCTCACTACAGGATATGTGCCCACAGAATGGCGTACAGCAACAGTGGTCCCACTCCACAAAGGTGGAGCCTCTACGGACCCTGGAAACTATCGCCCCATAAGCCTGACTAGCCTAGTCTGCAAGGCTATGGAGAGGATCATCATGGAGCTCATAAACAAAGACATTGGGGACCTACAGACACTAGATCCTACCCAATTTGGCTTTGTCAAGGGCAGATCCTGCCTTTTGAACCTGGTTGACTTCTTTGAAACAGTCACCAAAGCCATAGATGAAGGGAAGGTAGTCCACACAGCCTATCTGGACCTAGCAAAGGCATTTGACACAATACCCCACTCGGGCATCATAGATAAGCTATCCAGCTTAAATATAAACCCCTATGTCACAAGATGGGTTGCAAACTGGCTCAAAGACAGAACCCACAGAGTGAGAGTTGCTGGAGCCATGTCAGACTTGAAACCGGTCACAAGTGGCGTCCCACAAGGTTCTGTCCTGGGACCGCTCTTGTTCGGTATATACTTTTCCGTGGTACAGGCCAATGTGGGAGGACTATGGCTCACCACGTTCGCAGATGACTGTAAACTGGGTACCATAATCAACTCTCCAGCTGACACAAACATCCTTCAAAAAGGTCTCACAGAGACGGATAACTGGTGCCAGAGCCATGGTCTAAAGCTAAATGCCAAAAAGTGTATAGTCATATCCTTTGGCAAAAACAATATGCCCACAAATTACCACATAGGCGGTAACCCATTAAGTACAGAGAAAGTAATTAGGGATCTGGGGACCCAAGTTGATAGCAATCTCTCTTTTGACAACCACATTGCCAAAGTGGTTAGAAAGACCTTCTACATAGCCCACCTCATCATGAAAGGATTCACATCTAGATCAAGAGAGGTAATCATGCCCCTTTATTCATCCCTCATCAGGCCTATCATAGAATATAATGCCCCTTTTGGGATGTACCTTACCCGACACCTGCAGCAATTAGAAAGACCCCAAAAGTACCTCACCAAGAGGATCAAGGGACTCAAGCAGATGCCATATGCTGCTCGGTTAAAAAAACTCCAGCTCTACTCAGTTGCATACCGCCTACTTCGAGGCAATCTATGCCTGACATATAAAGCTATGTCCAATCCAGAATTAATGGACATGCTCCACCTCAGTAAATCTAAATCCCTTAGAGCCACACGCTTGAGGGACTTGAACCTCAGCACAGAAATAAATAGAACTTGCTGGAGGGACAGATTAATAACCCAGAGGCTCCCTTTGCACTGGAATAGAATTCCAATTCATGTTAGGCAGAGCACTTCACTGAATCTCTTCAAGAAGAATCTTGATGAGTGGATGGGGGATCGTAGGTTTGTCCCGGGGATTACTTCCGTGTCACTATTAGACAGAGACACAGTAAACTAAACCTTAAAAAGGGCACAGTATACTCAAATCAAGGGGTGGCGTAAGCCAAACAAAATCGGGTTAGGCTTGTAATTGCCCCAGGGCAGATAGCCTAGTATGAACCTATGAACCTATAAATACAGGCTGATCTTTCGGCCATGGCTTGCCCATCTTGGCTGGCTTGACAAAGTATAACCCATAGCTTTACTGAAATAGAAAAGCCCCTTCACTGCAAAAGCATAACCATTCAGAAGAGGCTATATAGATCCATGGATGTACATGTCAGTGCCCCTCCCATCTTAATCAGACATTTCCACCTAGCTCACCACCTACCCTTTCAACCTGTTAGCCATCATCCCAGGAATTAAGGGGGCTATAAATCCATGGCTCCTTATCAAAATGTAACACTCAAAATTGCAAGTCCTGAAATTTTAGAAAAATAAAGGCTTGGATTCATAGAAATTGGCACAGTGGCACACCATTGACCTGCATAAATGTGTTTTGTGCTACTGCTATGCCTTTTTGTGATTCATAAGAATACGTATTTCCACAAGGGCAACAACTCATTAACAGAGAATGTGTATCACTGTTACTTACTCAAGTTATGTTCAACTGTGCACCCTAGCAGCATCACACAATCACACAGAGGCAGAGGCTTTGCCTGAAGTGATGCACACACACACACACACACACACACACACACACACACACACACACACACACACACACACACACACACACACACACACACACACACACACACACACACACACACACACACATACACACACACACACACACACACACACACACACACACACACACACACACAAAGACAGAAGCACACATACATGCACACATAAACAGACAGCCACACAACACACACATACACACTCTGATGTAATCCACAATTTCACTGCTGCTTTGACAGCTGGCAAACTGAAGGGAGAGGGCACATCTGACAATGTAAAATTTATAGTTGACAGGTTTCACACCCAGGCGCACGCACACACACACACACACACACACACACACACACACACACACACACACACACACACACACACACACACACACATACACATGCATGCACACATATGCGCACACACATGAGCTCACACACACATACACGTACTCGCCCAAAGAAACATTTAGTACTTCTTAGCTGGATTGACACTCTGCTCCAGGTAAACTGTATTATTCCCATATGCAGAGTCCCCCACTGAAATGCATACATGCACACCACTGTTTGGTGGCATATAATTACACATTTTTGTTCATTTGGTTAACTTTGAATACTGCAGCATGTATGACTTCTGTACTATGCGAGTATACTAAGCATGCAGTACATTCGGTTACGTATGGCCTTCACTAGCACACGGCCTGCCTCCTACTACTTCATTACTATGAGGTGCTCTGACACTTTCTGCCTAGTAGTGCATGGCTGCCCAACTAGGTAAACTAGGACTATGAATCTGGAAGGATTACCTAGCATGTAAACTGCTGAGCACAATATGGAAACAAGGCAACTTGTCTATAAATCATACCTAATCTTCGAGTCAAAAAAAAGTGAATTTCAAAACTCACTGCTATGTTATACCATTAAAACATTTTAATGGTCCCTGCACTGCCTACACCCCTAATATTTAGGATAGGACTAAGATTGCTTTATCAGACAAGTATGAGTTATGCTGCCTCTGAGTTAGTATGCATTCCTCCACATTCATGTTTGCAGCTCAGGTACTGTGGGGGTTTCACTTATGTTTTTCAGGATTTCATCAGGTACCCAAACACACATCATCAGTTCAGCAATCACAATATGTAGCCTACTTTCTTTTTCTCACATTTTTCGTTTCATTATGAAGTTGATAATTATTCTCATAAAAATCATGAATTTATATCTTATAATTTCTCTATGCAGTATTAGTAACACTGTAGCTAATCCACTGACTGATCAATGCACATTTTTGTGACACCAGGTACATCCATTTTTCTCCTTCATCAGAACTGCATGCATCTCATCATCCAATCATTTCTATTACTTTGATCTTATCATTGTATTGTCACCAGATGTGACGATGAGTGAGTGACTTCTGGGATCTAGTATGCCCTCTATATGTTATTCTTCATTCTTAGTTTAAATGGAGGCAACGTGTAGTCTGTAACCTCTCCAATAAAGCATGTTCCCCTTTCAAACTGGTACAGATGGTCAGTAGCAATAAGCCTCGTCTAGCCAAGGTTACCTTTCATTTCCAGACAGTCCAGCTACTGTTTTCCTTCCTCTGGCCAGTAAGCCATGTGTTTACTTCCTGATTCTGTCCTCTATATGGCTATTTGTTTTTTTTTTTAAACTTTGTCAACCTGTTGAATAATTTCATTCTTGGAATCTTTTCATTGTTGAGCCGGGCCATTAAGTAAGTTAGTAAGTGAAAATATACAATTACCAGACTCATAATTAAAACGTAACACATTTATTAGATGAGTTATCCTGAAATTAAACATTTGTAGAAGTAACTTTACCAAAACAAACTCTGACATTACAGTTCCACTTAATATGCAACAGTCTAGGAAAGTCTGATTTTGTATAATAATGCTTTATGTAGTGCTATGTATTATACAATATGCTACATACAATGTCTCATTTTAAAATTACATATTTTAGTTATTATTAGTGCTTACTACCTATATGTTTAAAAAATAATAAATAGATGCACTGTTATGTATGTGTTGAGACTACGACTTGTAGTGCTGCTTTAATACTCTTGACTAAAATGAATCTCATTGTTTTCCCATAGCCTGAGAATTCCTGGAATCCACCAGATGATAATTGCACAGTATATTCCTGTTCCAATATCAATGAGCATTTCATCTCCTCCAGCTCCAAGACTATATGCCCAGACTTTTTCCCAGATGACTGTGAACCTGTAAGCATTCTCACTTTTATTAAAACGTCTCTGATGACTACTTAATTTATTATTTTTATTGCTTTTTCTCTGCCAAATGTTGCAAAGATGTTTGTTAAATCATTCTCCATTTTCTGGTATGACTTGTAAATACCAGACATTGATGTATTTCATTATGTTTGTTTGTTGGACTGGGAATTATAATAAGGAAAAGCCCATTCACAGGATAGCCTGAGAGACAAATGCTACAGACATACCCAGTTTATTATTAAAAATCCACAGTATGAATTATAATTCTGCCAAATACATTTAACAGGATAAATGTAAGAGTACACTGGAACTAGATAGTGACACTTAAACAAATTTAAGGATAGCAGTGGAATATGAGCTCCTCAAGTCAGAAGGCACTAAACAAACAATTGGTAAAAGCAAATAATCCTCGACTTAAAGCCAGTGTCTATGATGCATATGGATTAAGACCTTTGGAACGTTGGATTAAGACATTTAGAATACTGAATTAAGACCCCTGAAATGTTTAACTGTTACTGTGTATGAAAGGGGTTAGAAACTGCAAAGATGGGCAAAGAATGCATGAAGGATGAACCAGGGATGATTGGTTGTAGTCAGGAATTAAATTAAACGTCAAGTGTCAGTGAACTGACATGGACTAACAATAGGTCCCTCATATCTGATGAGCACATGGCATACTATGTGAGATATGAAAGACAAAGTAAAATGATGATGCATTTATAATTAAGAAGACAAAGCTTGCAAGAGATTTAATGAAATACAGTGTAGTCACTGTAATCCTAATGTCTATTTCTCTGTGAGGTACACCCATTTAACATGACTTTCATTCAGATATATGTACTGACAACAGAAGCAAAGGAAGATGAAGACAATCAGTTCTACAAGCAATTACAAATGGAAACTAGCAGAATGTGCACACCAGATATTTATGGATGACTGATGTGCAAAAGTTGTGAATGAAAAGAGAGTCATGTGGTTGGAAAAAGTGGGCTTCATGATAGAAATAAAAAAAAGACAACGCCTGATACATTTTTGAGACAAGTAGTTCATTTCATGCTCATTGTTTCAGCAACATAAGCTGTCATTATACACATGGATCCAGAATCAAATTTGACAACACTTCTTTGAAAGAACCAACTGGGATATGTTCAAGGAGGTAGCCACAGTGAATCAGCATCTGAACACTGATGAATACACCAAGGTAGTGATGGCATACATTTCAAACTGCGTTGATGGGGTAACAAATACTAAGAATATCACTATTAGAGCTAACCAGAAGCCATGGCTCACCCCTAAGGTATATGAGCTTCTGAAGGAGAGAAATGCAGCTTACAGGACAAAGCAGCCCTAAGTGCAGCAAGAGGTAATCTGAGGAGGGGTAGAAAGGAGACTAAGAGGGAGTATGGCAGAAAGGTGCAGAGTCACTTTGAAGACATGAAGGATGCAAGGAGACTATGGCAAGGCATACAGAAGATCAAGGACTACAAAATCAGGTCAGCACAGTGTGAGGACAGCATTGAATTCCTGGACAGGTTGAACATCTTCTTTGGTAGATTTGAGGAAAGAAACAACAGGTTGGCACTAAAGTTACCCACTGATGAGAAGGATGCAATACTCAGCTCAGCACAGAGGAGGTAAGAAGAGAGCTAAGGAGAGTGAACCCCAAGAAGGCTGCTGGCTCAGACAACATACTGGGCAAGGTGTTAAAAAGCTGTGCTGATCAACTATGCACAGTGCTCAAGGAACTATTTAATGCCTCTCTTGCCATGGCAAAAGTACCCTAATGCTACAAGGAAACTAACATCATCCGACTACCTAAGAAAACCACTCTCCAGCCCTAACGGCTACAGACCACTCGCTCTGATATCCACTGTTATGAAATGTTTTGAATGGCTGATCAAAAAAGCATCTTTCATCATGCCTACCTCCTAATTTTTACCCTCTGCAGTTTGCATACAGATCTAACCGATCCACAGCTGATGCCATATCAGTAGCACTGCACATCTCACTTGAGCATTTAGAGGGCAAAGACAACTATGTGAGGATGCTGTTCATATACTTCAGCTCTGCATTTAATATGGTGGTACCAATGCAGCTGATATAAAAACTGGCACATTTAGGAGTCAGTGAACATCTCTGTAACTGGATCCTAGACCTCCTGATTGAGAGACCACAGAGGGTGTGTTCAGGTAAGAATACATCAACACCATGGTTCCACAGGATGTCTTCTCAGCACATTGTTATTTGCCATCCTGACCCACGACTGTTATGCTAAGCACAAGTCCAAGCATATCATCAAGTTTATTAATGACACCACAGTCATGGGGCCCATCACAAAGGAGGATGAAAGGGCATACAGAGAGAAGGTGGCATCTCTCAACTGTTGGTGCAAGGGGAGCAACTTCGACCTAAATGTAAGTAAGACCAAAGATATTATCACCGACTTCAGGAAAAGGAGAACAAACCACCCAGTGCTCAGGATTAATGGTGAGAGTGTGGAGAGGGTAGAGTATGAACTTCCTGGGTGCACACATATCAGAGGATCTCTCTTGGTTGGGAAACACCGGCTAGCTGGTCAAGAAAGTGCACCAATACCTCCACGTTTTAAGAAGGGTGAAAAAACGCTAAGCTTCTTCTTCATATTCTCTCCACCTTCTGTAGAGGTGCCAGTAGAGAGCATCCTCACCTCCAACTTCACAGTGTGGTTTGGAGGCTGCACAGTTACAGAAAGGAAGGCGCTACAAAGAGTGGTGAGGGTTGTAAAGAAGGTAACAGGTTCCAGGCTTCCATCGATTCAACATCTTTATTCTGCAAGAAGCATTCGAAAGGTCACCAAAATAATACTGGATAACACACGTCATGTGTATGGATGGTTTAACCATCTGGAATCGGGCAGGAGATATCACAGCATCCACTGCAAGACTACAAGATTCAATAACGGTTTCTACCCTACAGTGATTAGACTTCTGAACTTGGGCACTAGTCACAGGGGTCTGGACACATAATAAGTCCATTTTTATTTATTTGTGCAATATATACTTACATATATTCTAAGTAAGTGCAGTATTTATTTATTATAGCCACAGTCAGTATTATTTAACTGACACAAGTGCAATATTAGACAAATAACTTAGGCATTTGAATCTGTAGTGTGTTTTATATTACTTTAAATAGGATAGTTAATTTAACTCAGGGGAGGGTATACTTTTCGTTTATGAATGTTGGTAAATGTCTCTACTCTTTCTTGCATATATTGGGAGTAGTATTGTATTTGTTAGTTATGTTTATTCCTCTTTTTGCATGTGTTTTTTCACTTTCCTTTTGTAATCTCAAGAATTGAGCTGATGCACGAAATTTCGTTTAGGCTGCACGTGTAGTTCTAAGTGACAATAAAGTTTACTTTGACTTTGACTTTTTAAAGAAGTAAGTAATGGAAAAGCTCATTTGCATTAATTAAAGCAAAACCTGGGTTGTTAACTGCTGTACATATCCCCAGTTATTAGTATGCAAAATTTAGCTAAAGCTGAAGATAAGAGTAAGCCGTCTAGGTACTTAGTAAAACAAGATCTTGAATCTATATCAGTGGAGTTTATTCAAAGACACTATACAAAAACCAGTTCACTACACTGGATACAAATAGCATGCTATCAGAAGATTTAAGGGAAACATCAAATCTTAATTATACATGAAGGACAGCAGCATCTGTCTTCATATATTCAAAATGGTAGTGGTAACACCACTCGAAGCAAATGATCATCCATGGGAAACTTAGACATTCATTATTATGGAATCAGAAAAAGCCATGACTTCAAATGTGCTAACCCCTAACTCACTTCTGTAGCAAGCTAAGCTGTCATTTAATATTTCTGAGAGTGACAACCATGCATAAGCAGTATATATAAATATAAATATATATATATATATATATATATATATATATATATATATATATATATATATATATATATATATATAGTGCATATAGTGTGTGTGTGTGTGTGTGTGTGTATATATATATATATATATATATATATATATATATATATATATATATATGGATTTCTATCAGTTGATCGAGTCTTCAGAAACTCAAAATCCATATGGTCAAGTTTTTGAAAACTCAAAGCTTTTGAATGGAGATCGCAGTACAGTGAGGATCAGGAAAATTACGCTTCTCTTCTCTATAGTGTGATCTCAGAGTTGGTATATATAATTTACAGGGATGTGGGGTTGAACATAAAAAAATGTAGATTTTTGTGTTTTTTTTTTTTATTCGAGTTTTGGTAAAGTCAGTCATATGGTCTCATCTGTATGAATCTCTAGTTTCTGGAAACTCGATCATCTGACATAGATCCATATATCAATTGTGCACCTACACTAACCTACACTGTCACACAGAATCCAAAAGTGAAAACGTCAAAACTACAAATGTTGATGTTCTGCACATGCCTCAAGGATTACCTTGGACTGGAACAAACTAACTGCGAATATTTTTTTGCAGGTGGGGAAGCCCCCATGCACCCCCGTGTCCCCTACACACCCTGCTAATTATATATACTAACTGTTCAATCTCCAGGGAAAGAGAAAACTCCACACATATGTCAACCATTTGTGTGTGTTGACTAAATCGTGTCAACCAAACAGGCGTCAGAGTAGGTGCACAGTTGATCCAGAGCTTTACACCCATATATATATATATATATATATATATATATATATATATATATATATATATATATATGCATTTATATAAATATGTGTGTGTGTGTGTGTGTGTGTGTGTGTGTGTGTGTGTGTGTGTGTGTATATATATATATATATATATATATATATATATATATATATATATATATATATATATATATATATATATATACACATATACGTATACATATACACAGACACAAACACACACACGTACGCACACACACACACACACACACACACACACACACACACACACACACACACACACACACACACACACACACACACACACACACACACACACACACACACACACACACACACACACACACACACACACACACACACACACACACACACATATGCATACACACACTGGTCAACCTTTGCCTTGGTTGAGAGCCAGAAGTACAGGATGGTTTGTGTGAATATCTGCTTTACTGAATGGATGCGTTATCAAATGTTTGCTTTATCGCAAAGGTAAGTGAGATGCATACTAGGTTTGTGTGTATGTTTGTGAAAATGTATGTGGGTTAGGGTTGGAGCTAAAGTAAGGGTTAGGGAATGAGATAGTGTGTGTGTGTGTGTGTGTGTGTGTGTGTGTGTGTGTGTGTGTGTGTATATATATATATATATATATATATATATATATATATATATATGTATATATATGTGTGTGTGTGTGTGTGTGTGTGTGTGTGTGTGTGTGTCTGTGTGTGTGTGTGTGTGTGTGTGTGTGTGTATGTGTGTGTGTGTGTGTGTGTGTGTGATTGTGACAGTTTAAGGTTAGGATCAGGGTTAGGGGATTTAGTGTGTGTGTGGGGGGGGGTAGTGTCTGAGCTGTCTTTTGTAGTGGTATTATTATAGGAAGGACTTTTTTAAAGTTAAGACACCCATTATGGTTAGAGGTAGGGTTAGGGTTAAGACATTCAACTAAGGCAGAGCCGGGGAGGAGGTAGGTAGAGGCCCTCTGTCCATCTTAGTAATATTTGCTAACCCTAATGGGCATCTGAACATATATTCTTGCTGTTTGGCAGGCACAGAAAGAAAGGATTTAATTGCAATGGCTGTCATAACTGTTTAAGAATTAAATAAATAAATAAATTATGAGAGTGTAATGGTGATTGGAACTGTGTGTAGTTTAGTTAATTCACAACAAATGGTCTGAGTGACTACTCACCCATTACATCAGTTTTGACAGTCAGGGAATTTAAAACCCCCTGAAATATTGGAAGGAAGATCTGTCCCTAATAACAAGCTACCAAATCTCAACAACCTACCCAGTTAAGTAGTGCTATAACTATTAAAATCTATAACAAATAATTGTGAGCAATAAGACAAATGGAGATCAAAGAATGTGAAGTATATCTTGCCCACCAATCAGGCATCTTATGATCCATGCCTACCTCAGGCTACCATTATGGGCATATGAGATTGGAATCCTACAATGACACAGCAGAAATCTCCCATGAAACAACTGTTATTGATGGCCATATCTGTCAGAACTGTACATACTACTGTGAATTTGTCTGTCAGAAGAACACCTCACCTTCATATGGAGACAGATCTGTATCATTCATAGGTTCATAGGTATGTACTAGGCTAATGGCCCTGGAGCCTTTACAAGCCTAGCCATTAGAAGTGCCCTGGCATTGTGCAGTAAAACTATATCCCCTCCCTCTTTTTATACTTACCCCGGCCCCTTGCACATATAGTAATACTGGACTATCTTACTCAGAAAAGTTATAGGAAATTAAGTCTGAATTTTCTGTTTATAAATTTTAGTTCCTGCAAAATTTTGATAGTTTTTGATTTGATTGTATCTTTTCATTTAAAGACAAATCTCAATTACAATAGTAGGTTGCACCACTTCTCATACCCAGTTGGGTACTCTCTCACATCACATTTGGAGGGCATACTCACGTGTGAATTGCCACAGTTTACATCCCTCCCCCCTCTTGTGCCTCTATTTTACATAAAATTCTACAGCATATGTTCCCCTAAAGGCATACATAACAACACAGCTATTCTTGGTGATTTCAGTATCAGTGTAAATGAGAAAGACTCCCTGCCTCTGAACACAATGTTGAAACAGTTTAGTCTGTCCCAAATAATACAGGCTCCTACTCAAACCAATAAAGATATGGCTGAAGCTCCGTGCTTGACCTAGTAATAACTAACATACAAAATAGGTACCTTCACACTGAAATACTGCTTCATGCTATGAGAGAACACTTACCCATTAGGATCTTTCTCTAGTAATATTATTTATTTATTTATTTGTTCTTCTATTTTTTTAAGAACTCTTAATAGGAACAGAATACCTAGTGTTACTGAACAGAGGTACCTAGGCCTAATACTCGACCCTACCTTTTCCTTTACCACACACATAAGTTTTTTTAAGTCCTTGCTCAAAATTTGTAAATTCATTCTATTAGCAGACCTCCACATGCATCATTCCAATTTGGTAAACAAATCCAAATGGCTTTCAGTGCCTCATATGGCCACTTTTCTTCTAGGTACTGTAATTTACAAGGTTCTAAAACTTGGTCACTGCCCCCTTTAAGAGTGAAGCTACCTTTACAAGACATCCCTTATGTACTCAAGAAGTACATAGGACAACGATTTCTCTCTCTAGTATAGCCTCCATTTAAAACTGCTGTAGGTTAGATAGCCTTCTCTGGACTGGGACCTGTTACCTGAAACCACCTGCTTACAGACATAAAAAATGTGTTTACCTTTAAAACGGCAATCTCAAAAAGGTTGTCACGCTTCCGCGAACTCCGAAATGTGAACGTCCCAAATGACAAAACCCACATATGCGAACGACTAAATCCCGCCCCTTTTGACCCATGGTAGCACTGGTGTGGAGGTGTGGCGCAGCTGGAAACGTCGAAATTCAACATTAATTCAACATTTTAGAAGTGTTGCGGATTCGAATTCGTGGAAAACGGGTCGACGAAGTGGTAGGTTAATCACATGTGATGGACAATATAAAGGTAAACCTAAAAAAATGTATAAACCATTAAAAGCTTTAAAGATGGACTTAAAGAGCATCTCTTT
Organism: Protopterus annectens; assembly: GCF_019279795.1. Taxonomy (NCBI): domain Eukaryota; kingdom Metazoa; phylum Chordata; order Ceratodontiformes; family Protopteridae; genus Protopterus; species Protopterus annectens. The sequence continues at coordinate 542,781,637 of NC_056751.1, forward strand.
ACTCAGTCTACCTGCAAATGCTACCATGACAATGGTTAGGAACCTTATCTTCCCATATCATTAATAACAGAGAGTACATTTAAGAAATGTTTCTCAACCTCTTAACTTACCATCTTATATACATTTATTTCATATGCATATAAAATTTTATATGTTATATGTATGATTGCATTGTATTTTATAGATATGTAAGGTTACGTTTTGTATACATGTTTCTTTCTGACTGAATCTTTTAATGTTATTATATTTGCCTTTAGTCATACTATGTTCTGAATTTCATTATGTACTCAGTTTGCATATAATATTGTTGACTGAAACAATGTGATGAATTTTCTGCTTTTTTGAGATGGGGTTGTGGCTAAAAATGATCAATAGACCAGTCCACTTACCCGGTGAACAAATAGTAAATAAATAAACTATTTTAATTAATACTTATCAGACTGGTTAATTAGCTATTTACTTAACAGCATCTAGTTGAAGCTAGTTCATTTAGTTATAACTATATAACTATATGTGTTGAAACTTATTAATCACTAATAGTACTTACTTACCAAGCATTTTAAATGTTTAAAAAATTAAATAAAAAAAAGGTCACCGAGGATCTTAAACATGAGCTCCACACCAAGAACGCTATCTTGTAACACAAAAACAGAATGTTTATTTAACAGGTTAAGTGCTTTCGTCCCTAAAAACAAAACTGCGACTTCTTTAGAACAAAATACCAGCTCCACACCAAATATTTTATATACAATGTCATTAACACCTTGAATTCAATTAATTTAATTTAATTTTGTTACTTAATGTTTTAAAAATTGAATGTTTACATATTGTCAAATAAACAGTGCTGTAATGTTTTTTTATTGTCAATAAAAAAAGGAATTTATGTGTCAGAACTCTACCTACTGCTAAGAATATTTCCAAGTGTGACTGTTATAAGAAGTTACACATCTTATGCATATTAGTAATCCATCTCCAAGTCTGGGAATACCCGAAAATAAAGGAAAGTTACAGAACTCAATGAATCCAAAAAGGTAGAATACTTAGTTCATATTTTTCATGCAGATGTATGCACCTAAATTCTTTGGGCAGTTCTGGTCTACATTAAGTCGTCTGAAGTGGTGGGGACCATGATGTCGTATAACACACTTGACTGCATAAAGTGTTTGCAGGAATCGTCTATTACTGCTTTAAGGATATAATTAGGTTGTTAGGTTGTTACCACCTGACTTGAAATTAAATTGTGTCCATTCTAGGTGGCTGTTTTACCATTGGGCCCTTGCTTTGAACATAATCACAGTTGCTGTCAGCCATTATGATTAATAACCATATGCAGTGTGCTGTCTTGGTTCCTTGATAAGAAAAAGTAGTTTTTCATACTATGTCATTTAGTTTTAATTTCATAATGGAAATAGTGGTATTAATTTAGAGGATATGAATATGACACTGTCATTGCATTTTATTTAGTTTTATTTGTGTTTGTTTACTGGAGTAGAGCACTGATCTCCATGGACCTTTTTTCAAACTCATGCTCAGAGTCACACAGTTAGGCAATAGAGGATGAGGGAATCAAACCTTGCACCACTTGACCACAGGAAAAAGCTTGCTAACAACTCCTTAATCTTCCAGACTAACTCTGCATTTCTGCTAAATTACTGCATATTTTTTACTGAAGTTTTCATCTCTAATGCTTACATTGAAGTGACAGATTAAGATAGTATTTTATTAGTAAAAAAACAAAACATTAAGATGATATTTTCAAGCTACACTTAATACTGTTTTGAAACACTGTCTTGAATTTCTACCATTCTATAGATTCTATTTTCTATTCTTACTATAAGAAGGTCGTGACTGAAATGGGATTTTGTGGTCCATTTACTCTGCCTGTAAAATAGATAAAATAAAATTTATACACTCTGTGGACCGCAAGCAAATACAGCACTGCAGAAAGGTTAGTCCTGTTACAGAAAATGATTAAACTTTATTCAGTTATCAAAACATGAGAACAAAATTATACGATTTCTCAAAGGGGCATTATGCAGAACCATAACTGTACCTCAGATATATGTTGTTAAAGTTCCTGAAGTGGTGGAAATAACATTCAGTTTAAAACTGTTCTACAACCCAGCATTTAGTAATCAAAATTAATCCATACTATGTAAAACCTATTGTTTTTAAGACTTCAGCATAGTTTACATTGTCATACAACAATGATTTACCAGTATATTTTTTCTGTTTAATAGGGAACAATACAGACAACTCCTAATGGATGCTGCAAGACGTGTAAGTATTGCATTCGACTAACTGTAATTCTATGATGAATACTTGCTACATATTTAAACAATAATCTTTGCAATACCTACAGAAAATAATTGCTGCCATAGAGTTTGCATACTTTTAAAAATGCAAGAAATACTTGATGTGGTATATGTTTAGGCAAAATGAATATCAAGAGGAAGAACAGTGAATTGTTTTCTGGGGCCATATAACTTACATAGGATGACCAGACAAATAAGACGAAGATGAAAACAGAAACTAGTAAATTCTACTGCACTATTCTGAGATGTTTTTAAGAGAATGAAAGCACAAATCCTTGTATCTGAGATTGCCGGCTAATTTCATTTACTTATTAATTTATTCATTTGATATCCATTAATTGGGTGATTGGCATGGTCACTAAATCCCTTTCAACCATAACCAGGGACCAAGATGCAGAAACAAGGGCACAGTTAACACTAAGATGAGACAATAAAGATGATTAGCTATAATTTACAGTCCATGTGCGACTAACATCCGTACACATGAAGATATCATGGGCTTGGTATTTAGTAGCATTTGTCCATTTACTGCTGTATACCATTTATAGTATAGTCACAATTTACAAGGCACATGCATGAAGATGTATTGGATTTTTTGGAACATTTATAAATACAGTTTACACACATGTTATATATTTTGTATACACGAGCCCTGGAATTCAGAGAAATGATGACTGCTCCAATAATTGCCTACCACAGGTAGGTCAAGCATCACAGTGGCGAGAAGATGCAATTCTGAGACAGCTACAGGCATATTGAATAGACATCATTGTTTGTTTATTAACATGTCGCTGAATTGAGCTTTAGCTTACAGTTGCACTTGTCAGACCTTATGGCAGTAGTGTTCACCATAGCAACCCATTTATTGTGTTGACAAAAGAACCCCTTTACTCACACATGCGCTAACACCCCTAAACCCCATGTCCTCTTTGAACTTACCCAGATGGTGACTGTTTATTTATTTATTTATATATTGATATTTGTGTACTGGGAAAGTCCACTGGGCTAAGAGAGCCCGTTTTAAGTGGAGGCCCGGGGAGAAAAGCTCCAATACGTGTTAAGAACAACCAGGGGGTTACAAAGTTTACAAGAATTCTTAAAATATATAAATGTCAAAGAATAATAGATACAAAAGACAAAACAAGCCAAATGTTAACAATAATAAAAGTAAATGAAAAAAAAATTAGGTTACACTAAGCAAGTTTGACAAATTAGGAAAATGGTACTGCCTTCATGTTTCCTGTTTCCCAAGGGGTGAATGGATAACCACCATCCTTTGACACTTTTCACTTTTTCCTCCGACAGTGGAAACTTATATGGATGGATGACTCTCAGAATCACTTGCTAGTGTAAATTCGGAGCTGCTGACATTTCTGGGGAGGACACATGGATAATTGTCATTAACCACTTGCCCAGACTGCCTACCCATTAGCATGACTCCCTGCTGGTGAGTCTGTCTTCTGGGCTAAGGCTCCCACTGGTGGCAAACCTCAGTGGCAGGGCAGTCTATGGATCAGAAAGACCTACAGCAAGAGACAAAATAGCTGTGTTAAGATTTCCACTTGTACTAAGCATTCTATAGCTCAGTCTTTAAGTACAAACTTAATAAAGAGGAGCCAATGTCTCAATTAAGTTTGCTACAGTTTTAAGGGTTCAGTATACATAAAGACTAATGATATATAACAGCGAAAACTGGCTGGTAGCATCTATGGGAATTATGTATATTGTTGTTGTATCTTTTTTCTTTTCCCGGTTAGGAGTCGCCACAGCGGAACTCCGGTCTGCTAATGATTGGCAGTAGATTTTTACGTGCCGAGTTGCTTGACCTGACGCACAACCTTCAATGAAGGTACGCGCATTCACGCATGTCTGCACACAGAAGACACTCTAGCTGAGAATCGAACAGGACAATGTCTTACTGTGAGGCAACAACACTACTGCAGCACCACCACCGCTATGGGAATTATGTATATAATATAATATGCCTGTTCTTAAATTGTTTTTTATATCCCTTATTAGTATTACTGAAAATAAAATCAGCGTCAGTGTACAGCACAGTGTGTGTGTTAAAAGATAGCATTAAGCCATGCTGAGAATTCTTTAATAATCAAAAAAAAGCATGAGGTGGTTAAAGATTTACTTGTATACTAGTTTTCCAGTATATTGCTTAGGTGGGACAGTAGGTCTATGGGTCTATATTGTTCTTGTTGTGTTGGATTAGGAAGTTTAGCTATGGGCATTACTGAGCAATTTTCCATTTTGTAGGGATATTTGCCGGTATAAAGAATAAGGTTAAATGGTAAATATTACAGGGTGGACAATTTAGGTGGAAGCCTTTTAAGAACCATTTGGTGAAGACAAGACTCATAAGAGGTAGCATTTGAAGGGGAATTAGATTATGAATCATCATAACAGGATAGCTGCAGGAGAAGAGAAGAATGTCAAGAGGTCTTTCAGACATTTAGCAGTAACAGAGTTTTTTTTTTTGTCTTTGGATTCTCTTAGGATGTTTTTTAAACTACCTACAGTTACATTTTAGGTTTTGTGTCAGGAGTTTTAGTTTATATTTTACGTTTTTTGGTTTTGTTTTCAAATAAGCTATCGTGGTTTCAGATGCTAGTCTTTCCCCCCATTTAAGTCATTGATATAAGTTGTAATAGACTAGTTAGATGATTTTCAGAGCTAGTAGGTTTTGTCTTATAGTTGCATGTATTTTAAAAGATCAGTAGAGAGCCCTGGACAAAGGTTGCTTTGGTAACAGTGTGTAGGAAGGGGATATAAGAAATCTGTAACTGGCAACAAGATATTCATATACTGATTAAGAGTATATGGGTGTCTGTGAGAATGCAACCAGGGTGGGGTGATGGCTTGGGGTGGGGGTGGGGGTCAGTCAGTCAGTGCTAGTATGACGCCATTTTCATGGGATTGGGAAAGAGTGCCCTAAGGTAATAATCAAGGGGTTTTAGGCTGCTTTAAGAACCATAAAGAGTATGTCATGATGATTGCTAAGGTAGTTAGCAAAATGTTTAACATGGGTACATCAGGAAGGAATACTGATTAGTTTGGCAGCAAGAAGAATGTTATTATTGGTGGTGGGGCTGGGGTAAAACAAGCTATGGAAATTTACTGACGGATGTGTGTTGCTGAATTCTGTCTTAGGGTGAGCCTAACCAGCTGAGATTAAGATCTCAAAGGGGAGATATGAAATTTTCTGATGATGTTTGGAGGGCAGTGATGCACTGAGGCATAGAGCAATTTAGTGTATGAACCAAAAGTGCCAGGAATAATAAGACAGTTATGTCAGTAAGGCAGGGAGAATTAGGAGACTACACTGCCATATGACTTGTAATAACAGTTTGTGTGTATATGTGTGTGTGTGTGTGTGTGTGTGTGTGTGTGTGTGTGTGTGTGTCTGTGTGTGTGTGTGTGTGTGTGTGTGTGTGTGTGTGTGTGTGTGTGTGTGTGTGTGTGTGTGTGTGTGTGTGTGTGTGTGTGTGCCCTTTCTCCAGTTTTTCTGTCTGAGTGGTCATTTCTATTGGAGATATAAGAGTTGGAGATGGTAGGAGAGGAAGATCCATTTACCAGTTTAGCAGTAGCAAGCAATGCTGGTAAGTGTTTGCACCCATGCTTTAATTAGGCTGGATTTGTTACTTATACTCTGTGCGTTTATGTAGGATGTGACAAAGCCCTTTTAATTTAAATTGATCTGTACTGGACGACTGTGCAGCAGAGATGCATGGAGAGTATGGCCTGGGTTCAGTATTACTACAAAAAAGGATGAACCGCAGTTAAAAAAGAACTGCCAATGATGTGAAGTAGAAGTTTGATATGTAAGATATTGAAGTGATGTGGTGATCGGAGAAGTAATGGACTTAAAGATTTATACATAATACAAATAATTTGTAAGAAAGGAGAAGGTTTATCAAAAAATAAAAGGAATGGGAGTAGTATTTTGAGAGTAATACATGAAAAATATTGGGGCAGATTTTGGGATAAGATGAACACTGCATGTTAGAGGCAGATTTTGGGATAAGATGAACACTGCATGTTAGAGACATCTCTTGGGGATATAAAGGAGAAGAAAAAACAGGAAAGTGGAAGAGAGTAAGTGCTTTTAATTTGGTCATAGTTTGGTTGTAGAATTAGATGGCCATTATTCTGATGCTTACATTTCAACTGGTAAACTGGCCTAAAGAGGTAAGAAAAGAAAAGTCCACCTGATGTTCAAGTGGTAAATTAAAACAAAGGAAGTACACAGGAAGAGATTTATAGCTAAAAAACATAGCTGCCAGTTTAATAATCATGGAAGACAGAACAGACGCGAGTGGAAATTTATCTGCCTACAAAATTGCCATACATTATATATTATGTATGCATATATATATATATATATATATATATATATATATATATATATATATATATATATATATATATTTCACACACATGCATAGCTATGTCTCTAGAGATATGAGTATCCTATGCTAAATCAAAGAAACACATTGGCAAAAGATAAATGAATGACTACAAATGGTTGAGCATCTGCTGATTGAAAAACAAAGTAAACACAGTCTAAACATGTTTTTTGCAGGGTACAAGCCCTCCAGTGTCCCCCACACCTCTTGCAACTTATATCTACCAACTCTGAGAATGCAGTACAGTGGGCGAAAGGGTAAATTCCCTGATCACTACTATACCACAATCTTGTACAGAAAAAAAAATACATGCAATCATCCCCCTTTTCATCATATGTTTAAGCTTTTTTTCCTTTGATAATTTCAATATTTGACTAAATGCAGCAACCCCCCCACACACACACACACATATATATATATATATATATATATATATATATATATATATATATATATATATGTGTATAGATATCTATATCTATATCTATAGCTATATCTATATCTATAGCTATATCTTTATCTATTTGCCTATATAAATTTAGGTATATAGAGAAGGTGTTAAGAATTAGGTTCATAGATTCTTATTGGGCAGGTGGTCTGAGTAACCATGTAGAAACAAGCCATGCAACCTATAGTGAATAGAAGATAGATTTGCTACTCTGCTCAGTGAGGATCATATTGCCTACAAGATGAATATATTTGTACGTTCACATCCAATTGTCAAGGCAGAATTTGATGGAGGCCAACATATCATGTTGTTTGACATGCAAGTGGAGCTTTTTCCATATGTAAGGGATTCTTTGTGTATGAGGATCATAGGATCATAGGATTATAGGAAGTTACTAGGCTATTGACCCTGTGGCCCTTACAAGCCTAGCCAAGAATTTAGCCCATGTTCCAATAAGTCAGCACCCTATGCTACTGTCCAGCAGGGACACAGGTGGAATCCCAGGGGTGTATTTTCTGTTCCCCATCCAGTTATCAAGGTTGTACTTAAAAAGATTTAATGAGGTCCTCTGCTTTATATGGAACGGGAGTCTATTCCACAAAAGGGGGAATCTCTGGAACACAAATCTATCCTGCCAACAAGTTCTATTGATGTTACAGACTGGGCTGAGGTCACACATGTAGGTTACTCGAGTTTAATTGACTTGCAGATATGCAGCAGTCCCATCAGGGTGGGGTCTGAGATTGCTTTGTATGCCAGACAGAGGTCACCTCTGAGGAGTCTGTAGGAGACTGAGTAGATGGACAGGGCTTTTAGCCTATCTGTGTAGGGTAGATGTTTGAGGCCCCGGATTCTCTGGGTGAGGAACCTCTGTGGTCTCTCCAGCTACTACATGTGCTTTGTGAGGTACATAACGATAGGGGCATTGTACTCAATAATATTTCTTATAAGGGAAGAATACAGGGATAGTATGACCACTTTGTCCCTGGATGGGATACCTTTACTAATAAGCTAGGCCATGTAGACAGCTTTCTGTACAATGGTGGCAATATGGTGGTCAAAAGTCAGTTTGCTAACAACCTAGGTTCCCAAGTCCGTCACAACTGATTGCATGCTAATGACCTTATTATCAATGTGATAATTTGTAGGGATGTCTCTCTTCCCAAAAGGGATAATGATGTATTTTTTGGCATTCAGTTTGAGGCCATGTTTCTGGCACCAGTCATTTGTTTGGGTGAGACCCTCTTGGAGGATGTACACATCACTAGGAGAATTGATGATAGCACCCAGCTTGCAGTCATCTGCAAATTTGGTCTGCCATAGCCCACTAGATTTGGCATGCACCTCCGAGAGGTATATGCCAAACAGCAGAGACCCCAAGACTGATCCCTGGGATACACTGCTTGTTACAGGTCTTCTACTTGAGGTGTCTTCCCCTATTTTGACTAGGTGGGTTCTATCAGTGAGCCAGTTTGCTACCCATCTGGTAACATATGGATTGATGCCTAGTTGAGGGAGTTTATCTGTTATACCTGAGTGGGGAATAGTATCAAAGGCTTTGGCCTGGTCAAGGTGGTGTGCACCTCCTTCCCCTCATCTGTGGCCTTGGTGACTGTCTCAAAGAAATTGACCATATTTAACAGATATGACCTCCCCTTGACAAAACCAAACTTTGTGAGATCAAGTGTCTGGAGATTGCCAATGTCCTTGTTAATGAAGTCCATGATAATCCACTCCATGGCCTTGCAGATCAGGCTAGTTAGGCTGGTGGGTCTATAATTTCCTGGATCAGTGGATGCTCCACCTTTGTGCAAAGGGATGACAGTAGCTCTTCTTCACTTGGCTGGGATGAAGCTGGTACTCAGGCTTTGGTTGAATAGGGTAACGGTAATAGGAATTATTTATGTACTTAAATGTTAATGTAATCTATTTTATATAGGGGAATCTAAACGGAGATTTCGTGTTAGATTTTTAGAACATTTAAGAAATATTAGAAATGAAAAGGTGGAAAGCCCATTAGGATTACATTTTAAAATGTATCACAATAGTAATGGGAGTAAATTAGAGGGTACTATTTTGGAAAAAGTGCATTGTGAAAGAGGCATGTGTTTAAAAAGTAAATTACAATGGAAAGAAGCATTTTTTATTTTAAAATTTGACACCCTGCATCCTAATGGGTTAAACAGAGAGCTTAATTGGAAATGGCTCTTGTAATGAGTTGTTCTTAATTGTTTTATTGACCTTGTTTTAATATATAAATGAAGTGAAAAATTGGTATGGTTGTACTCTGTTAAAGGCATTTGCCGAGGTGCTAGAGAGGTCAAGTTTGTTACTGCAAAAATACATTTCTTTGTTTTTGGATTTACTGGCTGAGTCTTCTTTTAAACTGTTTTTTCTTCTGTGGTTATCTATTTGGTTGACTAGGATGCCTAATGGTGCTGCACATTCCTGCCTGAGTTCATGTACGATGCAGCCTGGGATGTTATCGGGTCTCATGGAGGCTGTATTTTTTGCCTTTGAGAAGGCAGTGATGACTTGCTCCCTAGAGATAAGGGGAAGGGGGCAGGTACTGGGGATGTCTTGTTTTACTGATGGGGACAGAGGAGTGAAGTTTTCACTGAACCTGTTTGCCAGCAGGTTGGCTATATCTACAGCGTTTGTATATGTGATGTCCTTGACTACCAGTTCTGAGCAGATCTGAGTGCTTCCCTTGAGACTGTGGACATATGTGAAGCAGATCTTATGACTGTCTTTAGCAAATGTGGCCAGTTTGGACTCGAAGTTTGCTTTGGAGGATTTCACTAGTGCTCTTATTTGCTTGTTCAGGCTAAGAAGAGATTGCTTCCAATGAGGCACGTGCCCCTTCTTAGTATATCTATGTGAAACGTCTTGTTTATGTTTCAATTCAGGTTGAGGTGTTAGAACCAAGTGATGTTAGTCTTACCAGTGTTTCTGAGGTGGAGGAGGTCTGCCAGTACAGGATCTTTTACAGGCCAGAAAGTGATGCAGAAATCACCACATATACCCAGTATGGGAGAGAAAAGCAAGAGGGGTTTTAGTCTGCCTGGTTACCTTAGTGAACTGAGTTCTTCAATTTGATTTTTTTTTAGTCAGAAAAATTGCCGTTTTTCTAGTGTGCTGTTAAAACTTGAAAACTGAAAGAGGTGGATTGAATTAAGTTTATACGTTGAGTTTATAATTTAACAGAAATTAGTGAAAAGGTCAAATGAAGGCTAACAGAGATAAAGATATATGAATTCTGTCTTTGGTGCAAAAAGAATTGGGGAAAGTGATCAGAAGGACCTTGTGTAGGTATATATTTTTTTTGCTTTTTTTTAAATAGACAAAATATTATGAGAATATTGATGAGAATGCTTAATGCTTCCAAATGCTTGACAGGAGATTGGATGAGAGGAAATATAAGCAGAAAGGATGCAATTTTATTATTATTTTTTTGGGAGTGAGCACGATAAACATTTACTTTGCTGTCACTGAACACTAGCTATACAGAGAACGACTGAATTTTCCTGTTTAACCTTTGTAAAAAATGCTTCCTTCTTACAACTGTCCCTTTTCCTCCTGGCCCACTGTTTTACATCTCTGCTTTAATAGACTGTCCTGCACAGGCCAGTAATATGATGAATTTGTAGGCGTGCTTCTAGGTACTGTAGGTAGAGAATGATCTGGTGCAGGTCTGTAGTGGGGAGACCTAAAGGAACTACAAAGGAAATTAAGTTAGGGTTCACAGGTAGTTACTAGACATGTGGTCCAGTAGATTATTAAAAAGGCAAGATCAATTTCCCCAGGAAACTGTTTGGTTATGTAACTTGCTCAGTGTTAAACAATAAGCACAAGGAACCTGAACTAATCAGACCATGGACAACAAGAAACAGCTTGTTAACAGTTCAGGGAATGGAAAAGAGTAGAGAGTCTAAGCAGGGCGTAGGAATATGGAGTGGAATTTTACTAGGGAATCACCAAAGGTAATTATTAGCTTTTTTTTTTTTTTTTTGGATAGAGAAGCTGAGCAACATGGAGTGCCCCCTCCCAAAAAAATGTCTAGTGTACCTCGAATTTTCCAACAGTGCAGAGACAAGTTTAGGAAAAGCATTAATAACCAAGCAACCAATTAACCAAATGATCAACAGCTAACTGACTGACCAACCCGCTGATTGACCAACCACCTAAACAACCAATTAACTAAGCAAGCTGTACTACCTCACTGGGAAAATAGGAACTTCACTAGGGTCTTACCATAAACTAAGCAATCAGATAATCCAGTCCCATACCCAGCACAGATATGCAGGTGATACAACCATTTATGTCACTTAAAAAGTGTGGTGAAACAGGGCTATTGGGATACCAACAAGAGGTAGCAATAAAAAAATAAATACATAAATAAAAAGTTGTTGATGACCACTCCAAAAGTGCAATGGCTTAATTTATCTCATTATCCAGAACAGTTTGTTCTGTTTCCGTTTGTTTGTCAATAAGCTGTACACATGTTGAAGCTGGTTGAAACCTAGATTTCCAGTTTAGCAAATGATGATTCCTGTGATGAAACTGCAAGCTGCCAAGGCACGATCCATTTTTCATTGTTGCAATAATTCTGCAACATTTGTAAACTCAGTACACTGACTTTTGTATTTTTTTTTTTTACAAAGTGATATTGTATGTATAATTTAATTTTCAGAAGAAACAAATGATTTTTTTCTTACTGTGTGTACTGTTCTCTGTTGAATGGCATAAAGTTGGCCTGCAAGTTAATAATGACACATTACTCCTAATAAAAGATCTCTGTCTACCCTTTACAGGTGTCCAGAAGAAGTCTTCCTGCAAACTTGCTTCAGTTAATAAAATCTTGACTCATGGCACCTGTCAATCCATTGACGTAATTCCAGTCCCTTACTGTGAAGGCGCATGTGGCTCATACTCATGGTAAGTAGAGGAGATAAAATGTTACTTTTTAATAAGTTGTCCGCTGCCATAGCATTTAACTTAGGGTAAAGCAGCTGTGAGAACAAAGATGGTCAGATAGGAAACAAGCAAATGACTAACAAATTTGTAAACTAAACCTATTATGTCTCCCTTTGCCATGTGTGTCTGTGGAATAAGTAAAAACGTATACTTATTTTAGTGTTAAGCGTGATCCTGAATGTCAGATCTGAATCGGGGTAATGATGTTACACTTCCTTAAACCTATTACCTGATGCCGCCATGATTGAGCAAAAATGTAAATCCAGCCATCCTTATGAGTTGCAGCTGACTCCTATATTGACTCACTGAACAGCCAACACCATCCATGAAGTTTACTAGATGGGGAGGTGGACAGATATAGACTGCCCAAGCCTTTCTCCTATATATGACACATGGACACCTATGAATAGTTTAGAAGTGTGACAAGCCACTTACTGTATGGCTTTGAAATGTGGGAGGAAACTGGTGTACCCAGAGAAAACACACACACAAACACAAGGGTGATATGCAGCCTGTACACAGAAGACATCCCCCCGTGAGAACCGAACTGGAAAACCTCTTGCTGTGAGGCAGCAGTGCTATACACCACTGTGTTGCCCAAAAATGTAAATAGTAAAGTATTTACCTACATAACCAGCTAACACATTCACAAGTACATTAACACGATCAGTCCTCAGGTTGGTTAAAATTATCAATCTCATTAACACCTACATGGTGTGCAGTGTTGCATCTCATACAGTCCACACAAATCCTGGCATTCCAGAGCATTTTCTGAAAAAATCAACTTAAAAAGCATAAGATAATTAAGGATTTTCTACTTTGGGACATCCCAGATTAACAGTTTTAGCATAATGTTTAATAAATCTTGCTGTTTCTAATCCTATCTGTTATAAGTTAGTAAATCACTTGACCAAGAAAGGTCTGGACGCTATAAGGATGGGTATTATCTGGAAGTATGCAGAAAAGCTCTATAGGCTTGAATGAGTTAAGTAAGGTAAATAGGTTACTGGTACACCAACAGATCAATAATTTTATGTCTCCTGTAATAAGAACAACTTCCTTTATATCAGGTGCTCATAAAAACATTTATTAAGGTGAAGTTTTTTTTTTCTCAGTAAAAGTTTTTTTTTGTGATTGCATGAATTAACTCACAGCGTAAGTAGGATAACTGTATAGTAATGCTACAGCTCAGAGTAGATTAAACTGAAGTAAGTCATAAATATTTTCCATTTTTAGTAGTAAACATTGCTTCATATTGTCTACTCCATATTCAACACAAGAAGATGGGGTTGGGAACATGCAGGAAAAGCACAAGACAAATGCTTGCATGTGGCCCTTCATTAAGAAATGAATAGCCATAAATATCTACTTCAAAATCATGGAGGGCTGGTAAACAACTATATTTACATGCAGAATAGAAATTAAAAGAAGAGAAACTGATTGCAAAGATTTTTTCCTTAAACTGGCAGTTTAAAGACACATACTCCTTCAAATGGAATGCAAAGTGAATGCAATATTTGAAATTGCAGTCCTTCATATTTGTAAAAGCCCTAAATCACAAAATTCTACACCCCAAAAATTAACAGCTGTCTTTGACATGATAGAAACATTTTAAAAGAGAACTAAGGAAACATTAGACTGAAATAAAGTACTGTTATTACGCTTTATGTAGACTTTTTTTAATAATCTATTCATTGAACAGGTAAGCCGACTGGGCACAATTGTCCCTTTTCAGGAGGAACCCAGGAGCACTTTCTGGCTAACTGACTTGCTTGTATTCACACACAAGATAAATAAAGTTGGAAGGAATCAAACCCTATACCCTATGCACATGAAGCAGCTCATTGCTAGTCCTCTGTACTAACTGCTAGACATTGCTCATAAGAGAGAGAACAATATGAAAAGATTAGCCTGTACTTTAGTGGGACTGACTCTAATTAAAAGTAGATAAATGACATTACATATCTTTGAATGAAAACATTTCAAGGTACTGGAATGCAGAACTGTACAATTTCAATATGTATGCATGGACAAGCATCCCAGTACTCCTTCGTGTGTATGTGCTGGGAGACTGGGGCTGAGCCCCACCCTTTTTATATATTTAAATTTTAGGGTCACACACCCAACACTGCAGAATACAAAGTTAAAACCAATATCTTTTTCATTCTTCCAAAGGCTGTGTAATGTGAGACCTAGAATATAAAAGTCAAGCAAGTATGGGGGCAAAGCCTCCACAAGAGGGTAAAGATGGAATCGTTGCCTGTATTACTGACTTCATTAATCACATTTGTCACTTTGATGCTGAAATGTATTACAGAACACTGCTCTGGTATACTTTCACAGAGGCATGAAGCTGCTGTGTAGGTATATGATAGAGGGAAGACATATAAATGAAAGATGCTAACCATAAATATCTGTCAGAACAAGAAATAATAGAACTACTTAAGGCAAACAGAAGTTGGAAATATTTGCAGAATGACCTGCAACACAGAAACTATAGGAGAGAGGTAATGTTAAAGGCTTGCAGTAATATATTCATGGTAGAAACAGTCTACAAGGACAGCAAGTATGGGGCTATTTTTATTTTCCAAACTGGGAAAAGCCGAAAGAAGAAGAAGAAGTAAGGATTGTGTCCAGTTCTCATAATCACAGAAAAAAGGATTAGAATAGAAGAAAATATATAACATAAGGCTATTGCAATGGTTTGGGGAACTGAGAGGTTGAGGTTGTAAGGAAAGAGTCTGAAAGTATGTATCTTTTACTTACTGTTGGCTAGCCTGGTTGGTCTGACTACAGCTATAGTCAGTTTTTAGTTGAAACCTGAGGTGATACTTGCACGACTTAGAGGAATTTGGCTGTAACACTGGGAAATACTTCTCCATTCTTTTTCCAATGAATACCTTCAGATCATTAGCCCCTACATCTACTGCCTCCATTTTCAGCAGATCAGACCTCATTTTAACATCTCATCTGCATGTCAGATATTAGCAACTGCATACCAGAAGAAAGATAAGAAAAGTTGATTATGGAATGACAACACCGCAGTGTTAGGGCAAGTTGTAGGGGTTGAAATGAACAGGAATAATATCTGGGGAAAAAGGAACACATGGGTTACCTGGAAGAAGGGGAGCTTTAAGTTTGATGTAAAGGCATACCATTTCATAGATAGGATGATGGAGCTCATAGACCATTGTCAGTAAATACACTGTAGTGCAGATCAACAGATGGATTCAAGGATGTCTGAGAGAGATGGAGGAAGAGGAAGTAACATTGTGAGGAAGTTATGAAACGAAGACCTGTAAGGTGGCTAGTCCCATTGGAAGTATGGAATAGACATATTGTAGAGCTGTCTGTGTCAGCATTCCTGTTGGTAAGTGAAATACAGATGAAAAAAAAAAAAAAAACAGAAACTGGAAAAAGAAAATGGAGGAAGGTAAGAAAGATTGTATGTATTTCTGATACAGTGATTTTTCAGCAATTCAGAGTACAACTGTCAAGAAACTGATATGTGAAGTGTATTACTTGATGTATAAAAGTTCTCCAAACATTTTTAGCAATATATTCAGACTGCTTTGCAAATAGTCATTTTGTGACTGTAAACGGCTTCAAGGCATGCTTGATAATGCTGCATGTTCTAAATGAAACAGATACGATATTGCTTAATGTGCTTTTTCTGGTCAAACAACACAGGTAAAATATTTTATCTTGCTTGTGACGATTGCTCAGTGGAAGATATATACTGTGTATACACAGACACAGCACGTTGGCAGAGTCTATTTTTAATCACCAATGCTGTGTTATTGTCAAAAAAAACTATTTTTGATTGTAGATATTTTTGTGATGCTGTTGAATAACTGAAAAATAACTGCATTCATAGTTATGACAATTACAGTCTGATGGTGAAAATGCTGCAGACAATTCTGGGTGTGTTTGAATGAGCTTACTACTGCTAAAAACTGCATTTAGCCAATGAAATAACCAGTGTTGTTGTTGTGTCTTTCGGCTTTTCCCGGTTAGGGGTCGCCACAGCGGAACTCTGGTCCGCTAATGATTGGCAGTAGATTTTTACATGCCGAGTTGCCGTTCCTGACGCACAACCTTCAACGAAGGTACGCCCATTCACGCATGTCTCCACACAGAAGACGGTCTAGCTGAGAATTGAACAGGACAACGTCTTACTGTGAGGCAACAATGCTACCGCAGCACCACCGCCGCAGTTAAATAACCAAATAGTGTATAAATAGAAATAAACAAGGACTGATGGATACCCACAGAATGTAATGAAATCAAATGTCTATGTATGGAAGATCTCTCAATATAAAGCTCATTTTCTTTTTTTTTTTTTTTACAGGTACTCTGAAACAGCCAATTCAATGGATCACAAATGCAGTTGTTGTCAGGAAGTTGACACATTTAGGCAAGATGTCTACATGAATTGTGCGGATGGTACTACAATACTGCAAGAGTACACATTTGTCAACAAGTGTGAATGTCTGTATGCTGAATGTGAGACAGGGAATTCTACAAGCCTGAGTACTTCACAGGAAAGCAGCTTTAGCAATCAAGTTCCACTAAGTGTCAGAAACAGACTTCCCAGGGGCCTGCAGAGCCAGTCAGTAGAACGGAATCAAGAAGATGTCCCACAGCAAGAGGAACATGATGAACAAAATGGTGACATCAGTGAGGGAGCAAGGAAACAGGAAGTAAAGCGTGTAAAAAGGGCAATACCCAGGAAGAGGAGACATCATAAAGCGTAGCCTGCTTCATTAATAAAAATGATGACTTTAACAGATTTAATCAGTAACAATTTTTCAGCCAGTCTAAACTGTATATTGAACATTTCTTCACTGGAACTCATAATACATTCTGCAAGATCTCAATGATTTATATTTTTCTACTCATTTTGTTTGAAAAGCAACTATTTATTATACTCTAACATGTATAATAAACATTTCTCATACTCATGTTGCTTTTATCATTTTGTTCCTTTATTATTGTAAATAAAATAATGCAAGAACAAATTCGTATTTCTGACTCTGCTTTAGAAGTTGGACAATTATTAATGAAAAAAAGTGAATTAAGTTGCACAAATCAGTGATACTGTATAGCACTAGGACTTAATCAACAATGTAAAATTCCTACATCTGTCAATAGGACATATGTGGCCCACTATCAGTAACTTAATATACATACTTTAATATCACTGTATTGTATTATATGAGTTTTATGAAGTCTCATAGAAATAGTTTTATATCAGTTTTATCCAGTTTGTTTCTGTAGGGGATCCGGCCACTGAACTGCTACGTTACACCTGTTCCTACAGTCCCACCCACTGTCCAAATGTAACTTACCTCTGCCAGGTATAGCTGTGGTATCAACATGTATCTGACAGCACAAAGAACTGCAGAGTGCTGGGCCATTACCAATATATTTAAAACAATTAGCAAAAACTACAAGAAAAACCTAGCCTAACTACAGTTTTCACTATGTGATGCTTTAAACCTCCTGGAATAGAGGCCCATGGGATATATGCAAATGACCCTTTAAGGAGATCAAGTATTTCAGCTATATGGCTTCTGAATGTCCACGACTTTTTCCTTTTTCCTTTTTACTCTTTACACACAGATTCAGACCAACACAGCCAAACATCATTTCATACAGTAAAAACTCTAGCTTGGCTATGTGTAACCTTTTTTACTTTTTAGTTTTGAATATTTTAAAACAAAGGGCAATTCCTTGTGTTTTATTTTCGACATAACTCCCATTTTTTTACCTAATTGAGATGCGGGAGAAAAAAAAACATTTTGGAAAATTGTCCAAGATACATGCAATCTACTGACACAACAAATTAGGGGAGAAATAACTTTGTTTCAACACAAAAATTACAGAGCACTTATCTGTTGGCAAATGTCAATGTTTTAAGCAAAATGGCTGAATACAAATCAAATTTGTCATAAGGCATTTATGAAATATACTTAAAAGTGAGCTGGAAAATGTATGTTAGTTATCTTGCAATAGCTTATTGCATTTTTTTATGATGGGTTTTGTTTTTGAAAAAAAAATGAGTTGCAGAGTGCTTCACTGCAATGTGTTGTATTTTGCGAGCTGACAGTGCACTTTTTCTCTTTTTCTTCTCCACTGTGGTGCCACAGTAGAGTTGGTATATATAATTTAATGGGAGTTGTGGGCTTGCCCCTAGAAAAAAAATATTTTTCTGCATTTTTGATTTGGCTCAGCTTTTTTGATATTTGAATTTTGATAAACAGTGAGCCACAAAAGAGCCCTTTGGTAACTTGTTCATAGGTTCATAGGTGTGTACTAGGCTAATGACCTTGAAGCCTTTACAAGCCTAGCCCATAGAAATGCCCTGACATCATGCCACCTGACGTTAGTTCCCAGTGCCCCTATCAAGTAGAGCCACTGGAGTGATCCCTGGGGTGAACTTTCTATTACCCATCTATTCATCAAGATTTCTCTTGAAGAGGGACAGCAGGGTGCTCTGCTTGACATGTGTGGAAAGTCTATTCCAGAGCATGGGCAGTCTTTGGGTGAGAAACCTGTCCCTCCAGCATGTGCTGTTGATTGTGGTAATGAGGTTGAGGTCTCTGGAGCATGTGCAGTGGAGGGATTGGGATTACTTTAGATGTAGCATTTCTAACAGAGCTGGGTCGGACATGGCTTTGTACGTCTAGCAGATTTTGCCTCTAAGTAGGTGATATGAGACAGAGAATAGCTGGAGTCTTTTGAGTCTGTCCGTGTAGGACATGTGCTTAATGCCTAGGATCCTCTTTGTGAGGTACTTCTGTGGCCTCTCCAGCTGTCGCAGGTGTCTAGTGAGGTAAATGCTAATTGGGGCATTATACTCAATGATTGGTCTAATGAGGGAAGAGTAGAGAGAGAGACGATGACCTCTTTCTTCCTGGATGCAAAACTCTTGCTAATGAGATGTGCCACATAGAAGGACTTTCTGTTGACAGTGGCAATGTGATGGTCGAAGGATAGGTTGCAGTCAACCTGCGTCCCTTATAATGCCTTCAGTGTTCAGTGGGCCCCCATCAGTGTGGTAATTAGTGGGAACTAAGTTTTTACCAAAGGGGATGATGACATATTTTTTGGCATTAAGCTTAAGGCCTTGGTTTCAACACCAGTCATTAGTCTCAGTGTGGCCTTTCTGTAGGATGTCTGCATCATTTGGGGAGTTAATAATGGTTCCCAGCTTGCAGTCGTCTGCAAACTTGGTCAGCCAGCGTCCCTTTGTGTTGGCCTGGACTTCTGAGAAGTAGATGCCAAACAGGAGAGGACCAGGACCAATCCCTGTGGGACTCCACTCATGACTGGTCGGCAGTCTGACTTGGAATCTGCTACTTTCACCCTGTGTGTTCTATCTGTGAGCCAATTTGCAGCCCACCTAGGGATATAGGAGTTGATGCCTAGTTTGGTGAGTTTATCAATAATTCCCAAGTGAGAAATAGTATTAAAGACCTTGGCCAGATCAAGCTAGGCTGTATACACTGCCTTACCTTCATCCACAGCCTTGGTGAGTGACTCAAAGATGTCACAAAGCCAAATTGAGTGGGGTCTAGAGTTTGGAGATTTCCTATATCTTTGTTAATCAGTTCCATGACAGTTCTATAGAGACTGCTTTTTAATGTCTGCAAATATACAGAGCTGAGTATATATTTTTTGGTTTTAGAGTTTGTACTGTTAATTGTTGCTTAGATCTCTGCTGAAACTGTTTTGTCCCTGTTCTGAGAGACTGCTTTTCACTCTATCTGAAAATATACAGAGCTGAGTATATTTTTTGGTTTTAGAGTTTGTACTGTTAATTGTTACTTAGATCTCTGCTGAAACTGTCCCCCCCTATTTTCTGCCGTGTCTTCAGTTGATATAACTGTTTTTTACAGCTTGTGTGTTACCTAACTCAAGGATTACTTGCATAAAATTAGACCTGTTTGTAACAGCCTGCATTTCATTGCTGGAACCTGTGTTCTGAGAGACTGCTTTTCAATCTGTCTGCAAATATACAGAGCTGAGTATATTTTTTGTTTTAGAGTTTGTACTGTTAATTGTTGCTTAGATCTCTGCTGAAACTGTTTTCCCCACCTCCCCCTATTTTCTGCCGTGTCTTCAGTTGGTATAACTGTTTTTTTACAGCTTGTGTTTTATCTAACTCAAGAATCACTTGCATAAAATTAGACCTGTTAGTAACAGACTGCATTTCATTGCTGGAGCCTGTGTTCTGAGAGACTGCTTTTCAATCTGTCTGCAAATATACAGAGCTGAGTATATATTTTTTGGTTTTAGAGTTTGTACTGTTAATTGTTGCTTAGATCTCTGCTGAAACTGTTTTGTCCCTGTTCTGAGAGACTGCTTTTCAATCTATCTGCAAATATACAGAGCTGAGTATATTTTTTTGGTTTTAGAGTTTGTACTGTTAATCGTTGCTTAGATATCTGCTGAAACCACCCTCCCTATTTCTGGCTTGTAGTTTAAATTTGATGGCTTTTGCAGTTGCCTGCCCCACTGTAGATTTGATCTGGGACACTCCCCCAGTCCCATCTCTTTGCCACATTCTACTTAATAAACTCTTTCTGCATTTGCTTTTAGTCCTTTTTAATTTAATTGCATTTTTTAAACTGTATTTGGTGTAATATTGCTACAAACTCAAGTGTGCTACCTTGCACTGCATGTGGATTGTTTTTACTGCTGTTTTAGCTACCTTTCTGTAAAAAAAAAATACTGTAAGCCTGTATCCTATCTTTCCTGTAACTAGTGTTCCAAATACAGATTTGCTATATCCAGGACTGTCTGTAAGCGCCTCAGCCCCCAAGCCTTTCTGTGCTGGATGGAAGCCTTCTAGCTTATCAGTGGGAGTGGTAAGCACTAGGTAACCTGTCTACCACATAAGGAGTGGTTCTGGCCCAGAAATTGTAGTTATTGGCTGTTTGGGCAATCTCTTCCATCTCTCTCAACTTTCTGATTTGAAAGCCTGCATTTGCACTTGTTTCTGTCCTGTAAGTCCTGTAACACATCTAGTGCAGATACAGATTCTTAGTTTTAGCAGTTACATTTGCTTATTCGTGCTCAGCACTTGTTCAGCACTTGTAAGCACTAAATAAGCTACTAATTACTATAGCACTCAACCTTCCACATTACCTAGAGGAAAACAGTTTTTGTACTTACTTTTCTCACTTGCTTAGAGAAAAACAGCTCTTGTACTCACTTTCCTCACTTATCTAGAGGAAAATTTTTATTATTCAGGCATGTCCAAGGGTCAGCTCCCAGTGTTCTCTCCTGTCTGTCTGATGAATCTGGACATCTTGAGGCAATGTAGAAATTGCCTCATGTAGACAGACAACCCTTTCCTCCTACCACACAACACTACAACCTGTGAGAGATGCACCTATCTAGCGAAACTGGAGGTAAAGCTCTCTCCAACCAAGACTGAACTTAACAGTCAAAAAGAGAAGGTAAACATTTACATCATACCTCACTCATCACATAGTCTCACTAAATCCACACCACCAAAATCCACACATAGTAACACAAAAACATTCATGGAGGCTCTCAAAAATAACCTGTCTAAGCAACAAAGACCTCCAAAGCAGAAACGCAAGCAACCTCCATCCCCCAACACAACCCAAATGACGCATTGCCCAACGGACTCAGTGTGGCACTCAACCACAGCCAGTAAGGCAAAACAAAGTACCCAACACACTAGTCATAGGTGACTCTATAGTCAGGAACACTAATGTCCCACTCACCAGGCTAAACAAGGAGAAGGTTACTGTCAGCTGCCTGTCGGGTGCCAGGATCTGCCACATAACCCACGCACTCAGGCCACTCCACAACAATTACAAATATGACTTTGTCATTGTCCATGTTGGTGTGAATGACCTGAGACGTACCTCCCGGGACTACATGAAAAGAGACATGGAAGAGTTCTCCGATCTTGTAGCCCAGGCAGGTATGACCCTAGCCGTGAGTAGCATTCTGCCATTGCCCAGAATGATACTGCAGTACAAGGACAAAATGATTGACTTCAACAAGTGGCTAAGTTTCTGGTGTCATTCTAAGTGGATCCAGTATCTGTCTGCTTGGGATGACAGACCATGATGCCTTGCCACAGATGGCCTGCACCTGTTGCCCCTGGGACTCCGGATACTGGCTAAGGCTCTTGACACCACTATAGTGCCTTTTTTAGGCAAGGTTCAAATGACAAATTCACCACCGTAACAGGAACAGGCAAGCAAAAACTGAGGGTAATGCTACTCAATGCTAGAAGTCTATATCCCAAAATGCACTCACTTGAGACACTCCTTAAAATGGAGAACATCGATATCTGTGCAGTGACTGAGACCTGGTTCAAGGCTCTACAGAGCACCTCTGCACTACCAGGTTATAACTCATACCACACTTTTCGGCCATGTAACCTGGACCGAAACATCAAAGGTGGAGGTGTGTCCATATTCATTAAGGATATCCACACCTCCAGACTAGTTGCTCAGCATAATGCATCCGAGGTTATCCAAGTGCAACTAACTCTGGGCAAAACTGCAATCCAAATTGTAGCTTGCTACAGATCCCCACCATGCCCCAGGATTCCAACTCCTCTTTTCTTGATGTACTGGAAAATATTAGGGTTCAACCAAACACCCTAATAATGGGCGACTTCAACTACCCCACCATTAACTGGGGAAACTATTTGTGTACCAACTTCGTAGCTCAACGCTTTCTAGAATTCATAAACTCCAATGCCCTGGATCAACTTATCCATACCCCACCAGGGGCAATATCCTAGACCTAGTTATTACCAACATGAGTGACTGGTGTTCCACACCTGAAGTCAACTGCTCGTTGGTCCGATCTGACCATAAGCTAATCACCCTTGATATCCATATCCTGCCCCCACCCCCCCATTAAGGAAACCATGGTAAAAAATTTCTCCAAAGCCAACTTTATGCTTCTTAAGACAGAAGTGGTGAACTTCATGACACCCATGCAGATGGACAATACAGTTACAACTGCTAAATCCTACACAGATGCACTCTATAAGCACTTACACAAGTGCATGGCTCATGCTATCCCAAACAGAACCAAGACGCTATCCTCCAAAAAAAGGAAGCCAATCTGGTGGTCCCCTGCCATAAGCAAACTGTACAACAGAAGGAAGAAACTGTTGCAAAAGAGAGTAAAATCCTATGAGTGGAAGAGCTCCCTGGTCAGCCTCAGTAAGAAGCTGAGATCCCAAAGCTAGCTGCGAAAACAAAATCACCACTAATTCTAAGGACAACCACAAAGCATTCTATAGCTATGTCAAGAATCTTGATGACAACACCCAGATCTGCTTTGAGTTACAGCACAACGGCACGAAGATTACAGAACCAACTGATATTGCCAACATCCTGGCAGATAGGTTCAATGCTAACTTTACACCCCCTCACCCTCTAAAGGGCCCATATCTATACAGGAAGAATGCAGAGTCCCTCTAATCACAACTATGCAGGTAAAAGCTGCACTCTCTAAAGCCAAAAACACTGCATCCATGGGACCGGACAACATCCCAGGCTGTGTTTTACATGAACATCAGAATGAACTGGCTCTCTACTTAAACACCATATTCAATAATAGCATCGCATCAGTCTTTGTGCCCACTGAATGGCACACAGCAACGGTTATCCCACTCCACAAAGGGGGCGCCACCACTGATCTCAGGAACTATCGACCTATTAGCCTGATGAGCCTAGTCTGCAAGGCCATGGAACATATCATCATGGAACTCATAAACAAAGACATTGGTAACCTCCAAACTCTGGATCCCAACCAGTTTGGGTTTGTGAAAGGCAGATCATGCCTCCTGAACCTTATTGGCTTCTTTGAGGCAGTCACCAAAGCCGTAGATGAGGGTAAGGTGGTTCACACAGCCTATCTTGACCTCACCAAGGCTTTCAACACCATCCCCCATTCTGGAATTATAGCTAAACTCACTAAACTAGGTATAAATCCCTATGTCACAAGATGGGTTGCCAACTGGCTCACTGACAGAGCCCACACTGTAAAAGTTGAAGACTTCAAATCTGACCTCAAACCAGTGACAAGTGGAGTACCACAGGGTTCAGTCCTGGGACCTCTCCTGTTTGGTATCTACTTCTCTGAAGTACAGGCTAACACAGAAGGCCTCTGGCTAATGAAGTTCGCAAATGACTGCAAACTAGGAGCCATAGTCAAGTCCACAAAGGATGTGGACATCCTACAGAAGGGCCTCGCTGAGACAGATGCCTGGTGTCAGAGCCATGGCCTCAAGCTCAATGCCAAAAAGTGCAGTGTTATCCCCTTTGGTAAAAACTCTGTACCCATGAACTACCACATAGGCAGCAATCTACTTAACACCAAATGTGTGATAAGAGACCTTGGGACCCAGGTGGACAGTAGTCTCTCCTTTGATAGTCACATAGCCACAGTAGTCAGGAACACCCCATCATAAAAGGGTTCTCATCCAGGAAAAAAGAGGTCATTGTTCCCCTCTACTCGACACTCATTAGACCCATTATAGAGTACAACGCCCCTTTTGGAATGTACCTCACAAGACATCTGCAGCAGCTGGAAAGGCCACAGAAGTACCTCACATAGAGGATTACTGGCCTCAAACAAATGCCCTACACTGACTGTCTCAAAAAACTCCAGCTTTATTCCGTAGCATATCGCCTACTCCAAGGTGATCTCTGCCTAACATATAAAGCTATGTCAAACCCAGAGCTGTTGGACATGCTACGCCTAAAGAAATATCAATCCCTCTGAGCTACACACTCTAGGGACCTAAACCTTGTCACCACAATAAACAGGACATTCTGGAGGGATAGATTCCTGTCCCAAAGACTTCCCATACTCTGGAACAGGCTACCCATCTATGTTAAGCAAAGTTCTTCATTAGCACTCTTCAAGAAAAATCTTGATGAGTGGATGGGAAATAGGAAATACACCCTGGGGATCACTTCTGTGTCTTTGCTCGACAGTGGTACAGGAAAATAACTTTCTTGGGTGGAGTAAGCCAGGGAACCTTGTTGGCTAGGCTTACATAGGCCCTTGGGCCGATAGCCTAGTACCTACCTATGAACCTATGATGATGTGCTCCATAGCTTTACATATCAGACTCATCAGGCTAATGGGGCGATAATGAGAGGGATGACTGTAGCAGTGCACCATTTAATAGGGGCAAAGCCTGTGGTGAGGCTGTGACTGAACAGGGCACACAGATGCGGTGCCAGTTTGCTTTGTCATTCATGTAGAAAACAGCAAGGGATATTATCGGGTCTCATGGAAGCTGTAATCTTGGCCTTGGGCAATGCAGCTTTAATCTGTGCTGTAGAAATGCTGGGTGCCTGGCATTCTTCCGGTACTGTTATTGGCTCTTTGGGGTGGGGGGGTAAAGTTGGCACTGAATCTGTTGGCCATGTTGGCAATATCTGTTGCCTCTGTATAGGAGGTACCATTGTGCAGTAACTCAGAGCAAATCTGGGTATTGTCATGGAGGTTCTTGATATAGTTATAGAAGACTTTGTGATTGTTTTTAGTGTCTGCTGCAATTCTGGCTTCATAGCTGGTTTTAGAGGATTTGATGAGGGATCTCAGCTTTTTTTCAGGCTAATAAGGGAGTTTTTCCAGTCATGGGACTTAACCTTTTTCTGGAACAGTTTCTTCCTTCTGTTGTAGACTTTATTAATGGCAGGAGACCACCAGATTGGCTTCTTTTTTTTTTTTTGGAGGAGAGTGTTTTTGTTCTGTTGGATATGGCTAGTTCCATGCATTTATGTACATGTTCATACAGTGCATTGGGGTATGATTCGGCAGTCATGCAGCTCTTTTCCATTGGCATGGGTGCCGTGAAGTTAGCCACCTCTGTTTTTAGGAGTCCAAAGTCAGCTTTGGAGAAGTTTTTCAAGGTGGTTACCTTTGCAGTGGGTGTTGGAGAGATGTGGATTTCCATGATTATTAGTTTATGGTCGGATCTGATCAAGGAGGGATTGACTATTGGTGTAGAGCAACGGTCATCCATGTTAGTAATAACCAGGTCAAGGATGTTGCTTCCTCTAGTGGGGGTCAGAATGAGCTGGTCCAGGGCATTGGAATTGATGAATTCCAGGAAGTGTCGGGCCAGTGTATTGGTGCTTGAGTAGTTTTCCCAGTTGATGAAGGGGTAGTTGAAGTCTCCTAGTAAGAGAGTGTTGGGTTGGACCATGATAGATTCCAGGGTGCTTAGGAACATGCAGTGAGAGTCTAGGGATATGGTTGGGGACATATAGCAGCCTATGACCTGAATCACCGTTTTACCCAATGCTAGTTTCACCCAAAGTATCTTAGATGCATTATGCTGGGCTACTAGTCTGGAGGTGTGCATATCCTTTATGAGTATGGAGACACTGCTGCCTTTGGAACTTTGGTCCATGTTTTGGGGATGAAAGTTGTGGATTGAGTTATAGCCTGGTAGCGTAGGGGTGCTTTCTGCCACTTTAAACCACATCTCCATTACAGCACAAATGTCGATGTTCTCCATTTTGAGGAGTGTTTCAAGTGAGTGCATCTTGAGATTTAGACTTCTTGTATTGAGCAGCAGGACCCTCAGATTGCATTTATTTATAGCTGTTACAATGGCAAATTGGTCTTTGGAACACCGCCTAAAAAAGGCACTATAGGGGTGGCAAGAGCCTTAGCCAGTACCCGGAAATGCAGGGGTGACAGATGCAGGCCATCTCTGGCAAAGCATTGAGGTCTGTCACTCATGTCATCCCAAGCAGACAGATACTGGATCCCTTTAGAATGACACCAGAAACTTAGCCGATTGTTGAAGTCAATCATTTTTTTTGTACTGCGGTATCATTCTGGCTGATTGTAGAATATTGCTCAGGGATAGTGTCATACTTACCTAGGCCATGTAATCCGAGAGCTCCACTATGTCTCTTTTCATGTAGTGCAGGGAGGTGTGTCTCCGATCATTCACACCCACATGGACAATGACAGAATCATACTTGTACTTGTTGTGGAATGACCTGAGTGAGTGTGTTATGTGTCGGATTCTGGCACCTGATAGACAGCTGACTGTTACCTTCTCCTTATTCACCCAAGTGAGTGGGACATCTGTGTGCCACACTATTGAGTCACCTATCATTAGTGTATTGGGCAAGGTGTTTAGCCTTAGGGGCTTAGGTTGAGGGGCACACTGTGGAGGTGATCTATGTGTCCTGTGGTTTGTGATGTGTTGTGGTGGTCGAGTGCATTTCTGTCTTGGAGGTCTCTGCTGTTTGGGTAAATTTCTATTGACATCCTCTGCGAAGGTGGGTGTGTGATTTGTGTTTTTATGTGATAGCTGTGATAGTGGGCATTCTGGAGGGCTATGTGTTCCATGTGGTGTGGTGCAGGTGTTGACCTTCTCCTCTTGACCAGCTAGTCCGGTCTTGGCTGGAAAGTGCATAGCTTCCAATATGGTGATATAAGTGCATCTGTCACAGGTCTGAGTGTTGGGAGGTAAGAGGAGAGGGTTGTCTGTGTACATGAGGTAGCTGCTACACTGCCTCAGAATGCCGAAGCGCATCAGGTTAATAGCTTGTAGGCAAACTCCTGACTTTCTTTGTGATTTGTATTTATTTTGTAAATAACTGTCTTTTATCCTTGTGTCTTGGGTTTTGATCAGTCCATTACCCATGTAACAACAAAAGGAATAAATAAATAAACAGCAAATACTTAAATAACGTTGTCTCTAAATCAATAGAATCCCACCCATGAGCTTTGTACAACACATTGTCCCCACCACACATAAGGAAGCTTTTTAACATTCATTCATTTACCCCTTCCCATGAGGGAAAGCCTTCTGCAAGCCACTGAATGTACCTGCCCCCACTCAGTGCAGCAGTCAGCCTATGTGCCAAACACAGACTGCCATCAATGCAGTCAGAAATAAAACTTATAATCTTGAGATGGCAGGATATAGGGATTTCTGTTTTTGAGAGGGTACTCCATTCTGCCAGAAAATGTTATTTTATAGCAAAATTTACTCACCTGATCTGTTAAAAAATTCTTGCTTTGTGTATTGCAGCTCAGACTTGCTTCCAAACAGTTCAGACAAACTGGCTTAATTTACAGAGCAACTAAAGATTTTTACAGGAAGTCAAACTTGGAATAATAAAGAACATGAGATCTAAACACAAGTATTATTTTTCATATACTTTCAAAAATTAAAGCCATGTAATTTTTACATCCTGTCAGTTATTTTCTACTATATCCGAAGATAGTGTGTGACTCAACAAGCGTAGGACAGAAAACAAATCCTGCATATGACCAAGACTGTCAGACAAAAGTGATGAACTAATATTTATGTCAGTGATGCCAATCATTTGTTGTACTTTTACAAATGAAGTACCACATTTATGTATAAATTACAAGTCTGAGTACTGACTGAAAATAATGCAAAACTGCTTTAGTGGAAAAAACCAAATACTTTTTTTTAAAATTAAACCTATACCTTTTACTTAAACAAAGCTAAGAAGGCTTATCAAGCAAGAAACGAGCTAATAGGAGTGCAAATACAGTTCACACTTTTGGGATAAGAACATCTCAAAGTTACTCCAACCCAAGCATATACATTCTTGTTAAGTTAGAAGGGCTGCAGATGTGAATCTCTGTTTAATAGGACTGGAAATCCCCTGGGATTAATAGAAGTTGTCTAGTTCTGTCTGCCCATGGTAATTTCATAAACTGGGGTGGTCAATTAGCATGGAGGACAGAAATTCCAATTTAGAGAAACAGTGAGAGGATGACTTCATTAATGGTTGATTATGCTGACTTTTAATTAAACACTGCACTGTTAGACCTAATTATGTTAGCATTCTCCCTAGTACTCCATCCACCAGGTCAGCAAGGGCACCCTCCTACACACACACACACATATATATATATTATATGCCTGCACAAGGGGAAAAGTTCAACGATAGAGTGGTTTAAGAATCAGGAAGCATACCACTTTGCAGAAACCTCATGCTAAGCCTTTCTGAACCCCAGGGTATGTGTGAAGATGAGGTAATTTGACTATTCCCTTTAAGCTAAGTACAGGGATCTGGGAGTTAATTTATAAAAGTAGTAGGTGTGTTGATCATGGATCATGGATCCCCATGGATGGATGCAGGTAGGAACAGCATTACTACAAGCTTTAAAGTTCACTGTATTTCATTGACATAAACACATTTTTTTTCATAGATGCTGGACCTGTAGTTTCATATGAGCATTTTTGATAGGGAACCCAAGCACATTATTTCTATATATCACTATTCACTTTCTTCATAATCAGTTGATAATTGGTTTATTATTTCACAAATCTTGGCCCTTTTAATGGAACACTATGCCACAAACCATTAGATACCAAGTATTGTAATAGATGTGTCTTGAATCTACTGAAACCATTTAAATCACACCAAAAATGTGGAAGAGATTTGTTCCAGACTGTGAGAAAATATGCATGGTCTGCACCTATGGGCTTCACCTACCATTTGTTCTATTCAGGTGTATTCATACCTCTCACTCAGGGAGACAGTAGTGGTGTGACTTCTCTCCTGATATAGTCTTCATGTAGACCACTTGCTGATGGTGCTTTGTTTGTTATTCTCCTTGACTTTTTCAATTAGGTTCATTCCTGTTGTGTTACACTGCTGGTACTTTTGCTTTGGTATCTTCATATAGGTTATATTTAGGAAAACAGTTGCGATAATATAAAATAATACATGTACATATGAATTACATATTGTATTTGTTTTGCAAATTAACATATAACGAACAAACTGTGATAATGAATAATTCATTACAGCTTGTCTACTAAACTCAAGTTTGCAGTTGATGTTCTCAAGCTATTGCTCCTCCTCTGCACCCTAAAATCCTTAGCCTCTCCCAACTCCTTTCCATACCTTCCACTATCCAATACTCTGTCCCTAAGTATGGAATGGACTTTCACTGCTTACAATCTTTTCTATCAATGAATTGGTTCTTTTTTATTTGCTTAAGCAGCATCCTTCAATGAGTCAGTTTTCTCCACTTTCCTTCCTCCCACTGCTCTGAAGTCTTAGTTACACTTAACCCATCATTCTTTTTTTATGATCTTCTAGGCCCAATTTATACCCTACCCCTTCTTTCATTAACACAATATATTTTGAACCTTTTCAATGTGTCCTCACATACCAAATCTACCACTCCTGTTACTAAGATGCCATTCTCTTGGCTATCAAATAGATATCCTTGTAAATGCACAGCATTAACAGTAAACATCACATGCCAGGCAGGGCTCTCTAATCATCTGTAAAAGAGCATCCACTCATTATATCTTCCCTGAATGTCACAGTCCAGTAGGAATAATTATTTATATATAAATAATAAATACAATACATTCAAAAATTATGATTTCTGATAATGTTCTTCTACCAACTCTTCTATGATTGCTTCCCCATAATAAAATAAGGCATTTAAGAATTCCTCATATAAAAGTATAGAATGTTATATTTAATGACTCAGAAAGACAACTGCCACCTAGATCCCAATGATGTTTATCAAAAAGCTTCAGCTTCTACAAAGGATGAGAGACCCAAGAGTGTGACACTTAAATAGAATATTCTGGTTCTGAAGCAGAGAAGGTCATCATGGCTACTGTAATAGAACAACAGTCCTCTTAAGACTATAGTGACTTTGTGGTGAAGAAGAATGAAACCCTGACTAGGACACAAAAAACTGGGGTTCAACTACTGGCCCAGGCACTGGAGCAGCCAGGCAGGAAGGGGAGAAAAATGAAGGGATATGGCCCCCTCATCTCTCCTGGGGTGGATGGGCTTTATGTACTCTTGGAAGAACTTAGGGTGGTGCAATGTCCCTGGTGGAAAATGGAGGGACTACCCTCATGCTAGGAAGGTGGGACAGGGCTGCTTGGAAGAAATGCCTGTGGTGGAAATGAGAGGATGCACTACAAGGACAGCCCATTCTTTGCCTGTCCCTAGCAACTGGTGAGAAGCTGGAGACAGCCCTTTGTATGCTTGTCCCCAGCACCTGCTGAGGAGCTTGGGACAGTCTATTTTATGCTTGTTCCCAATTCCTCACCAGGTATGTGTGGCTAGGGCTGGGGAGAAAAATAGAAAAAGTGTCTGAACCATCTATAATGGCTGCCTTAATGACATATCCTCTTAGTTGACTCTTGTCCAGTGAAGGAAATGAATGGTCTTACTTGTCCATTTCAATAGAGTTATTCAAATGGATTAATACAACACTTCTTTTCAGATAACTCTTTCTTATAAAAAAAGTTGGAAATGTTCTATGGATAGTCAAACATATTATTGATTGAGACTGGGTAATACAGTT
Organism: Protopterus annectens; assembly: GCF_019279795.1. Taxonomy (NCBI): domain Eukaryota; kingdom Metazoa; phylum Chordata; order Ceratodontiformes; family Protopteridae; genus Protopterus; species Protopterus annectens. The sequence goes on from NC_056751.1 coordinate 542,813,172, forward strand.
ACTTCAATAAAGGAAGCCAAAGTTTTCCACATTGGTTCACAAAATAATATGTTCTTATCTTTTGTCTCAACAAATTTAACATGATGAAACTTAGTAAAAAGCTAGGACATAATTTATGATCATAAGATAAAACTAAAATGATATAAAAAAATGAGACCATCAGTAAAGGTCTAGGAATGATAATAGACCACAATCTAAATGATGTGAAACATATGTCTGCCAAAGTCAGAAAAACATAGCCTGTAGCCCATCTGATTTTAAAAGACATGCATAGTCATTCCATGGAGATCACTGTACCACTTAAAATTTCATGTCTGCAACCTACAAAAAAATTCACCTGAAACAATTTGAAAAGATACACTGGCTTCTTACTAGATCAGTCATTAGGGATGGGAAGAATCCTGAACTCCTCAGAAAGCAATTCATATATTGTCTTTCTACTCTATTTCTTACAGGCTACATGGAAGTGATCACCATCTGGTCTGCAGAATGGTATGTGATCTGGTTCTATTTGAAAAGTTATGCCTGGAATGTACCAGTGGACAAACTAGCCCTAAATATGACAACAGAATACTAAAAAAGAAGAAAAAAGAAAGGAAAAAAATAGCATGACTGGAAACAGAAAATACGTTATATAGCATCTTTCGGAGTTATAGATGAAGTTCCCCTTGCAGTCAGATCTTATTGATTAAATTTCATTAAAAATCTGAGCTGCTTCCTGAAGTCCAGGGATTGATTCAGCCACAATTTGCCTAGTCTAAATACGGGCCTTAATCAGACAGTGCACCTGGACTGAGTCTGAAAAAGGCCCATAAAGACCAGCGCTCTACCCTGGTTAAAAAATGCAAATGAATAAATGAACGAATGAATGAGTGAATAAATAAATAAATAAATAAATAAATACATGAGAAGTGGAAAATAGCATGAGGATACATAATTTATGGTTAAAGAAGGCTATTAGATTATGAGCTTAACAAATGACCACCATGGTAAATTACCTACTGGTCACTGACTACAGCTTTCACTGCCAAAGGATCTGTAGTCCATTGGCAAAGGTAAACATAATACCTATGAGCAATTGAGGGAGGTTACTCCACCAGCATTTTATTGAAAAATACTTAGGGAAAACCCTGCAGATGTGGGAAAATGATATAGAACTCTGCTAATGACTGGAGGTGAGACGTGAACCTCAGACCTTAACCAATGAGCTCCTGTGCTGCTCATGTTGTGGGTGCCTTCAGTGTGAATGTCAATGGTGTTGATCCCAAACACTATGCTGAAGAGAAAAAGAGAAGGTCTCAACCTCTTTTAATTCCTGATACAAACTATAGTTCTTTCCTTCTGCCTCCAGCTTAAATGTGCATACTCTGTTTTCTGTGTATGCACTCTCTTCAGCAATCCTCCAATACTGCCAGGGCTACCAACTTGATAAAGATCCTGAGTATGAATACAGAAGCTGCAGAATGTGTTCTCCAAACTAAGAAATGTGTAGGCACTTTCTCTGCTGTTCTCAACAGGCTTTTAATAAAAGGTATTCATCATGTCTGCTACTGCCATCCAAAAGCCCAGGAGCAGCAGTGGCAACAATACAGCATGAAATCTGTGTGTTATGGTAGAAACCGTTACCAGGAGTCCCCATTACCTTTCCCATCACCTACCACAATGCTTAGAAAAAACAGAACTAGAGTGGAAAATTCAAGCAAAGGACAGCTAAAAAATAAACTGTTTTCAGCTTGTACCTCTCACCATCATTTTTTTTTTCTTTTCTTTCTTCCGTTTTTTAAGCAGCCACACCTTCACAAAGAAAAAGAAACTAGCAGAGTAGACAAGTGCAAGAGAAGACAGATTACATTTGAGTTTCTTCTGCTTGCACTTTTCCACTTAGTTCTGATTTTTTTGAAGATATGATTAGTAAGTGAAAAAAAAAACTTGCTGAAGTACGTTCAACAGCAATTACAAGGAGCTGCACCAGATGTTGTGAGATACATAAGCACAGATTCTTCACAACTATCATTAGGTCTGTGTGTTCATCTCATGGCAGCAATGTAGAATTGCAACATCAAGAGCAAACACGGTATCAGCATGCAAAATGGTGTGTGTGTGTGTGTGTGTGTGTGTGTGTGTGTGTGTGTGTGTGTGTGTGTGCATGGGTGGATGTGCGTGTGTGTGTGTGTGTGTGTGTGTGTGTGTGTGTGTGTGTGTGTGCGTGCGTGCGTGTGTGTGTGTGTGTGTTTGTGTGTGTGTGTGTGTGTGTGTGTGTGTGTGTGTGTGTGTGTGTGCGCGCTTGCGAGCTGTGTGTATGACTGTGCTTGTCTGAGTATCTGTGTGTCTGTAAAAGGGTGTGGCTGTGCCTCTATATGGGTCTACTTCAAAACATTGAAATCTCATAACATTGAAACTCAAAACATTGAGACCATAACATCAAAAACCCAAAACAATGAAAACTCAGAACACTGAAACTTTGCATCATAAGATTGAAAACTACATTGCACATGTAAATAACATCCAGTCCACCTATAACAACAGTAAACTAACAAACATACTTTTGCTACATTTTTGCAGGGGGGCAAGCCCTCCTGCACCCCCCCGTAAATTAAATATACCAACTCCAAGATCGTACTGCAGTAGAAAAAAGTTAATTTCCTAACCTCACTGTATCACAATCACCATACAGAATGTAATGTCTAAATCACTTACCTGTATGGCCTAAAAACATGTACACTGTTAAACCAAAAGGTTAACAGTCTAGACCTCGGTGCAATTTACATGTTAAAAGTTTTAATCCACAGTAAATAAAAACATGTCCAATAAGCGCTTTCGCCTTGACACACAAGACTTCATCAGATGCCTTCTTGTTAATATCACACTCCATATATAGTCATAGCCAATCTTAATTAAACCAATAATTATCAAATTAACTAATAAACATGCATACACTTATTTAAATATACACACACTTAATTAAAATGTAAAAGTCCATAAAGACATAACCCCTCTATACCTGAAGGGCTTTCACCTTTAACACTGGTTTAATAGTAATGTAGTCATTTAAAACAGGAAAACATTAGATTTAAACCTTAACTACCACTTCAATTCTTTATTTAATATAATATTTTTCATATCGCCTCCTCTGGGGTTACTCTTAATTACTTCTAAAATTCCAAATTTAAAACCTATGAAATTCTTGCAAATTAATGAATGTTTGTACAATGCGCTCGTATCTTTTTTTCATTTTGATGTCATGGAAGTGTTCATACATTCTATCTTTTAAAGCCCTTTCTGTCTTACTGACATAGAATGTTGAACAGCCTCCACAAATTGCCAGGTATAGTAACATCTTAGTGTTACAATTCCCTCTACAAAAAAATACTTTACTAACAAGTCCATTTTGAAGGGTAATAAATTCATCCCTAATAATGTGTGGACATTGTTTACACATTCCACACGGGGTAGTGGCCTTTTCCACCCTAAAACTGTTCAAACCAGAGTACTCAAACTCTTTCTTAAAATTTTTACGAGTTCTAAAAGAAAATATAGGATCCTGTCCCACCACCTCAAAGACATCTTTACTCACTTTTAAACTACTCCAATTAGCCTTAATAATGTCCATAATCGGGTTAGTTAGTTGGTTAAATTCTATTACAAATGCCCTCTCGCAATTCTATATTTTCCTTTATTTTTTTAATTTATCTAAACCAATACCCAAAAGAGGCATGTACTTCGTACCCCAACCTTTGTAAACCTCATCCAGACTTTCACAAATTTCTCTCTCAGGGTAACCTCTTGATAAAAATATCTCCTTTAAATTTAAAAACTCGTCCTTTAAATCGTCCATATCAGAGGTCATCCTGGCAATCCTGACTGCCTGCCCCTTTACCAAGTTCTTTTTCTGACAATGGGGGTGATTGCTAGAATAATGCAGGTAACTATTGCACCATAAAAACACCACTAAAAACATGTACAGATTGACAAAATAAACACTTTTCCCCCCTACTCACTTCTCCCAGCACTTCTCACAACACTATGCTGGCATAATGGTTAAAATATTTACCTTACATTCACAATTGATTCTCTCAAGGGGTAACTGGCTACGCTTAAAATGGCCCAAAAGGGCAGTTAGCCTAGTACTAACCTATGAACACTAACTTAACTTCCATGAAAGCAGCACATCCATATTTTACATTCTGTATGGTGATCATGTTGCAGTGGGGTTAGGAAATTAACTTTTGCCCACTGTAGTGTGATCTAGGAGTTGGTATATTTAATGTATGGGGAGTGTGGATGGTGCAGGGGGGTTTGCCTTCTGCAGAAAAGTAGTAAAAAGTGTGTTTCTTACTTTGGTGTTGTTATAGGTGGAGGGAATGTTATTTACATGTGTGTTGTAGTTTTCTATGTTATGATGCACACTTTCAGTGTTCTGAGTTTTCATTGTTTTGGCTTTTCAATGTTATGATCTCAGTGTTATGAGTTTCAGTTTATGAAATTTCAATGTTTTGAAGTAGACCCCTCTGTATATATGCATATGTGTTTGCATATGTGCGCGTGCGTGTGCATGTGTGTGCTTGTGTGTGTGTGTGTGTGTGTGTGTGTTTGTGTGTGTGTGTGCATGTGTGTGCATATGAGTTTCTGTGTTAATGTGTGAGAGTCTGTATGTCTGTGTCACTGCATCTGTGTGTATGTGTGTATATGTGTGTGTGCTTGAGTATGTGTCTATTGAGTAAAGGTCATTAAATACTTGCATAGCTTTTGTATTTTGGATGCATAATGCTTTCTTCAACAACAGTTGCACATCCTACATCTAAAACCCTGTGATGCAATGCAAATATAAACAGATTATATAATAAAAAAAAAAAAAAAAGACATTGCACACAAAAATAAATTTTACTCTCAAGATGCTAAAAACACTCTTACTAAACTAAACTGCTAACTCCAGACTCTGATCAAGTAAACCAAAGCCAAGATATGAGGTATAAATAGCCATCCAGGTGAATGACAACCATGAAGCCTTCTTTAACTATGATAGAAACGTTAGAAACAATGCCCAGCACTGTCTAGAACTAAGCATAAATGATTCCACATACTCAGACCCAGGGGACATAGCCAATCTACAAGTGGATTCATTTAGCTTTAACTTCACTCCTCTTCTTATTTTCACAGTTCAGATACCTACATTTACAACCCCCTTAAACTTCCCAAGTACAACATCCTTGTCTAGGAAAACTACTTCCATGGGTCTGGATAAGATAACAGGCTGCTTACTGGTCAGCCTGAAACAAGACTTTCAGACACCTCTGCAGAAGCTATTCAATATCAGCCTCCAAACAGGCTTCATGCTGGTTGAATAAGCGAGAGCAACAATCATTGCTTCCACAAAAGTGGAGCATCAATGGACTTAAGTAATTATAGAACCATAAGCACTGCATAGCAAGACCTTACTGAGGTATTTGACATCCTCTCACACTTAGGTATTGTAGATATACTCTCCCAGCTAAATGTAAATCCCTAGGTTACATGTTGGATAGCAAACTGGCTGGCAGCTAGAACCTACAAAATTATGATGGGCAGTTCTACCTCCTCAAAAAGACCCGACACTGGTGGTTTATGGTACCAGAGGGATCAGTCCATGGGCCACTCCCCTTCAGCATTTACTTCTCAAAAGGCAAAACAAATGTTAAAGGTTTATGGCTTACAAAATTTGCAGATAAATGTAAACTTTGTGCCATCATAAATTCCCCAAAAGTACACTGACATCTCCCAAAATAGACTTTCTTAAACAACTAGATGGTGACAAATCCATCAACTAAGACTAATTGCCAAAAAATGTATAACAGTAACCTTCAGCAAGTATGGCTTCCCTTGTAGCAATCACATTTGCATCAGACCTCTTAAAGTTGATCCCATAATCAGGGATCTGGGAACCCATGTCAACAACGAACTGCCCTTTAATCAACAGGTATCCAGTATTGTAAAAAAGTCCTTTTCCATCACTTACTTCTAAAGGCATTGCATCCAGGTCAAGGGATGTAATCATTTCTCTGTACTCAGTTCTCAGACCAATCTCTGAGCACAATGCCCCTTTCAGTGTGTGTGGGAATATATATGGGTCCACTTCTGAATCTCAAAATACTGAAATATCGAATTTCAGTATTTCGAGACCAGAATATTAAACAGACACAAACACAAAATTACACAATACTGAAAACCCAAAATAACAAAAAAATAAAACAACACTAAACATCCAAACATCCCCAAAATAAACAGAACCATAACAATATAACTCAGTAAAAATAACACTACAAAACATTTTTGCAGGTTGGCAAACCCCCTGCACACCCACGTGAGGGGCTGTGCCCCCCACACCCCCGCTACTTATATATACCAACTCCAAGATCGCACCAACACAAAAAAAAAACATATGTCTAGATGCCCTACACTCCCATTGTACATGGTCATACTTAAAATAATAACCACACACACACACACACACACACACACACACACACACACACACACACACACACACACACACACACACACACACACACACACACAATCTAAATGATGTGAAACATATGTCTGCCAAAGTCAGAAAAACATAGCCTGTAGCCCATCTGATTTTAAAAGACATGCATAGTCATTCCATGGAGATCACTGTACCACTTAAAATTTCATGTCTGCAACCTACAAAAAAATTCACCTGAAACAATTTGAAAAGATACACTGGCTTCTTACTAGATCAGTCATTAGGGATGGGAAGAATCCTGAACTCCTCAGAAAGCAATTCATATATTGTCTTTCTACTCTATTTCTTACAGGCTACATGGAAGTGATCACCATCTGGTCTGCAGAATGGTATGTGATCTGGTTCTATTTGAAAAGTTATGCCTGGAATGTACCAGTGGACAAACTAGCCCTAAATATGACAACAGAATACTAAAAAAGAAGAAAAAAGAAAGGAAAAAAATAGCATGACTGGAAACAGAAAATACGTTATATAGCATCTTTCGGAGTTATAGATGAAGTTCCCCTTGCAGTCAGATCTTATTGATTAAATTTCATTAAAAATCTGAGCTGCTTCCTGAAGTCCAGGGATTGATTCAGCCACAATTTGCCTAGTCTGAATACGGGCCTTAATCAGACAGTGCACCTGGACTGAGTCTGAAAAAGGCCCATAAAGACCAGCGCTCTACCCTGGTTAAAAAATGCAAATGAATAAATGAACGAATGAATGAGTGAATAAATAAATAAATAAATAAATAAATACATGAGAAGTGGAAAATAGCATGAGGATACATAATTTATGGTTAAAGAAGGCTATTAGATTATGAGCTTAACAAATTACCACCATGGTAAATTACCTACTGGTCACTGACTTCAGCTTTCACTGCCAAAGGATCTGTAGTCCATTGGCAAAGGTAAACATAATACCTATGAGCAATTGAGGGAGGTTACTCCACCAGCATTTTATTGAAAAATACTTAGGGAAAACCCTGCAGATGTGGGAAAATGATATAGAACTCTGCTAATGACTGGAGGTGAGACGTGAACCTCAGACCTTAACCAATGAGCTCCTGTGCTGCTCATGTTGTGGGTGCCTTCAGTGTGAATGTCAATGGTGTTGATCCCAAACACTATGCTGAAGAGAAAAAAAGAGAAGGTCTCAACCTCTTTTAATTCCTGATACAAACTATAGTTCTTTCCTTCTGCCTCCAGCTTAAATGTGCATACTCTGTTTTCTGTGTATGCACTCTCTTCAGCAATCCTCCAATACTGCCAGGGCTACCAACTTGATAAAGATCCTGAGTATGAATACAGAAGCTGCAGAATGTGTTCTCCAAACTAAGAAATGTGTAGGCACTTTCTCTGCTGTTCTCAACAGGCTTTTAATAAAAAGGTATTCATCATGTCTGCTACTGCCATCCAAAAGCCCAGGAGCAGCAGTGGCAACAATACAGCATGAAATCTGTGTGTTATGGTAGAAACCGTTACCAGGAGTCCCCATTACCTTTCCCATCACCTACCACAATGCTTAGAAAAAACAGAACTAGAGTGGAAAATTCAAGCAAAGGACAGCTAAAAAATAAACTGTTTTCAGCTTGTACCTCTCACCATCATTTTTTTTTTCTTTTCTTTCTTCCGTTTTTTAAGCAGCCACACCTTCACAAAGAAAAAGAAACTAGCAGAGTAGACAAGTGCAAGAGAAGACAGATTACATTTGAGTTTCTTCTGCTTGCACTTTTCCACTTAGTTCTGATTTTTTTGAAGATATGATTAGTAAGTGAAAAAAAAAACTTGCTGAAGTACGTTCAACAGCAATTACAAGGAGCTGCACCAGATGTTGTGAGATACATAAGCACAGATTCTTCACAACTATCATTAGGTCTGTGTGTTCATCTCATGGCAGCAATGTAGAATTGCAACATCAAGAGCAAACACGGTATCAGCATGCAAAATGGTGTGTGTGTGTGTGTGTGTGTGTGTGTGTGTGTGTGTGTGTGTGTGTGTGTGTGTGTGTGTGTGCATGGGTGGATGTGCGTGTGTGTGTGTGTGTGTGTGTGTGTGTGTGTGTGTGTGTGTGAGTGTGTGTGTGTGTGTGTGCGTGTGCGTGCGTGTGTGTGTGTGTGTGTTTGTGTGTGTGTGTGTGTGTGTGTGTGTGTGTGTGTGTGTGTGTGTGTGTGTGTGTGTGTGTGTGTGTGCGCGCTTGCGAGCTGTGTGTATGACTGTGCTTGTCTGAGTATCTGTGTGTCTGTAAAAGGGTGTGGCTGTGCCTCTATATGGGTCTACTTCAAAACATTGAAATCTCATAACATTGAAACTCAAAACATTGAGACCATAACATCAAAAACCCAAAACAATGAAAACTCAGAACACTGAAACTTTGCATCATAAGATTGAAAACTACATTGCACATGTAAATAACATCCAGTCCACCTATAACAACAGTAAACTAACAAACATACTTTTGCTACATTTTTGCAGGGGGGCAAGCCCTCCTGCACCCCCCCGTAAATTAAATATACCAACTCCAAGATCGTACTGCAGTAGAAAAAGTTAATTTCCTAACCTCACTGTATCACAATCACCATACAGAATGTAATGTCTAAATCACTTACCTGTATGGCCTAAAAACATGTACACTGTTAAACCAAAAGGTTAACAGTCTAGACCTCGTGCAATTTACATGTTAAAAGTTTTAATCCACAGTAAATAAAAACATGTCCAATAAGCGCTTTCGCCTTGACACACAAGACTTCATCAGATGCCTTCTTGTTAATATCACACTCCATATATAGTCATAGCCAATCTTAATTAAACCAATAATTATCAAATTAACTAATAAACATGCATACACTTATTTAAATATACACACACTTAATTAAAATGTAAAGTCCATAAAGACATAACCCCTCTATACCTGAAGGGCTTTCACCTTTAACACTGGTTTAATAGTAATGTAGTCATTTAAAACAGGAAAACATTAGATTTAAACCTTAACTACCACTTCAATTCTTTATTTAATATAATATTTTTCATATCGCCTCCTCTGGGGTTACTCTTAATTACTTCTAAAATTCCAAATTTAAAACCTATGAAATTCTTGCAAATTAATGAATGTTTGTACAATGCGCTCGTATCTTTTTCATTTTGATGTCATGGAAGTGTTCATACATTCTATCTTTTAAAGCCCTTTCTGTCTTACTGACATAGAATGTTGAACAGCCTCCACAAATTGCCAGGTATAGTAACATCTTAGTGTTACAATTCCCTCTACAAAAAAATACTTTACTAACAAGTCCATTTTGAAGGGTAATAAATTCATCCCTAATAATGTGTGGACATTGTTTACACATTCCACACGGGGTAGTGGCCTTTTCCACCCTAAAACTGTTCAAACCCGAGTACTCAAACTCTTTCTTAAAATTTTTACGAGTTCTAAAAGAAAATATAGGATCCTGTCCCACCACCTCAAAGACATCTTTACTCACTTTTAAACTACTCCAATTAGCCTTAATAATGTCCATAATCGGGTTAGTTAGTTGGTTAAATTCTATTACAAATGCCCTCTCGCAATTCTATATTTTCCTTTATTTTTTTAATTTATCTAAACCAATACCCAAAAGAGGCATGTACTTCGTACCCCAACCTTTGTAAACCTCATCCAGACTTTCACAAATTTCTCTCTCAGGGTAACCTCTTGATAAAAATATCTCCTTTAAATTTAAAAACTCGTCCTTTAAATCGTCCATATCAGAGGTCATCCTGGCAATCCTGACTGCCTGCCCCTTTACCAAGTTCTTTTTCTGACAATGGGGGTGATTGCTAGAATAATGCAGGTAACTATTGCACCATAAAAACACCACTAAAAACATGTACAGATTGACAAAATAAACACTTTTTCCCCCTACTCACTTCTCCCAGCACTTCTCACAACACTATGCTGGCATAATGGTTAAAATATTTACCTTACATTCACAATTGATTCTCTCAAGGGGTAACTGGCTACGCTTAAAATGGCCCAAAAGGGCAGTTAGCCTAGTACTAACCTATGAACACTAACTTAACTTCCATGAAAGCAGCACATCCATATTTTACATTCTGTATGGTGATCATGTTGCAGTGGGGTTAGGAAATTAACTTTTGCCCACTGTAATGTGATCTAGGAGTTGGTATATTTAATGTATGGGGAGTGTGGATGGTGCAGGGGGGTTTGCCTTCTGCAGAAACGTAGTAAAAAGTGTGTTTCTTACTTTGGTGTTGTTATAGGTGGAGGGAATGTTATTTACATGTGTGTTGTAGTTCTCTATGTTATGATGCACACTTTCAGTTTTCTGAATTTTCACTGTTTTGGATTTTCAATGTTATGATCTCAGTGTTATGAGTTTCAGTTTATGAAATTTCAATGTTTTGAAGTAGACCCCTCTGTATATATGCATATGTGTTTGCATATGTGCGTGTGTGCATGTGTGTCCTTGTGTGTCTGTGTGTGTGTGTGTGTGTTTGTGTGTGTGTGTGCATGTGTGTGCATATGAGTTTCTGTGTTAATGTGTGAGAGTCTGTATGTCTGTGTCACTGCATCTGTGTGTATGTGTGTATATGTGTGTGTGCTTGAGTATGTGTCTATTGAGTAAAGGTCATTAAATACTTGCATAGCTTTTGTATTTTGGATGCATAATGCTTTCTTCAACAACAGTTGCACATCCTACATCTAAAACCCTGTGATGCAATGCAAATATAAACAGATTATATAATAAAAAAAAAAAAGACATTGCACACAAAAATAAATTTTACTCTCAAGATGCTAAAAACACTCTTACTAAACTAAACTGCTAACTCCAGACTCTGATCAAGTAAACCAAAGCCAAGATATGAGGTATAAATAGCCATCCAGGTGAATGACAACCATGAAGCCTTCTTTAACTATGATAGAAACGTTAGAAACAATGCCCAGCACTGTCTAGAACTAAGCATAAATGATTCCACATACTCAGACCCAGGGGACATAGCCAATCTACAAGTGGATTCATTTAGCTTTAACTTCACTCCCCTCTTCTTATTTTCACAGTTCAGATACCTACATTTACAACCCCCTTAAACTTCCCAAGTACAACATCCTTGTCTAGGAAAACTACTTCCATGGGTCTGGATAAGATAACAGGCTGCTTACTGGTCAGCCTGAAACAAGACTTTCAGACACCTCTGCAGAAGCTATTCAATATCAGCCTCCAAACAGGCTTCATGCTGGTTGAATAAGCGAGCAACAATCATTGCTTCCACAAAAGTGGAGCATCAATGGACTTAAGTAATTATAGAACCATAAGCACTGCATAGCAAGACCTTACTGAGGTATTTGACATCCTCTCACACTTAGGTATTGTAGATATACTCTCCCAGCTAAATGTAAATCCCTAGGTTACATGTTGGATAGCAAACTGGCTGGCAGCTAGAACCTACAAAATTATGATGGGCAGTTCTACCTCCTCAAAAGACCCGACACTGGTGGTTTATGGTACCAGAGGGATCAGTCCATGGGCCACTCCCCTTCAGCATTTACTTCTCAAAAGGCAAAACAAATGTTAAAGGTTTATGGCTTACAAAATTTGCAGATAAATGTAAACTTTGTGCCATCATAAATTCCCAAAAGTACACTGACATCTCCCAAAATAGACTTTCTTAAACAACTAGATGGTGACAAATCCATCAACTAAGACTAATTGCCAAAAAATGTATAACAGTAACCTTCAGCAAGTATGGCTTCCCTTGTAGCAATCACATTTGCATCAGACCTCTTAAAGTTGATCCCATAATCAGGGATCTGGGAACCCATGTCAACAACGAACTGCCCTTTAATCAACAAGTATCCAGTATTGTAAAAAAGTCCTTTTCCATCACTTACTTCTAAAGGCATTGCATCCAGGTCAAGGGATGTAATCATTTCTCTGTACTCAGTTCTCAGACCAATCTCTGAGCACAATGCCCCTTTCAGTGTGTGTGGGAATATATATGGGTCCACTTCTGAATCTCAAAATACTGAAATATCGAATTTCAGTATTTCGAGACCAGAATATTAAACAGACACAAACACAAAATTACACAATACTGAAAACCCAAAATAACAAAAAAATAAAACAACACTAAACATCCAAACATCCCCAAAATAAACAGAACCATAACAATATAACTCAGTAAAAATAACACTACAAAACATTTTTGCAGGTTGGCAAACCCCCTGCACACCCACGTGAGGGGCTGTGCCCCCCACACCCCCGCTACTTATATATACCAACTCCAAGATCGCACCAACACAAAAAAAAAACATATGTCTAGATGCCCTACACTCCCATTGTACATGGTCATACTTAAAATAATAACCACACACACACACACACACACACACACACACACACACACACACACACACACACACACACACACACACACACACACACACGACACATGTACAAAAATGACTAGTGTCAACACTAATACACACACCCACTCTAACTTACCAACCCCAAACTATTCCTAAAACTCCCCAAAACAAGTAAAATGAAAATGTCCTAACCAAAACCCTTAAAAAGTAAAGACTTACCTGAATCTCCACAAATAGAAATACATCGGCCGCCATGTACACATCCCAGACTACACTGCACCTTAACAGACAGTAAACCATAATGCACACACCGTAATACAATTACCTTGAATTCGGGAAACTCAGATTCTTGAAAGTGCAGTTTCAAATAACTGCACTTTCGATATTCTGATCTCAAAATGAAATACTGAAATTTGATATTTCAGTATTTTGAGATTCAGAAGTGGACCTATATATATATATATATATATATATATATATATATATATATATATATATATATAAAATAAACACTGTGCACTAGAAGAATCTTAATTATATTAATTCAAACTTCTTTTAGGCGTAGTAATTAATACTGAGCTAGTAGAACGGAAATTAAAAACTCAGACACTGAATAGATGATTAAGTTTTCGCTCTTATTCAGGTGGAAGAGCTTCATCAGAATAACCTATAGTCAACAATACTTACATTATATGTAACTAGAGTCACATGTTAACAAAAAGCCAATGAACTACTTATAACTTATTAGTACAGTAACCAATAGTACAACCAGACAATATTTAAACTGTGCCAATCATCTTAACACAATAACCATGAATATACATATGAATGACAGGGGCATGAATATTAAATAAAAACTCCCTTGTGTTAGCTTATCATTGAACAAATATACAGTGTGCGCACTAAATATGCATGTAAGAGACATGAATATTCATATAACTGTACAAACGGTGACTTACAAGTATGTCAAAGGTCAAGGATGGATGCAAGCACATTTTGTAGAAAGAGAACAACTGTCAAAATAGAACAACTGTCAAAATAGAATTAAATCTTCCATTTTAAAGCGCATTTAATATTAACACTTTCATTCAGTCCAGGGTATGTTTCTGAATTAAGCAGTAATTGCCATTTAAGTTCTCTTAGTTCTAAATATAATTCCCAATCTCCAAAAATACAGTTAACTTGTTCTAATACTATGAAGTAAAATTTACTAAAAGAAGTACAAAAAGTGCTATGTTTAGCAAGGGCATTATTTAAGTTCTTTACCCTGATGGCTCCTAGATGCTCCTTAATTCTGTCTGAAACTTTTCTTGCAGTTTTACCTACATAAAATGCTTTACAAGATGCACATATACCTGCATATACTACTGCTGTAGAATGGCAGAAGAAATATTTTGAAAACTTAATAGTATAATTACAATGTGTGAACGTGTATTGAGATCCTGTGAAAATCTTAGGGCATACCACACATTTATTACATGAACGCATTCCATTTTGAGAGTTAGAAATAGAAGTAGAATTAATAAGAAAAGGTAAATCTCTGTTTTCTAAACTCATTCTTATGGTTTTGGGTCTTTTAAATGAAAAGGGAGGTACAGTGCCAATAGCAGCTGACAAAAATTGTGATTCAGTTAATAAATCCGAGTTATTCGAGATGACATTTCTAATTTGTGACATGTCCCTAGAGGTAGGGGTGATAGCCTACATATATATATATATATATATATATATATATATATATATATATATATATATATATATAATATATATATAGGTATACTTTTGAAGAATGAAACTTCAAAAGTACACCCACACTAATGTGAAAGCGCACTTTCACGAAAGTGCACTTTCGCGAACCCGCTAGACCGAACGAGCTGGTAGTCATGGACTTTAGGGTTAGGGCACAGGTCATGGTAAGGGGATAGCCCTACTAGCTATCCCCTTACCCTAAACCTTGCCCTAACCCTAAGGTTCGTGACTATCGCACGACAGTGGAAGACATTCCAAATCAGGCTATGTCCTCCACTGTGGTGTGATAGCCACAGACCTTAGGGTTAGGGCACGGGTTAGGGTAAGGGGATAGTTAGTAGGGCTATCCCCTTACCTTGACCCATGTTCTAACCTTAAGGACTGTGACTATCACACGACAGTGGAAGACATTCCAAATCGGGCTATGTCCTCCACTGTGGTGCGATAGTCACGGACTAGTGCACAGGTTAGGGTAAGGGGATAGTTAGTAGCTATCCGCTTACCCTAACCCATGCCCTAACCCTAAAGTCCATGACTATCGCACCACAGTGGAGGACATAGCCCATTTTTCAATGTTCTCCATTGCAGTGTGGTAGGTTTGGTCTAGTGAGCTTAAGCGAAAGTGCACTTTCATTAAAGTGCACTTTCGCTTAAGTGAGGATGTACTTTTCAATTTCAAAAAAGTGAATTTTCATTGTAGGAAAGTACACCCATATATATATATATATATATATATATATATATATATATATATATATATATATATAGATATATACACACACAATGGTAAAGCCCTGGTAGCTCAAGCCATATGGGAAACTCCTCAATGTAAATAGTGCAACTGTGAGCTATGTTGTTTGAGAGTTTTAGGATTAGGGTTTTATGGCTGGGAATAGAGTTTTAGGGTTATGGTAAGGGTTGCTGTTTTAGAGTAAGGGTTAGAGATTAATGGTTAAATTTGGGGTTCTTATGTCCTACAATTGCAAACTAGTTACATCTCTCCTGTATGCCTACTGGAACCAACAACTATAATTCAAGCAAGCAGAGCAGTTGTTAGCTCCTCTGGTGCCCTGAACTGTAAGTTGAGGATAAAAAACTCTCTTTTTGTGCTTAAAGACCAAATAATCTTCTCTGTTCTTTAAACTGTAGCAAACTACTGTTGTGGTCAGGGATTCCATTCACCCCTGTGCAACAATACTGATGTTAGAATAATAACATTTAGGAATATGGGGGCACATGAGAGTGTTGATGGTGGTGGTAGTGGTATTTTACTACAAGACAGTATAACAGTGTTTTTCTTAATGCAATTTGCCATCATCAGCCTGTCATTTTTGTGTGCCTCAGCAAATCATGTGCTATTAAACAAATTGTATTTATTTATTTTACATTTGTTAACCGGGAAAGCCCGACTTGGAATGAGCCAATTTTCAGTGGAGGCCCAGGGAGAAATGCTCCAAATGCATGTCTTTGTAATGTGGGAGGAAACCGGAGCGCCCGGAGGAAACCCACATGAACACAGGGAGGACATGCAGACTCCACACAGAAGGCACCCCAGCTGAGAATCAAACCGGAGAACCTCTTGCTGGGAGGTGACAACTCTACTGCTGCACCACTGCTCTGTCCATAATTTTAAAGCATAGTCATATATTCCAATGGGATGGAACAATCTTTAAGTTTCTAACAAGAGTATAAAGAGATGAATATAATGCAACACCGGTGACCAAATTATACATTAACTAATGTCAAATCTATCTGGGGAAAGATATGGGGACTAACATGAAGATGAACTTAGTGAAAACAATTGAAGAAAAACAGCTGGTCATAATCAGAAACAGTACAGGTTTATGACATGCATTGACCTTGCTAGTACGTTCCGCTGCTTCTATGGATTGTTGAAGTCAGGGAATCCAGTTGATCTATTCACAATGATTTCAACAAAATTTTCAGGTTTATGCTATTAACTAATGATAAGAACATAACAGCTGATTCGGGAGTCAAGTAATGCATGCAAATGTCTGATATTAATAGACAAGGGAAATGAGGGAGAGAGTCAAAGGTCAAAGGGATAATGAATCAGGTTCAGAAAGTACATGACACATGAACAACAGGTTAATCCTGAATGCAGTAACAGTGAAAATTAAGTGTCAAACTATGACGCACTGAAAATAGAGAAAAATGAAATACCTTTTTATCAAGCACGTCATACAATTCGCAGCACACAGTATAATTTAAAATAGCATTTACACAGAGTATTTGGGCTCTTATATGAAGACCGACATATTAGATAAAAGTTTAAGTTTTAACTTCCAGTTTCATGGTTTAAGAATCTGACAGCAAAATAAAATCAAGCTTTAGCCTGTGCTCACCCTTCTTATAGATTTCCTGTTCCTCATGCCAACTGATCATTCAGCCTGTGTTTTGACCTTGTGACCAGGTTTATTCATTCCTCATCATGTGACACCCAGTCAAAGCACGACTATTAATCAGACACTTATGAGTTTGTTTTTTTTTTCCATTCCTAACCCATTCTTAGTTTTTACTAATTGTTTTTTCTGTGTGACCTTGGTACACATTGTTTTAGTTTGTTAGTTGTGATATTTTCCAGTCACCCTAATGGTAATGGACATCAGTTGGCTACAACAATCCTGTGTTTCCAAATGTTAGCCAAATATTCCACTTGTGCTGTGCTGATGAGGCTATAAGAAGGCTGAACTATGCATGTCCACAGCTTGTGGAGTTTGACTTTAATGGTCTGAATTTGTTCACTACAGACTTAAAAAGAAAAAGTCATGGGCATTCAGAACTGTCATATAGCTGAAACACCTGATGTCCTTAAAGGATCATTTGCATATATCATATGTTACCTCTAATGCAAGAGGTTTCAAGGAATCACACAGTGAAAATGCTAGCTTGGCTAGATTTTTCTTTTAGTTTTTACTAAGTATTTAAGATGTGGAATGTGTGTGGTGGTGGACCAGGAAGAGAGTGCACATTTGACAGACACAGATTATCTAATCATCACAGTCACAAATATGAGTTTATGCAACCGCCTGTAAGGTAATCACTACAAGAAAGCAATAAAAGAAGTAACATTTGTAAGTGGGTAATGAGGTAAACAAACAAATACAGGCAACTAGCCCCAAACTTCTACTTTCATGATATGATTTTTTTTAAGTTATTCTGACAATAACTTTAATACTTTATTTTATTTTTAGTTTAATTTTTTTTTCTTTATTAGGTCTTTGATTGGTTAGGTAGATTAAAGATCCTTAAGTAAATGCACATGTAATAGGAAGAACATTAATAATAATAATAATAATAATAATTATTATTATTATTATTATTATTATTATTATTATAATAGCCTGGTCTTTAATGCCAACATACATTAAACTGTTGCTCTATTATCAGAAGGCAGTTTTCATCTTATTCAGGTATTAACAGAATATACAATACAGTATGCCAGCAGTGACACCTTTTGGAATCAGATATAATGGCAGTTTGGTTGAGGAGTTTTCTTAGCCCAAACTCATTGCTTAGAAGATGCCATACAGATATTTTTAATACTGTAAAATGGTAGAGTTTAGTCACATAGGAAGCTAATTACATCTTTTCAGAATGTGTATAAAATGGATACAGAGATGACATTGAATGCCTGTGCAAGTTTACCTCGGGTTTGATTAACTGAATTTACATCACCTGGATTACACTTGGAAAAGAATGAAAGCATCGGGGAAGTCCTGGCATCTTTGCATGTATTGATGTATATTCCTGGCACTTTTTACAAAGAATATTAAGGTGCAGGGTAGAGCTAGAAGACATGGCTATTGCTCTAAGAAAGAACCACCTTGCAGATACTTT
The DNA here is from genome assembly GCF_019279795.1 of Protopterus annectens. Classification (NCBI taxonomy): domain Eukaryota; kingdom Metazoa; phylum Chordata; order Ceratodontiformes; family Protopteridae; genus Protopterus; species Protopterus annectens. The sequence continues at coordinate 542,831,653 of NC_056751.1, forward strand.
CATAGTATTTCTATCTTAGATGCATTAAAAAATCAGACATCATAGTTAGGAGAAAGTATTCTTTAAATACCATGCAATTTGTTGAATTAACTCATTGTCCTCAAATAATACAGAAACTGTAGTGAAGATGCAAAGGTCCTCAGAGAAAAATTAATACCTCCTGCTATGGGAATTGCTTATTAAAATGGAGGTGAAAGAGAACAGAGTACCCCTGTTGGGGGTTAGTCGCAATCCCCAACTAGATGGCTTATTAGGGATGGAGTTAACAAACTGAACTTACATCCCTTGGATTTCACTTGGAAAAATAATGACATCATCAGGGAAGTCCTGGCTTCTTTGCATATGGCAATACAATCCAATAATAAGGAAACAAATACGATCACTAATGAATGTGAAAAAGGCGGGTCTATATTAGATTGTCAAAATGTCATTACAGTGAATGCCATTTTGCTGACACATATAGACTGAAATCTCAAAACAGCGAAAGCTCAGGCCAGTAATTTTTTTCCCAGGGAAAAAAAATTGCTTGGCCTGAGCCATGACATTGCCGTTTACACCACTGTAGTGCAATCTCGTACTTGGTATATTTAGTTAGGGGCGGTGTGTTGTATTTTGTTGGTCTACTGATTTTCTCATTTGTTAGCTTGATAAGGGAACTGTTCCATCTCAGACTTTTTTTTTAGCCACAACACAGGTCACAACAGTGGATACATCATATAAATGTAAGTTAGAGAAGTGAATCTGCCAACGTGTATTTGGGAGGAAGCCATAGTACAAACATAAAGCCAATGTAGACATGATTACAACATGAAAACATCATCCATACATTTACCAGAGGTCAGGACTGAATACTGTATCTAGAACCTGTAAAGCAGAGATCTAAACCACTGAGGCAATGTGCTGCCCATGAGGGAGCAAGCAGAGAAGTGAGAGGACAAGATGCACTGTGGCTAATGATGGAAAGTATAAAGGACTGCACAAGCCAAACAGGAGAGACTCTTTCTTTTTAAGGTATCAGAGAAGGAGGGCAATACTGCCAATAAGGAACATCAATAAACCACATTATCTTTATCATTTTCATAAAACAAGACTTCAATATATCATGCTAAATGTATTAGTTACACAGAGAGCTTCAATATGTCACATTAGTGGAATCACTTTAACAAAGAGGCCTATAGTATTCCATGTTAACTTTATCACTTTAACACAAAGATGCCCTCAATACCTTAAGTTAACTTTATCACTTTTATGGCACATTATTCACCCACAAGGTGATGGATTACCGACAATGAAATGCCGCATATGGTGGGTGCTGCACTCCTGGCTGTGCCATCCTTCAGATGAGATGTTAAACCGAGGTCCCATCTGCTTGAGCTAATGGCAGCTCAGGGAGATGTAAAAGGTCGCAAGGCACCAATTGAAAAGAGTAGGGCAAGTTCTCTGATGGTCTGTCCAAATTCCACTAGTAGTATAAAAAACATCTTGGGCCTCCCTTGAAAAGATGGCCCTGCTGAGTGACAAAGGATATCAGATCTGCAACTGGCAGTCATTTTTTCATATAGGTGATCATTAGGCATTGTGATACAGAATCAAGATAGTTAAATAGGATAGTTCTGGACTTTTTTGCTGGGGGGTTGACTATGAAGAAATGGGCAGTATCTCAGAAGTGCTCTAGCAAAATCAGATACTGATGATATTGTGGTCAAAGAGTGGTACATACCAAAATTGTCATTCCCAGAAGCAAAGACAGCATAATTTTCTGTGAAACAAATATACAAATCAAAAAGGGTGAGAAAACATTGTGGTTCTCAAACAATGTGCATACAGTATTAGGAAACATAAGAAAACACAGCAGAAACAGAAAGCAATGCACAGTAAAGTATAAGGAAAAATGAAGGAGTAAGGAATCCAGAAAAGAAATGCTCACACATAGGAAAGGATTGCAAATTCCGACAAGAAGGGGGTAAATCTGGAGAATGGAGACTGGCAACATCTGAAGGAATATTAAAGAACCATATGGAGGGGGATGGGGAAGGGTAAGGGTTCAAATTATTGTGGAAAGGACTTTCCTGTGTCTCAGTGGTCTTGTGAAAATGGCGTGAGGAAGAAAGAGTGAGCATATAAGAAACTGGAAATGAGAGAAGATGACTATACAGAATACTTGAGGAATAATGAAAGAAACTCGTTAGCGAGGTTGGTAAGGGTAGCTAACGCAATAAAGGGAGAAGGTTCAGCAAAAGGGAACAAAGGAAGTTAAAATACTTTTATGATGATGAAAAGGAGGATTATATTAAATAATATAAATAAAATAATGAGCAGGAATAAGTGATTGGATGAGTGCAATCAGGCAAAAATTCTTAAATAATATGGCATCAGTTTTCACAGGTCAAGTGAAGGCAGGTATCAGCATCCTGGGTAAGAATGGACAGGCAGAGAAATAAAATGATTCCTAGATGAAGTATTGCTAGTGCTCAGAGGTTACAAGTCTGGGGACCAGATGAACATTCAGTCAAGATACTCAGAAAGCTTGTAGGATAGGAAGACAGCTATTCACAAAATTATTAGATCGCAGTTAGTAAGCGATATCCTCCATTACTGAAAATGTATATCATTGGTGCTATTATACAAAGGCAGTGCAAAATATATAAATAAATGCTGGAGCTACACTCAGATAAGCCTGACGCTTGTTGTAGGCAAGGTCATGGAACATTTTCTGATAGAAAAAAAAAATGGTGAAGTTACTTGGTAGAAAGCAACTTCAAAGATATCAGCGAGCAGTGACTTACTTGAAGACAATTGTGGCAGAGAAATCTGATATACTTTGAAGAATGGGTGAGGACAGGAACTTGTATACATTACCTACTTAGGTTACAACACATTGCATTATGTCCATTTCAAGCAACTTCTTGTAAAAGTGAGGATATTTAGTATGATGACACTAATGAAGTGGTGGGGAAACAAAACAGAAAAAGTAGCAGTAAAGGTAAGGGGTGCTATTATGCAACAGCACATCTGGCAGTGGAGTGCCACAGTGATTGGTGGTAAGGGCAGTGGCCTTTAACATAAGTGTGTCTGACATAACATTAAACATTCAGAATTAAATCAGTCTCTGCAAGTTTGAACCTACATCTTTTCTTATTTTTTCCAAGTCTTTTCTGTTTCTAATACCATGACGGGAATGGAGCCCATTCCTAAGTCAAGATATACTTAAAGTTAGCTCACCACTTGTGTTTTTTTTATATATAATTAAAGTTCATGAAATTGACATTGTTTCAATCTTTAATGTTAGCCAGAAGTGCTCTTTGCAGAACCTGCAATGTGCCTAGTAATTACTCCTTCTGCAAGTTGTACGGAGTTACATGTATGGGTAACATATCTAAGTAAGATTGTAAATTATTTTTTATAAGACCCGTTGCTCCTACTTTTACGACTAGAACTGTCTGGGTATCTTTCTTCCACATTGCCCTCATTTCTGCCGGAAAAATCCTGGTACTTTATGACTTTGTATCTCTCTGTATATAAGATATTGTAGTCACTGGGTGTAGCTATTTCAATAATCAATACTACTTTTGTATTCTTTTCAAGGACTACTATATCTGGTTTTCTTGCATCTATTGTTTGAGCTGCTGGTAATGGATGATCCCATGTGATATAACCTTCATTTTCTACGATGCTTTGTGGCTCATGTTTCCAGTGTTTTTCAGCTGCTTCAGTATTTTAATGTTTGAACAATCTTGCTACATTATTATGCCTTTCAGTATACAGTCCTTCTGCCATTAGTGTATCACAACCAGCAACAAGATGTGCAATTTTTCCAATTCTGTTTTACAAAACCTACATTTGTCTGTTTCTTCCACAGGTTCAATGGACTTTGTAAACCAGTGTGTACATAGTCCACTATGTTGAGCTGCCAATATTAAGCTTTTGTCTTTTGATATAAATTCACCTCTCCTTAACCTTTGCTGTGTTCAATCCTGATCAACATGAGGTTGTTCCAATACTTTCCCTTACTTGCAAATATATTTATGCATTTTCCACATTTCTTGCCTTCTCATCTGATCCTTCACTTTATATTCTTTATTTTGTTTTTTGGCACATTCAGTTGCTACCTGATTTTTATCTACTTCTGCTCTGATTTCCATTCCTGCTTGACACTGATATGCTTCTGCTAAACTAAGCAGGGAAGTTATCTTAGACTTGTTCTCCTCTTGTTTCAAAACTTTCGCTACATTTGGGTCTTGTGAGGTCAGCAGATATGTATGCAGTCCCACTATTACAGATCTATACATGTAATCAATTTTCAGGAGGCCCATACCGCCTTCAGAACCGGGAATATATAGTCTTGGAATGCACCAATTTTTATATATCATTTGATGAGCATGAAGCATCCTTCTTGTTTTCCTGTCTAAACTATCTAACACCTTTTGGAGCCAGTCAATCACTCCAAAACTGTAAGTTAGGACAGGAAGAGCAAATTGGTTCATAGCTTGGACTTTCTTCCTAGATTTCAATGCTGTTTTTAGTATTAATTTAAGCCTTCTAAAATATTCCTTATCAAGTTTTATTCACATTAGTTCATGTTTACTGTTGACCCTTCATCACTTCCTAAATATTTATATACTCCCTCTTACTCAAGTTCTTTTATATCACACTCCCGTCCCAAAATTATGTTTTCTTGGTGCTGTAGCTTTCCTGCTTTAAAGGTTGCATTTGCACATTGATTAAGACCAAATGACTTTCTTATATCATCTGAAAAAGTTTTCACCACTTGCAGCTGTGCTTTCAGTTCCTCATCTGATGAATTATATAGTTTTAAATCATCCACAAAAAGAAGATGAGAAGTCTTTACACTTTGTTGCTTTTTGGGAGCCAAATTATAGTCATGACCTAATCTGTTAAATAGAAAGCTTAATGGGTTATGGGCAAGACAAAAGAGCAGCGGTGACAGAGTCACCATGGAATATTCCCCTTTGAATTTTGATCCCAGGAATAATAATTTGTCCTTCATCATGGCTTAACTGCAAAGGGGTTTGCAACTGTTTCATAGTCATTGTAATGTAATCAGTCATTGTAGGGTGTATCTTATACATTTTTAAGCACTCTTTTATCCACGAATGTGGGATACTGTCAATTCTTTTATAGTCTATCCATGTCATACTTAGATTCTTTCCCCTTTTACAGTTCAACATTATTATTTTATTTAACATCAAATGCTCCTTTGTTTCATATGACTTTCTTTTATTACCCTGTTGTTATATTGCCATGGTTGAGTTTTCTATAAATTCTGTTGGCATCAACTCCAGTGTATAGTTTACATGTGATAGGAAGGCACGTTATTGGTCTATAGTTTTTAGGATAGCTTGCAGGTTCGCTCTTATGTAGGAGTATCGTTTTGCCTATTGTTGGCTAGGATGGTATCTGTTCAGGTTGTGCATACAAATATTTCTTACTCATGACTAAATTTTCATATAAATACGTTAATACTTTTAACCAGAAGTTAGGTATGGCATCTGGGCCTAGTGGTTTAGAATTAGGAGCTTTTCTTAACTCTGTTTCAATCTCTCTGGCCGTTACCTCATCCCATTACATATTCTGTACATTTGAACTTCTTATTCTTTCTTTTACTTCTATCCATTTATCAAACGTTGCTATGTTCCACAGGATATTCACAGATATTTCTCCAAAATCTATTTCTTCTTTTTCTTGTGATGTTTTGATTTTTTTGCCTTGTTTTCCCAATTCTGTATAAAGAGAGCATCACATGGCTTACAAATTATTGTAGCCAGCTCATTTACATTGAAAGATCTATTAAATATGCTCCCCATACTCTACATCCCCATATATAGTACCCCTGAAGGGTTTTAAACAGTCACTTTATCAAAACTTTTCATAGTGCTGTTAGTTTATCAGGAATTTATTTTAGCTGTTATCAATAACAGCATATACATAGGTTCATAGGTTCATAGGTTTATACTAGGCTATCTGCCCTAAGGCATTTATAAGCCTAGCCCAAAGTTATGTGGCTTACGCCTCCCCTTATGTTAGAAATAATGTGCCCATTAGTTTGTTGTGCCTCTGTCCAGCAGTGACACAGAGATGATTCCCGGGGTAAACCTACGATCTCCCATCCACCGGTCAAGATTTCTCTTGAACAGAGCCAGCGAGGTGCTCTGCCTCACATGGACCGGGATTTTATTCCACAGCATGGGGAGTCTCTGGGTGATAAATCTATCCCTCCAGCACATCCTATTTATATCCGTGCTAAGGTTTAAGTCACTTGCTCTAGTGGTTCTGGTGGATTTGGATTTTTGAGGTGGAGCATGTCCATTAATTCCGGGTTGGTCATGGCCTTGTATGTCAGGCACAGGTCACCTCTGAGCAGACGGTATGCAACTGAATAGAGTTGGAGTTTCTTCAGTCTGGCAGTATATGACAGGTTTTGGAGTCCCTTTATCCTTTTGGTGAGGAACTTTTGGGGTCTCTCCAATTGCTGCAGGTGTCGGGTGAGATACATCCCGAATGGGGCATTGTACTCGATCATTGGTCTGATAAGTGAAGAGTACAGGGAACAATGACCTCACTTGATCTGGATGTGAATCCCTTCATGATCAGATGGGCAATGTAGAAGGTCTTCGAACCACTTTAGCAACGTGAGTGTCAAAGCGAGAGGCCACTGTCAACCTGGGTACCCAGGTCCCTGATAACCTCTTCTGTGCTTAGTGGGTTGCCACCTATATGGTAGCTTGGGGTTACCTTGTTTTTCCCGAAGGGTATGACTATACACTTTTTGCGTTTAACTTCAGGCCATGGCTCTGGCACCAGCTATCAGTTTCCGTGAGACCCCTCTGAAGGATGTCTGTGTCCGATGTCCTATCCACTATGGCACCCAGTTTGCAGTCATCTGCAAACTTTGTCAGCCATAGTCCTCCTATGTTTGCCTGTACTTCTGAGAAGTAGATGCCGAACAATAGGGGCCAAGGACTGAGCCCTGTGGGACACCACTTGTAACCGGCTTGGAGTCTGACATGGCTCCAGCAACTCTAACCCTGTGGGTTCTGTCCTTTAGCCAGTTTGCAACCCATCTTGTGACATATGGGTTTACATTTAAGCTGGTAAGTTTCTCTATGATACCTGAGTGGGGTATTGTGTCAAAGCTTTGCAAGGTCAAGGTAGGCTGTATGGACTGTCTTTCCCTCATCAATGGCCTTGGTAACTGTTTCGAAGAAGTCAACCAAGTTCAAAAGGCAAGATCTGCCCTTGACAAAGCCAAACTGGGTTGGGTCCAAGGTCTGCAAGTCCCCTATGTCCTTGTTTATGAGTTCCATTATGATCCTCTCTATAGCTTTGCAGACCAGGCTTGTTAAGCTTATGGGGCGGTAATTACCAGTGTCCGTAGAGGCACCGCCTTTGTGGAGTGGGACCACAGTTGCCGTACGCCACTCCTTGGGCACATATCCTGTGGTAAGGCTAAGATTAAACAGCTGCCTTATGTGCGGGTTTAGTTCTTCATTGAGTTCATGTAGCACACAGCCGAGGACACCATCCGGTCCCATTGATGCTGTGTTTTTAGCTTTAGAGAGAGCAGCTTTCACCTGTGCATTTGAGATGTCTGGGAGGCTACACTCTGGTGGGATAGTTATCTCTCCTTTTGGGGGGGAGAGGGGGGTGAAGTTTGCGCTGAACCTGTCTGCCAGTATGTTGGCAATGTCTGTGGGTTCAGTGATTTTTGTATCATTTTGGACTAATTCTGAGCATATCTGGGAGTTTCCACCCAGGTTTCTGACATAGCTGAAGAAGGCCTTATGATTGTCTTTTGAATCTATGGCAATTTTTTTCTCAAAGTTGGCCTTGGATGATTTTATGAGGGATCGTAGTTTCTTGCTAGTACTGATCAAAGATGCCTTCCCTTTTTGGGATTTTGCTCTATCATGTAATAGCTTCCTCCTCTTATTGTAAAGTTTGTTTATGGCTGGGGTCCACCAGACTGGACGTTTGCCCTTGGTGGAAAGAGTCTTGGTTTTATTTGGGATTGCCTGATCCATGCCTGATCCATGCAGTCCTGAAGGTGTTCATTGCCTGATCCATGCAGTCCTGAAGGTGTTCATGTAGAGTTTTGTGCAGTGTGTTGCCAAGCAGCAGCAGTTTTCATTCAAATTTCAGTTTCTCAATACATATTGGCAGTGATTACACTGTTTTGGGGTTTGTTTTCTTTTTGGAGTTGTTGTGACCACAAAGTTGGTAAACATCTTTTCATGGTGTATGGTGGGGCTTGCCTCCCTACATCAGGGGGTACAGAAAGGCTTGTTATCCTACATAAAATGTCTGAAGTTAAATGTTTAGTCACTATGTGTGTTTTGCCTTGCAGGAACAGTTTTCATTCTGAAGATTTTATTAACTGGTAATTATTGCTAGTTCTTCAGAAGTATGCTGGCCATGGTTAGTACGGCTGTGGAGTTGGCATATATAAGACTGACAGGTTTTTGAATTTGCCCCCACAATGGAGGGGGCAAGGGTCTTGCACCCCCACCCCACACATAAAATTAAGTTAAATGTTTAGTCCTTTTCATACAAGAAGTCTATAGTTTGTACAGAGGTTAGTGTGTGTGTGTGTGTGTGTGTGTGTGTGTGTGTGTGTGTGTGTGTGTGTGTGCGCGCGTGTGTATGCATTTGCATCTACTTTTAATGATGGCTTACTACTGTTTACTTTGCTGTGTGACTACTAGGAGTATAGCATGCTTAATAGTATGTACGATTAACTGAGTGTCACTAATCTGATGAGTTTTATGTTCACTGGGATTTTTTTCAAAAACTTATTAGATGACATTTGGAGCATTCAGTAAGTTTATACAGACCTACCTGCTTGATCTAGTCCCACTGCATGTCTTTTTAAACACCCAGACAACTAACCAGTTTTGAGTTGATAACAACAAGGGCAAATATCTTTTCTCCAGCACCAGTGGACCAGCCATAATCCATATGTTCCTTTTTATTTGTGTGAGGAGAAGAAAAGCTTCAGACAGGTTTACCTCCCTGTCACGAAAGGTGATACTGCCATCCCAGCTATCTCGAATTTTTCAAATAATTATATGCCATTTGTGAGTATAAACATGATTCATATAAGAAGCTTGTGTTACAACTGTATTAGAACTGTATGTCATGTGTATATCAAACTAGGTTTGTACAGACTTGTGTGTTGAAAAGATATTTTATAAAGTGCTTGTGCTTAAAATGTAACCACAGCATGCACTACTGCGATAGAACAGAAATGTACATGCACTATTGTAACTGTTTAAATGTATATGTTTTAACAGTGGAAACTGGAATACAGGAGGTTAACTTCAGAAAAATTACTGAAATTAAATTACTTTATGGCAGCAAGGAGAAACAATGTTTGTTCTGAGAAGTTTTCTGTATTGTCTTGGAAGTGTAAGACTTCCCGCCTTTGCCAAAGATCTGAGGTCTGTAAATTTTCACAGGCAGATGCTAAATGCTACCAGCTGCCATCAGTGGTTGTTTTGAGCCTTGGAACTAGGAGTCTGATGATAAGCAATGATGTCATTCTGTAAGTTATCCCAGCAATAATATTTGAGATATTAATTTGGGAAGTCTCTTAGTGAGAGACTGCATTCTGCATTCTATCTTGGACTTGACAAGATCCATTCACCACACATCTGCCTTGCCCTGATGAAGTAAGTTACTAGGGAACAGTATAATTCTCTTAGATATAGTCAGGAATATAGCAAAACTTATTTTAAATGTGTTTCTTTATTTATTTGAGACTGTCCTGCAATGTTGTTTTAAATATTTCCTGTGACTTTGAACTCTGATATCATTGTAATTGTATACTGAGTATTTTCTTGTTCATTTATTATTTATTATTCAATATATTAAACATTTCATTGTGGCTGATCTTTGTAGATCTATTTAAGTTCTGAGAGTACTTGCATATTTATTTGGTGATGCTGTGGGCCACTCCTAATAGCCTTGCTCTTGGTCAAACTACCATTTGTATTAATAGTAACATTACACAGTAAGACTGGACACCCTTTGTTAAAGGCCTTAAAGTAGGTGAAAAAGAGTGACTGGTGGCAGGGGAAACTATCTTATAGTCTGGGCAGAAGGGGTAATAGCTAGTAAACCTACACCAGCCTTTCCCAGGTGTGTGTGTGTGTGTGTGTGTGTGTGTCTGTGTAAGTCAAACCTCAAAGAGTGTGGTGCCAGCTACATGGACAGGGACATGAAGCATCGGTTGAACAGAGAGGGTGCTGGAGGTCTTGGCTTAGTTACTCAGCTGAGTTCTCAACTATATAGCTGTGCCAGTGGGAGTTCTATTGGGGGTTCTGGAGAAAGATGGAGAAACCAGCCCCAGACTGACTGTGGTCTGTGTGCTCTTAAGGGAAATTGCAATTAATGCAGAGAGTTGCATCTGGAAATACTGTGTGCATATCTTGTCATTCTCTTAGTGCACATCCCCTACTGTTGCCAGTGGTGAGGATTGACGCTCCTTGATTACTGGTTCAATGGTAGGTCATCACATTTACTGGTTGGCAGTGATGGAATCAACACATCAATATTAAGATTTGGTGGTGTGGCTATTGAATTCCTGTAGCCTGTAAGCAGTGCTCACTAAAGAAGGTGTTTGTACTTCCAAGCAGCCACACAGTGAACATTCAGATTTTCATATCACAATAATTGTAATTATTTATTGTTTTAGCTTAGTTAGTCAGAGAGAGCAGACAAGGATGTCAGCAGTGGAGTATTGAAAGCTGACAAGGAGCCAGTTGTCTGAGATGTGCCAAGATAAAGGACTGGTACATGCCATCCTGACTAAAGCAGAGAGGATTGCAGCCTTAACCACAGCTGCATCACAGACCAGCAACCAATGGGACAACCAGACTGCCCTTGGGGATGTGCAACTCTCAGAAAATAGACAGTTCAACTTTGCCTCAGAGGACTTAAACATCCATCTGGACTGGAGGCCAAATGTTTGGAAATAGAATCATCAGAGAGACTGAAATGGCTGGAAGCTGAGGAAAATGAGATGCAGAAGCAACAGGAAAAAGAGATGCTGACTCTTCTCAGGATCTTGGAGGTAATGGGGAAGGGAGTGGCCAAACCCCAGAAGCAAAAAACGTCAGTACATTTCTTCCATAATTTACAGAGAGTGATAATTTTGATAGTTTTATTTATATGTTTGAAAGGGTATGTAAACAGTATAATGTTGAACAAGGGCTCTGGGTACAGATCCTGACCCCCTTACTCCATGGTAAAGCTGTAAGTACTATTTATAAATTGTCTGATACTGATTACTTAAACTACAATACTGTTAAAATTGTTTATTAGAGTGTTTTAAGTTAACACCAGAAGCTTATAGAAAAAAGCTTCATGAGCATAGATACAAAGCAAATGAAAGCGTGTGTGTGAATAAATTGCTAAGCACTTATTTTCATAGATGGGTGAGGAGGTGTCAGGTCATCACTTCTGAAGGGCTGGGAGACCTTTTTGTGAAGGAACAAGCCCTAAGCACTTTGCCTGAGGATATGGGAATTTGTTTGGCAGATAGGCAATGCAATATTGCAGATGAGGTTGGGAAGAAGGAAAACCTATACCTGGCAAGCAGGGCATCACTGCACAGGAAAGGGATACCCAGTACTGCTCATGGGTCTAACGGAACCCATGGTGGCACCCTAAACCTCCCCAACAGAGTCTGCCAGTAGCAGGGGAAGCCACTAGTTCAGGTACGTGGCCAGGACTAAGGGTTAAATGTTTCAAATGCAATCAGTGGGGCCATGTAGCATATAGATGTCCACAGAGGCAAAGTGGGGAACGAAAGGCAGGAGAACCAATAAGTGGGACTGACAGAATGCCAGCAGTAAGTTGTCTAGAGACAACAAGGGTACCAAACTACCACAAGAAGTTATATCATATCTTAGTGGATGAAAAACAGGCCACTGCTAATAGAGAGAGAGACAGCCTCTGACCTAACCATTGTGAAGCCTGCAATGGTTAATGAGGAGGACTACTTGCTTGGGCAGTCTACTCTAGTCAGAGCTTTAGGAGGGACCCCATTCCAAATACCTTTGGGTCGGTTTCACCTTGACTGGGAGGGTGGAAAAGGAATGCAACACAAAGAGATCCACTGCAGCAAACTGTCTTTGGTAACAAGTCCAACAAGGAAAAGAGAAGTGAACAACAGAAATGTTCTAATGTTTTAATAAAACAATTAACCACTTCCAAATAGCAAAGCTTTTGGGTTTCCCCTTCTTCAGTGCTGAAGTGCCCTCTCCCACAAGGAGTCTGTTGTGGCATATGTCCTAAAGTTCAGGACAAGGCTCAGGGAACTCATGGACTTGGCCCAGGAGAACCTGGCACAAGTCCAACAGCAGAAAAAGGTTAGGTATGACAGGAATGTTCAAGCTAGAGAGTATGCTGTAGGACAGCAGGTAATGGTTCTCATCCCTGTCAGACACAAGCTACAGAAGGTCAGTGATGTTAACTACATGGTAGAACTGCTAGGCAGGAGGCAGGGGCAGTCCATACCTCTCAACTGTACCAGTTTTCAAAGAATGACCAGATTTTTGCATTTTTCATAAAATTGTGTTTTTCTGGCAAATTAGTGGCAAATTATTAAAGTTTGAAATTAGACATTTGTGTTTCAGACTTCATACCCTTCAGAAAATTCATGCTAATACAAAACCTGTTATTCTATCAACTTTCTAAGTTTGTAATGGCAATATTTAAAATTGTCCCTCTTTTGGGGCCTCTGTCCCACTTTTGTTTATGGTTTTGTCCAGATTTCTTGCTGTGAGAGGCTGAGAGGTACGAGGGACACAAACTGCACCATGTTAACATGATGAAACTACCATGATAGAGATGCCCTTGTGCTGAGTATTTGCAATGGATGACTGGAAGCATCTGAGAGGGATCTGGTGACTGATCTCATCAGTGAGGCTCAGACTGACACCTCAGCGGAATGGGTAGCAATGTCCCAGTAGCTATCCCCTACCCAGGTTTAAGAAATCCTAACACTGTTATAGAAGTTTGGGGGCATATTCACTGGGAAACCAGAGCATACCCACCTGGTGCAGCACCATGTGGATACAGGACCCCAAAGGCCTATTAAGCAGGCCACTTATAGGGTGCCTAAGAAAGTCAAACCAACTCTGAGGGATGAGATGCAGGAAATGCTGGAACTAGGGGTAATACAGTTGTCCAGCAGTCCCTGGGCTTCCCCAGTGGTGCTGATACCAAAGAAGGATGGCATAGCCAAGTTCTGTGTGGACTACAGGAAATTAAATAGTCACACAGAGTCAGATGTTTATTCCATGCCTAGGACAGATGAAGCCCTAGAGCAGTTGGTTGGGGCTAAGTATTGTACTGCTACTGCTCTTACCAAGGGCTACTGGCAGGTGCCCTTGACTCCCAGCGCTAGAGAGACGTCAGCCTTTGTGACTCCCTTCGGCTTGTATGAGTTCATGAAGATGCCCTTTGGGATGAAACATGCCCCAGTGACCTTCCAGAGGGTGGTAGAGATCATATCCTAGCAGGAGCAGGAGATTTTGCCCTTGCTTATCTGGATGATATTGCCATCTACACCCATTCTTGGCAAGAGCATCTTCGGCATGTCAGGGAGGTGCTGAGCAGACTATAAAGGGCAGGTGTAGAACAGAGCATGTGTTGTGACTTTAAAAAGCATTTCAAAGTGTGGGCACGTGCATATATATAGAGGCCATGTGCAGGCAGCAGTACAATTTTGAGAGAACAGCCAGAGTGCTAACATTTATAAGTGCAGTAGTCAGTCTGTTTATAAGTTTATTTAAGTTTAAGTTACTAAGCCTCAATCCTGGTGTATTTGTATATAATAAACCTGTTTGAACAGAACCCACAAATGTTAGTCTGTTTTATCCTGACCAGACGAGCAACATGATGTCAGAAAAGGGATGGAACGGTAAAGGTATATTGAGCAGGTTGGGTGATACAGTGTTCAAACAATTAAAAAAGTCCAGAAACGAACTTCAGGTAACCAAAACTCACATAAATTACTTATTTTGGGAAGAAAATTATACGAAGCATTCGTAAACAACAAAATGCATTATTAATCAAATGAGTAGCATAGAACGGATTATTAATCAAATGAGTAGCATAGAACGAATTATTAATCAAACGAGTAGCATAGAACGGATTATTAATCAAACAAAAAGCACAAAATGCATAACTGATTAAGCGAAATATTTGAAACCACGATATTTGCTAAAGTTATCAGAAATACTTATGTGGTGTTCAGAGTTACTTCTGATTTGCATAACGAGCATTTTTAAAGTAAAACGAGCACAAGAAAAGTATAACAAGCATGATAAGAGGTCAAATGGGCATAATGAATACAATAAAATGGCAAAACAAGCATAAAATGCAAGGCGACTGCATGTTTTTTAGTAAATGACCATGTTTTGACATGAGCTACTATTTTGCATTGACCAAAGTTATTCAAAGCATAACTAGAGTTGTTCAAAGTATTTCAGAGTGTGCAAAGTGTTTATTACAGTACAATTATTTCAAAGAGTTTACTGTATGCAAACTACAGTTATTTTGCCAGGTGCAGTCAGAATACAGTCATTTTGAGAAGTTTCTTGTGCTGTGTACATTTATTTGCAGAGTGCAGTCATTTCAAAGTTTTTCTCACACTGTACAGAGTTATTTCGCAAAGTACAGCTGTTTAGAGAAGTTTCTTGTACTGTGTACAGTTCATTCACAAACTGCCATCATTTCAAAGTGTTTCTTGCACTGATAAGGGGTGGTTTCATAAAGTATATTGAATTCAAAGTGTTCTTGTGCTACAGAGACTTATTTTACAAAGTGCAGTTATTTTGAAGAGTCTGTTGTGCTATTGGGCATAACTACAAGTTCTGGCATAAACTTCTGACATATATATGTGTATGTTCATACATAATTTCAAGGGTTTTTATTACTGTGTGTTGATATGACAGAGGCATTTCTCAGACCCAGTCCACTTTTGTTTGATCATAATATTGCAGAGAATTGGAGAGTATTTGAGCAGTAATACAATATTTTCATTCAAGCAGCTTTTTCTGATAAAGATGCACATATGAGGACATTTATTTTGCTTAACTTAGCAGGGTCAGAAGCAATTGAAAGGGATCATTCAATTGTATGCAGGAGAAGAGGAGAACTGCCATATTGTTGTACAAGCTGAATCAAGAGAGGACCCTGAGTGCTTGAAATGTAAATTTAGAGAAATGTGTAACCCACAGACACATGTTACATTGGAGAGACACCTATTTTATACAAGAGAACAAAAGCCAGGAGCAACTTTTGCAGTTTATATTACTGACTTGAGAAACAAAGCTAAAATGTGCAGATTTGGTGATTTGAAAGATGAGTTGATAAAAGACAGGCTTGTGTGTGGTGTTAATAATGACACAGTGAGAAAGATTTTGCTTTGTGACAATGATTTAATGTTGAGCAAAGCTATAGGATTTGTCAAATCCATGAGCTTACAGAAAGGCACACAAATATACTTGCAAGTGAAGGGAGCATGGCTTCAGCAGCTTCTAGAGCAAACGTAGACATTTTGCAGCATGTGGCTAGCAGCAACAGGCCTAAGCACATGGCAGCTGCAGCCCGTCGGGATTCCCAGCAAGAGTCCATAACTTTCCAGCAAGTTCTAAGACTAGCTCAGCAAAACGGACATGCTCACTGCAGTACAAGGGTCAGTCAGCATTACCCAAGTCAAGTCATATTGTTAATTGTCACAACTCTGGTGCCAGTCATGAGTCTAAAAGAGAGAAGTGCTTAGCATTTGGTCAGCAATGCCACAAGTGTAAAAACTGGAACCACTATCAAACGTTTTGTAAATCAGGCAAGCCTCATCCATTTATTAAAAAAGGTCTCTCAAAAAAAGCAAGTTGATCATATAGAAAGCTGCAACTCTACTTTCTGTGTAGATGGTATCAGTGGTCAGGGAAAAGGTTAATGTAGTAGATTTCTTGGCAAAGAACGATGTGTTTTGTACTGGCCTGATCAATGGTAAGTTCAAAGTAGACACTGGTTCAAAGTGTAATGTTATGTCAGCAGAAACATTTGCTAGAGTAAGAGCTGGTGAGCAACTCAATTTGGCCAACTGTGCAAAGCTTGTTGCTTATGGAGGTGAAGAGATTCACACCAAAGGCTCAGCAGTGCTTTCATGCTGTTCAGCTGGGAACAGTTACAGCTTGCAATTTTATGTAGTCCAAAGACCTGTGCAATTATTATTAGGTCTCAGAGACAGCTTAAAAATGAAACTTCTTTCCTTTACTAAAGAAGGCCATCATGTAAGCACATGTCCTAGCTCCAGCTTCATTGATACTATTTTATCAGTGTATGCTGATGTTTTCGAAGACAAGCTAGGCAAACTTCCAGTTGTGTACTCCATGACATTAGACCCAGAGGACAGTCCAGTGGTCAGACCAGCAAGAAAAGTTCCAATAACTATGCAGGACAAAGTCAAGGTCTAGTTAGATAAAATGGTGCAACAAGGTGTGATTTGTCCAGTCACAGAACCAAGTGAGTGGGTATCTTCCATGGCAGTTGCTCACAAGAAAAGCTCAGATGAAATCAGAATATGTATTGACCCAAGAGACTTAAACAAAGCATTAAAGAGGCCCCATCATCTTATGTGTACAGTTGAGGAGGTTGCTGCCCTCATGCCAAATGCCACTGTTTTTTCTGTCTTAGATGCAAAGAGTTAATTTTGGCAAGTAATGCTTGATCGCAAAGCTTTAATACTGACTGCATTCAGTACCCCATTTGGTAGATACAGACTCCTCAGAATGCCTTTTAGAATAAGTTCTGCCACTGAAGTCTTTCAGCGTGCAATGGAGCAAATGTTTTTGGGTTATCCATGTGCTAAAATAGTAGATGATTTACTAGTTGGAGGTAATAGTGAAGCAGAGAATGACAGAAACCTCAGGAAAGCTTTGGACAGAGCACATGAAGTGAATTTAATGCTCAGTCCTCTGAAATGTAAATTCTGGCTACCAGAAGTTACTTATGTAGGTCATTTATTTACCAGTACAGGCTTATGACCAGACCCTTCCAAACAAACAGCCATTTTTGAGATGCCAGCTCCAGACAATGTCCAAGCCTTACAGTGTTTCCTTGGTATGGTTAACTATTTGGGCAAATTTATACCAGACTACAGTGAATTATCCGCACCTTTAAGAGAGCTGACATACAAAAATGTTGCCTGGTCATGGTTGAAACAACACCAGACAGCATTTGATGACCTCAAACAGAAAATTGCCAGTCTACCTACGTTAAGATACTATGATGTCCACAAACCAGTAATTCTTTACTGTGATGCTTCAAAATTTGATCTTGGTGCAGTTATTCTTCAGGAGGGCAGCCTATGCATATAGAATTCTTACCCAAACTGATATGCAGAATGCTTAGACTGAGAAGGAACTTTTGGTAATTGTGTTTGCATGTTTGAAATTCCATGCTTATATTTATGGCTGATCTATCCAGATCAAGACTAGTCATCAAACTCTAGTCATTATTTTAAAGAAGCCTATGCATACAGCTTTGGCAAGACTACAAAGAATGATGCTTGGATTGCAAAAGTACAACTTCAAGATGGTCTGTACAAAAAGCAAACTTCTTTATCTGGCTACCTTATCCAGATCACCCAGAAATACCATAGAAAAGCTTGATGCAGAGAATTTTGACTTTGATGTCATGGAAGTGCATACTTTTTCTACCAAAAGACTTGATGAGCTAAAAAATCATACAACGATTGATCCAGTTTTGCGAAAGCTCAACCACTTCATCAATGCGGGATGGCTATCAAAGCAATCTTGTGTACCAACAGATGTGCAACCATATTTTCCTTACAGAGATGAGATGTTGATGGAAGTTGGTATAATTTTCAAAGGTCCTAAAGTTATTGTTTCTACTTTCTTACAACATGAGTACATTCAGAGTTTACATTGTGGTTACCCAGGTTCTGAAACTACCAAAAGAAGGATGAGAGGACTAGTATTTTGGCCTTCTCTATCGAAAGACATTGGTAAAGTGCTTTCTTCTTGTTCAGTGTGCAATAGTACTAATCCACATTTGCAAAAATAGCCACTTCAGCTAAGCCAAATTCCTGAACAATCGTGGTCAATAGTAGCAACTGACATATATGACATACTATATCTTAGCCATAGGTTACAACCAAGGGAGGAATGCTTTGCAGCTGTAGAAAAGAAATTTCTACTCATAGTGTGGGCACTGCAGAAACATCTGTATGGAAGGTAATTCACGGTAGTTACATACCACAATTCCTTAACATGGCTACATTGACTCAGCCAGCAAAATGCCAAGTTACTAAGGTAGAGCCTAGGGTTGCAGGCATATGATATGACAGTGTAGCACCTCAGTGGGCTTAGCAATGCCAATGCAGATGGGCTCTCAAGACAGGGAATGGGGTAAGGTATTCCCAGATAGGCTTATCCATCTCAAGCAACATTTCTCAAGGGATCACTTGAAAAACTAGCTTGAGTCTTCAAGGGGGAAGAAATGTCATGAAAAAAGATACTGCCAGCACAGCTATCTGGAATTTTGTAAATAATTATATGTCATTTGTGACTATAGAAGTGTTGACCCCAGCATGCAAGCAGGCATTCAAGAACCTTAAAGGAGCTTTGGGGGGATCCCATGTGTTAGCCAATCCAGATTACAGCAAAGAACTTGTTGGCAGGTAGATGCTTCAATATACCAGACCCACATCGTTGGTTATTGCTGTAACATATCACACCACGGAGTCGGTTGTTGCTATTATACAATGACATTATTTAAGAAAAAAAATACTTGCTTTTCTTAAATAATGTCTTTGTATAATGGTATTGTGGTGTTCATCTGCTTTGTTTCCCGATTCTGCTCTTTGAAGATGTACTGCACATGCATATTGGACTTCTTAGGCTTGCACAGCACATCACTGGTTTGGCAAGCAAGCAACAGAGAAAGGATGATTTCCGTTGTTATTTTTTTTTTTTTTGAAAGAAAAAAAAATGTAATCTCCCGACAATTTAGAGGCATGAAAGAAGCACGAAAATAAAATGAAAATTAGGTATGTTTTAGTTTGTAGAACATGCCTGATTTTTCTCATATTTTCTGTGGTGTCCTATGTACCTCTAGATCTTATATTAAAAAAAATGTGAATATGTGTGCATTGTCTGAAGGAAAGAAAGTCTGAAACTAAAATGCCTCTCATTATTTAGTGAATTTGTTGCTCAATGATTTGTCGTATAAAAAAAAAATTTATGAGGAATGAAGTCACTAAATAATGACACACATTTCAGTTTCAGAGTTTCTTTCAATCAGACTAAATGCATATCTACCACATAATAATAGAGAAAAAAAAAGTCTGGCTGCTCAGTGATGTTTTAACAGCTGGACATTTATCATCGGTATATTCTCAATTTACAATGGGCACACTGATTGGGCTGACCAATCTGCATGCTCCTTTTGGAATGTTAATGGCCAGTCATTGCATAACAGCACATACCACTATCAGCACGTGTCACTTCCTGCAAAAAAACTACATTACATGTGTGTGCATACACATATGTTTGTGGGGGTGGGGGTGGCACTCCTGATGTATGATATTCTTTTGTGCACAGTTTGCTTCCTGTCAAAGTCAACCACAGTTTTAGGTTACACTTCATCATGTGCAGTCAATACCAAGTTTCCTTACTGCTATGTCTCATCATATGTGTAGTGAAATAACTTTCTGGGCCCTTCTTCGAATGTCTTCCTCTCAAAAGCTACCTGTTGTTTTTTAATTATAGTTTTGTATCAGTGTTGGTCTACCTTCCCCTATACATCTTCTTCATGTAACTCTTATATTTTCTGTTCTTTTTTCTTTGGCTAATGTTGCTTTTGGTACCTTCTATGCCAGTAGATGCAGCTTAGATGTCTGGCCACAGCCCTTTTAAACAAATGTCCTTTAACACCACATCAGAAGCCAATGTTAATATAATCTTGTACTTCTCTTTTTAGTAACTGTGGATTGGCTTTCTTTTTCTGACAATTACTTAAAAAGTACAGTAGTTGGCCACAGTGGTGCAGCAGTTAGCATTGGTGCTGCACAGCAAGAGGTTCTCCATTTCGATTCTCTGCTGGAGCGCCTTCTGTGTGGAGTCTGCATGTTCTCCCTGTGGTCGAGTTAGTTTTAAAGCTAGCAATAGGTGTGTGTGTGTGTGTGTGTGTGTGTGTGTGTGTGTGTGTGTGTGTGTGTGTGTGTGTGTGTGTGTGTGCATGTGTGTGTGTGTGTGTGCGTGTGTGTGTGTGTGTGTGTGTGTGTGTGTGTGTGTGTGTGTGTGTGTGTGTGTGTGTGTGTGTATGTGTGTGCGCGCGTGCACACTTTCTGTGAAGGTTGAGCACCAGGCTGGCAACTCGAAACTCTAAAAACTCTACTGCCACTCAATCTGTGGACAGGTGATCGTTTGTGGTGACCCCTAGTGGGAGAAGCCAAAAGACAGTGCTTTACTTCATAAGTATTGAAAGCAGATGTGTGCATACAATTATTGCCTGCCACATCTGCAAGCATGCAGATCACAAGCCTAAAAGCAGAGTGACTGATTCCTTATGGCATATCCACTGAGTTCTACAACACCGAAAGGGAACAGTCATCTTATAGTAGACAAATATTTAATGTTTTAATTTTAACTGAAAAGTCAGTGCACAGTATCTATCATTCTACTCAACGTATATACAACATTTCTAGGAGGACAAATGACTTTCAATAACACATTTTCATAAAGTCACACTATCAAGGAGAGAGAGGGAAAGAGGGAGATGGAGATACAGAGATCGGCAAACAGAAACAGAGAGAGAGACAGAGAGAAATGGAGGGAGGATAGGTGGGAGATGGAGATACAGAGATCGGCAAACAGAAACAGAGAGAGAGACAGAGAGAAATGGAGGGAGGATAGGAGGGAGATGGAGATACAGAGATCGGCAAACAGAAACAGAGAGAGAGACAGAGAGAAATGGAGGGAGGATAGGAGGGAGATGGAGATACAGAGATCGGCAAACAGAAACAGAGAGAGACAGAGAGAAATGGAGGGAGGATAGGAGGGAGATGGAGATACAGAGATCGGCAAATAGAAACAGAGAGAGAGACAGAGAGAAATGGAGGGAGGATAGGAGGGAGATGGAGATACAGAGATCGGCAAATAGAAACAGAGAGAGAGACAGAGAGAAATGGAGGGAGGATAGGAGGGAGATGGAGATACAGAGATCGGCAAATAGAAACAGAGAGAGACAGAGAGAAATGGAGGGAGGATAGGAGGGAGATGGACATACAGAGATCGGCAAATAGAAACAGAGAGAGAGACAGAGAGAAATGGAGGGAGGATAGGAGGGAGATGGAGATACAGAGATCGGCAAATAGAAACAGAGAGAGACAGAGAGAAATGGAGGGAGGATAGGAGGGAGATGGAGATACAGAGATCGGCAAACAGAAACAGAGAGAGAGACAGAGAGAAATGGAGGGAGGATAGGAGGGAGATGGAGATACAGAGATCGGCAAACAGAAACAGAGAGAGAGACAGAGAGAAATGGAGGGAGGATAGGAGGGAGATGGAGATACAGAGATCGGCAAACAGAAACAGAGAGAGAGACAGAGAGAAATGGAGGGAGGATAGGAGGGAGATGGAGATACAGAGATCGGCAAACAGAAACAGAGAGAGACAGAGAGAAATGGAGGGAGGATAGGAGGGAGATGGAGATACAGAGATCGGCAAATAGAAACAGAGAGAGAGAGACAGAGAAATGGAGGGAGGATAGGAGGAGATGGAGATACAGAGATCGGCAAATAGAAACAGAGAGAGAGACAGAGAGAAATGGAGGGAGGATAGGAGGAGATGGAGATACAGAGATCGGCAAATAGAAACAGAGAGAGACAGAGAGAAATGGAGGGAGGATAGGAGGGAGATGGACATACAGAGATCGGCAAATAGAAACAGAGAGAGAGACAGAGAGAAATGGAGGGAGGATAGGAGGGAGATGGAGATACAGAGATCGGCAAACAGAAACAGAGAGAGACAGAGAGAAATGGAGGGAGGATAGGAGGGAGATGGAGATACAGAGATCGGCAAATAGAAACAGAGAGAGTCAGAGAGAAATGGAGGGAGGATAGGAGGGAGATGGAGATACAGAGATCGGCAAATAGAAACAGAGAGAGAGACAGAGAGAAATGGAGGGAGGATAGGAGGGAGATGGAGATACAGAGATCGGCAAATAGAAACAGAGAGAGACAGAGAGAAATGGAGGGAGGATAGGAGGGAGATGGAGATACAGAGATCGGCAAATAGAAACAGAGAGAGAGACAGAGAGAAATGGAGGGAGGATAGGAGGGAGATGGAGATACAGAGATCGGCAAACAGAAACAGAGAGAAAGACAGAGAGAAATGGAGGGAGGATAGGAGGGAGATGGAGATACAGAGATCGGCAAATAGAAACAGAGAGAGACAGAGAGAAATGGAGGGAGGATAGGAGGGAGATGGAGATACAGAGATTGGCAAATAGAAACAGAGAGAGACAGAGAGAAATGGAGGGAGGATAGGAGGGAGATGGAGATACAGAGATCGGCAAATAGAAACAGAGAGAGAGAGACAGAGAGAAATGGAGGGAGGATGGGAGGGAGATGGAGATACAGAGATCGGCAAATAGAAACAGAGAGAGAGAGACAGAGAGAAATGGAGGGAGGATAGGAGGGAGATGGAGATACAGAGATCGGCAAATAGAAACAGAGAGAGAGAGAGAGACAGAGAGAAATGGAGGGAGGATAGGAGGAAGATGGAGATACAGAGATCGGCAAATAGAAACAGAGAGAGAGACAGAGAGAAATGGAAGGAGGATAGGAGGGAGATGGAGATACAGAGATCGGCAAATAGAAACAGAGAGAGAAACAGAGAGAAATGGAGGGAGGATAGGAAGGAGATGGAGATACAGAGATCGGCAAATAGAAACAGAGAGAGAGACAGAGAGAAATGGAGGGAGGATAGGAGGGAGATGGAGATACAGAGATCGGCAAATAGAAACAGAGAGAGAGAGACAGAGAGAAATGGAGGGAGGATAGGAGGGAGATGGAGATACAGAGATCGGCAAATAGAAACAGAGAGATAGACAGAGAGAAATGGAGGGAGGATAGGAGGGAGAGAGCGAAGGAGAGACAGCAAGAGATATTTCACCTTCTGTTGTGCCTTATACCACACAACATTATTGTTGCAGCTAAAGGGGTGGAGACATACCTCTCAGTTGTTCAAACTTTTACAGAATATCCATATTTTTGCCTGATATTCTTGGTCTGCCTCTCATAAAATGTGAAGTTTTCTAGCAATTCTCTGTGATGTTCTGAAGATTAAAGTCACTAAATAATGACATAAATTTGAGCTTCAGACTTTATATCCTTCAGAAAATGCATGCTAGCTCAAATCCTGTTATTCTACCAACATTCTAAGTTTATAACCGCAATATTTACAATATGTTTCTATTTAAGGGTCTTTGCCACCTCATTATTTCAGGCTTTGTCCAGATTTCTTGAACTAAGAGGTTGATAGCTGTGGATGGAGATGCCTTATATACAGAATTCCAAACAAAGAAACTCTTGCATTAACTACATATTTCCATTAGCGGGTTATGTACACAACATAAGAGCCTTGATAGTCCAACTTAGACTGCCCAGGAATGAAAGATATTAGTATTTCTGCAGTACTCCTGTCCTTCCACAACACAGAGAGATGGACAGATAAGTACAGAGAGGCAGAGATGCATGAACACACGCGAGCACACATTACCCCCCTCCCGCACACACAATGTGGTAAGCCTACTTTGGTATTAATAGCAATCAACCAGAAAAGGAAATGAAAAGGAAAACACATTTCCAGTAATCAGTGGACAGACTAATATTTAAGAATAAAAAATAGGGTTTTTCTCACAGTATGTAAGTTTTTTTAATAAAACAAAAAACATACAATGAACATTTCACTAGCAACTTATGTGCATGAAAGGGGTTAAAACTGGGCAAGCAAAAGGCAAATACAGCTAACTGTATGATGCTAATATACCTCAGGAGGAAATGACCACATTCTAGCAAGTATGAGATACTGTAGTTTGTCACTATTTATATTGTATAAAGTACAGTGATTACTTAAGCATTTACAACTGTTGTGCATATACATGCATAACTTTTCAAGTGAGTTCAAAGCGTTTATATTTTTATTTGCAATACAGCCAAGGAGAGACATAAGTTAGTTAATCATGCCATAGTTTCTTCTAATAAACTACTCACCTAGAAAGGAAAGGTACTGTCTCTTATACGGAGACTGAACCCAGGATGCCCCAACCACACACACAGACACACAGAGCGCACACACATGCACACATGTGGGCACACACACACACACACACACACTATAGTTTCACTCTCATTGGACAAACGAGGAGTTTCTAGGCAGTTAGATACCTGCTGTTTCTCATTTCATATGGAAGAAACACTTGCTCTTGTGAGAAACCTGATACCTGCATGCCTCTCAACTGTCTAGACTGTCTAGATTTTTGCCTCATATTTTTGGACTGTTTCTCCTAAAATTTCTGGTTTTCTGGATTGTTGCTGAAAATCCGTGAGGATTGAATTCACTAAATAATGACAGGTATTTGAGTTTCAGACATCATATTTATTTATTTATTTATTTTACATTTGTTTACCGGGAATGTCCAACTGGGTGGAGACCCATTTTCAGTGGAGGACGGGGAGAAAAGCTCCAAATATAGCAAAATTTTCAGTACATTTACATACAATGCTTAATAATACAAAAAATACATACAGTAACGTAATTTACAGATGCAAAGCTCAGCAAAGTAATACACTATTTTTGCAATAAAACATGCCATAGGTGATGATTTTGTAAGTAGTAGTTATACATACATGGTGAGACGTCTGAGTTAATATAGATGATAAAATCTAACAATGTTTATGTTAGTATTTTAAGAGAAGAGTGGAGTACAACTGGAATTATTCAGCCTGAACTATTACATGAGCATAACCATGTATTAACTAAGTGAGACTTGAGTTGTTTGTTTTTTAAAAGTTGTGGTTAAGGGTGGTTTTAATGGCAAGAGGAAATGCATTCCAAGCTTTTGCTACTTGTGAGGAATATAGAGAATCCCCCACAGAGTTTTCCAGATTTGGTAACCTGTCTTTTTTTAATTTCTCCAATTTTTTGGGTTTGTAATACCATGACGGGAATGGACCTCATTCCTAAGTCAAAGTACGATTAAAGTTCTTGAAGTTAGTATTGTTTCAATCTTTGATGTTAGCCAAAAGTCATGCAGCACCCGCAATGTGCCCAGTAATGACTCCTTCTGCAATTCATACAGGGTTACATGTATTGTTAACATATCTAAATAAATTGTAGATTCTTTTTTATAAGATCTGTTGCACCTACTACTATAGGAACTGTCTGGGTATCTTTCTTCCACACTGCTCTCATTTTTGTCTTCAACTCCTGATATTTTATGACTTTGTGTCTTTCTCTGTACACAAGACACTGTAGTCACTGGGTGTGGTGATTTCAATGATCAATGGTAGTTTTGTCTTCATTTCATGGACCACTATATCTGGTTTTCTACCTTTTGAACTCTTGGTAATGGGTGATCCCATATGATATAAACTTGATAATTTTCTATGATGCTTTGTGGCTCATGTTTCCAGTGTTTTTCAGCCACTTCAATAACATAATGTTTGCACAATCTCCAGTCTCACCACATTATTATGCATTTCAGTATACAGTCCTTCTGACATTAGTATGTCACAACCAGCAACAAGGTGTGCGACTGTTTCCAATTCAATTTTACAAAACTACATTTGTCTGTTTCTCCCAGATGTTTAATAGACACTGTAAACCAGTGTGTATGTAGTCTACTATCTTGGGCAGCCAGTATTAACCTTCCATCTGTTGGTTTGAGTTCATCTCTTCTTAACCATTCCTGCATTAATTTATGATCAACATGAGGTTCTTCCAGAAGTTTTCTGTAGATGCAACAATATTTATGCATTTTCCACATTTCTTGCCTTCTCATCTGGTCCTTCACCTTATATTCTTTCTTTTCTTTTTTGCACATTCAGTTGCTGCCTAACTTTTATCTACTTCTGGTTTGATTTTCATTCCTGCTTGACTCCAATATGCTTCTGCTAGATTAAGCAGATAAGTCATCTTAGATTTATTCACCTCATGTTTCAAAACTTTCACTAAGTTTGGGTCTTGTGAGGTCAGCAAATATGTGTGGAGTCCCATGATTGCAGATCTATACATGTAATCAATTTCAAGGAGGCCCATCCCTCCTTTGAAATGGGGAATATATAATCTTGGTATGCACTGATTTTTTTTAATCATTTGGTGAGCATAAAGCATCCTTCTTGTTTTCCTATCTAATCTATCCAACATATTTTGGGGACAGTCAATCACTCCAAAACTGTAAGGACAGGAAGAGCAAATTGGTTTTTAGCTTGGATTGTGTTCCTAGATGTCAACACTGTTTTCAGGAGTAATTTAAATCTTCTAAAGCATACCTTATTAAGTTTTATTTGCATTTGTTCATATTTTATTGCTGACCCTTCATCAATTCCGAAACATTTATACACTCCATCTTGCTCAAGTTCTTTTACATCACATTTTTGTCCCAAACTGATGTTTTCCTGATGCTGCAGTGTCCCTGCTTTAAAGGTTGCTTTTGCACATTTATCAAGACCAAGTGACATTCTTATATCATCTGAAAAAGTTTTGACAACTTGCAGTTGTGCTTTCAATTCCACATCTGATGAGCTATACCGCTTTAAATCACTGACAAAGAGAAGATGAAAAGTCAAGGGAGAATAGTAACGGTGACAGAGAGTCACCCTGGAATATCCCCCTTTGAATTTTTATCCCTGGGTTAATAATGTGTCCTTTATCATGGCTTAATTGCAGAGTGGTCTACCACTGTTTTATGGTCACTGTAATATAGTCGATCAGTGTAGGGTGTATCTTATAAATTTTTAAACACTCCATGAATGTGGGATACTATCAAATGCTTTTTTGCAGTCAATCCATGTCATACTTAGATTCTTCCCCTTTTTACAATTCTCCACTATGACATTATTTAACAACAAATGATCCTTTGTTCCATATGACTTTCTTTTATTGCCCTTTTGTTCTATTGCAATAATTGAGTTTTCTTGTAAATGACCATAAACCCTGTCAGCACCTATTCCCATGTATAGTTTATATGTCATCGGAAGGCAAGTTATTGTTCTATAATTTTTAGGGTAGCTTGCAGTTTCACTTTTAAGCAGGAGCATTGTTTTTCCTCTTGTTAGCCAGGTTGGTGTCTGTTCAGGATGCACACATAAATAGTTCTTACTCATGGCTAAATCTTCATGTAAAGATGTTAATACTTTTAACAAAAAGTTGGGTACTGCATCTAGACCTGGGGTTTTCCAATTAGAGGCTTTTCTTAACTTTGTTTCAATCTCTCTGGCTGTTACTTCATCCCATTTCATATCTTATACCTTTAAACTTATTATTCTTTCTTTTACTTTTTCTATCCATTTAGCGTCTTTGTTATGCTCCACAGGATCTTCATTAGATACTTCTCCAAAATGTATCTATTTCTTCTTTTTTTTGGCAGTCTTTCAATTCCTTTTACCTTGTTTCCCAATTCTCTATAAAACTTTTTTGGGCCTTCAATAAATTGCTTATTTTGTACATTTCTTTTATATTTATCTGTGTATCTTCCAAGTTTTTCCACCTGTGCAGAGATTTTTAGTTTGTTATTTGAGATAGTGCATGATAGATCCTGCTTCGTTTTAATACTGCGCATTGCTTTTATCACATCTATCTTTCTAAGTATTTTGTTGATCTGTTCCCTCTTCTATATTCTTCTAAGAGTGAAACTTCTTGTCTTAATTTCTTTATAGTTTTCTCTATTCAATACTTCCATGATAGTATTCAGTTTCTCCCCTTCCTTTCTCTCACTACCCTGTGTTCTTGTGGTTGAACTTTGTCAGTTATTAATTTAGCTGCACAGTAATATATCCTGTTTACTTCTGTTATATCGCATGGATCTCTATGGGCAGTCCTAATTACTGTGTTTGTTTGTTTTATCAAACTTCTGACTTTCTGAGTTTTATTGACCTTCTGCAGTCTATTTCTTTTATTGATCTTACTATGCCTATCTATGTTTATTAAATCAAGCAACTCTTCTCTTAGCTCGTTTTCTTCCAAACTGAGGGCACATTTTTTTTGTTTTCCATTTCCTGCGGGCATTCTATAGAAAGTTCTGTAGCACCTTCCTGTGGCACATTCTCTTCAATTTCATCCTGTGCCATCTGTTGCTTTGTCATATGGGAATTCACTAGACTATCACTCCTCAGCATTGACTGTATCAGAGTTTCCACAGATTCCTGTTTCTTCCCTTGCTGTCCAGCTTCAAGTGAACATTTATATTGGTTTCCTCTGGAAGCCTCCAAAATATCTTCATAGGGCACCTAACCAATTGCTTCCCATTCCACTGGTTTCCCCTTAATTTGGATATCCATTGCTCTATCCTGTTGTGGTGCTTTCTGAATTAGATTTTCTACACTGAATTCTTCACTTCACATGTATTTCATAACCTCATTTTCTGTTTCTTTAACTTCTCCATTACTAATCTCTTTTTTCTACTTTTTCTCTTTGTCTTCTTATTTTTTGTATTGTAAAGTTTTCCATGTCTGGATTCCTTTGCCTGTTTTTCTCTTCTAATATCGTTGGTGCTGCTCTTTTTGTATTGGTTTGTTTTCTTTCTCCTTTGCATACATATTACACCTTATTAAATCTCTCTTTCTTTTTGATGTCCATATTTCTTCTTCAGATGTCTCAAGATCTTCCTGCTTTTCCTTACTTTGAGGCACACTTCTCAACCTGTTAGGACAAAAAAATCTGGGCAAAGCATAAAATAATGGGGGAACAAAGGCCCAAAAATGGGGACAGATTTTAAATATTGCTTTTATAAACTCAGAAAGTTGCTGGAATAACATTATTTGTGTTAATGTATATTTTCTGAGGAATATGAAGACTGAAATTCAAATGCATGTCATTATTTAATGACTTCAGTCCTCAGTGATGTGCCAGAAACCACAATTTTTGTGAGGAAAAGACCAAAAATATGAGGCAAAAATCTGGACATTCTGTGAAAATCAGGACAGTTGAGAGGTATGCTTTGGGGACTCATTCCGTGATGTAACCTGTGTTAGACCTTCTACACCAAATCCTTCATTTTGCAGATACTCCATAACTTCAGCTTCTATTTTTTAACATCTACTTCACTAATCTTCTTTTCTACATTCCCTTTTTGTGATATTATTTTTTTATTGTGAAAGTTTCCATATCTGGATGCCTTTGCCTGGATTTCTCTTCAAATATCTTTGGGGTTGCCTTCTTTATAGTGATTAATTTGGCTTTCTCCTTTGCATAAGTATTGTACCATATCAAATCTCTCTTTCTTTCCCATGTCCAAAGATCTTTTTTATACTTTTCAAAAATATCCAGGTTTTGTTGTTTATATTTTTGCATTTCCTCAGATGCTTCTTTTTCCAAACAGATCAAAGTTTCTTGATCTATATACTGTTTTTCAACAAATCTGTTGTATTAATAAATGCAAATTTTTATTTGAAGCTTTTTCTTGTCGAAGTATTTTTCTTTCCTCTAATTTCTCTCTTAATCGTATTGTATATCTTGTGTCTGGAAATTCTGGACTTTTTGCATAATAGTAATAATACATAATTTCTTTCTTATCCTCAATAGTCCACTTTATCATCTTTTGGCTCTTCTTTGGCCTATCAGTTTTTGTGATTTTTGTGGATTACTACTTCCATCTACAACCATTCTCCCCCTGGGCCTGGCCTTGCCCTATTGTAGGAATGTTTCCGTATTTTGAGGATTCTGCACTGTCATCTTTTCCAGTCCAAGCACCAGTATACCTATCAGGATTGGGTACTTTTTTATATCCTGGGTTTTGTGCACCCAGCTACCTTTTTAATTTTTAACCTACCTCTGTCTATGATATATGCTATATAAATACAGTTCCTATATTAATGTCGTCTTGGTGAGATTTTGTGAAAACAGGGTCCACCTTGTGAAAATACTCACCAGGATTTGAGGATGAATTCAGTTTCAGCAATACTACTCCCTGCTTTCTGATTTATCATCTCTCCATTTGGCATTTGGACCTCTAACTAAAAAGTGCTAAAAAGTGCATAGTCATCCTCTTTGGGAAAAACAAGGTGCCCACAAATTACCACATAGGTGGTAATCCATTAAGTACAGAAGAAGTAATTAGAGATTTGGGGACCAACGTAGATAGTAATCTCTCCTTTGATAATCACGTTGCCAAAGTGGTTAGAAAGACCTTCTATATAGCCCACCTTATCACAAAAGGGCTCGCATCTAGTTCAAGAGAGGTCATTGCGCCCTTCTACTCGTCACTCATCAGGCCCATAATTGAATACAATGCCCCTTTTGGGATGTACCTTACCCGACACCTGCAGCAACTGGAGGGACCCCAAAAGTTCCTCACCAAGAGAATCATGGGCTACAAACAGATGTCCTATGCAGCTCGACTAAAGAAACTCCAGCTCTACTCAGTTGCTTACCGCCTACCCAGAGGAGATCTATGCCTGACATACAAAGCCATGTCAAACCTAGAATTAATGGACATGCTCCACCTCAAAAAATCCAAGTCCCTTAGAGCTACACACTCCAGGGACCTAAACCTCAGCACAAAAATAAATAGGACATGTTGGAGGGACAGATTAATTTCCCAGAGGCTCCCCTCACTCTGGAATAGAATCCCAATTCATGTTAGACATAGCCCATCGCTGACCCTCTTCAAGTGAAATTTGGACGCGTGGATGGGAAATCGCAAATTCACCCCTGGGATCTCTCCTGTGTCCCTGCTAGACAGAGGCACAGTAAACTAATCTTAAAAGGGTACCTTCTGTGACCTACTTTACAGAGGCACAGTAGGCTAATCTAATAGGGAGGCGGAAGCCAAATACACTCTGGCTAGGCTTATAAATGTCCTAGGGTAGATAGTCTAGTATCTACCTATGAACCTATGAACCTATGAACCTGTAGGAGTGATTTATTAGATGAACAGAGAGGTCAATTATTGTAATAGGGCTGAATACAATTAGAGAGGGCTGGTGTTTTATTAGACTGGTATAGTATTTATGGGCAATGGTTAACTGATTGTATACTAACAGTTGGGGGAGATCTAGCCAGGAAAGTTTTTTTTTAAGACATGATAGTGTTGAATCCTATGTGATGAGTATGTTACAAATTTTGCTATTTTGTTCCGGCATATTTCTAATTTGCGTAAGTCAACTTTTTTAAGCTTGATTAGAATGGGGGAGTTGTAAAGTAGTGTCGATAGTAGGTGGGTTCTAGCTATAGCTACTCTAGTGGAAACCGTAAGAAATCTTTTGTTTCTGTAGAGAGTGCCCATTTTTTTGCGTATTTTCTTAATTATTTGTGCTATGTGAAGGTCAAAACTCAGCTTATTATCTATTGTGATGTCAAGTAGCTTAGGTTGTGAGTCAGGTGTGAGTTTTGTATTGTTACTGGCAGTGATATGGAAGGTGGGTGTAGGGTTAGAGGATCTGGTGGGGAGAGATATCATGAGTTTGGTTTTATTAGGGTTTAGTATTAGCTGTGCATTTATAGGTTCATAGGTTCATAGGTAGGTACTAGGCTATCGGCCCAAGGGCCTATGTAAGCCTAGCCAACAAGGTTCCCTGGCTTACACCACCCAAGAAAGTTATTTTCCTGTGCCACTGTCGAGTAGAGATACAGAAGTGATCCCCGGGGTGTATTTCCTATTTCTCATCCACTCATCAAGATTTTTTTTGAAGAGTGCTAATGAAGAACTTTGCTTGACATAGATGGGTAGACTGTTCCAAAGTATGGGAAGTCTCTGGGACATGAATCTATCCCTCCAGCATGTCCTGTTTATTGTGGTGACAAGGTTTAGGTCCCTAGCATGTGTAGCTTGGAGGGACTGGGATTTCTTTAGGTGTAGCATGTCCAACAGCTCTGGGTTTGACATAGCTTTATATGTTAGGCAGAGATCACCTCAGAGTAGGCGATATGCTACGGAGTAAAGCTGGAGTTTTTTGAGGCGGTCAGTGTAGGGCATTTGTTTGAGGCCAGTAATCCTCTCTGTGAGGTACTTCTGTGGCCTTTCCAGCTGCTGCAGATGTCTTGTGAGGTACATTCCAAAGGGGCGTTGTACTCTATAATGGGTCTAATGAGTGTCGAGTAGAGGGGAACAATGACCTCTTTTTTCCTGGATGAGAACCCTTTTATGATGGGGTGTGCCATGTAGAAGGACTTCCTGACTACTATGGCGATGTGACTATCAAAGGAGAGACTACTGTCCACCTGGGTCCCAAGGTCTCTTATGACACATTCGGTGTTAAGTAGATTGCTGCCTATGTGATAGTTCATGGGTACAGAGTTTTTACCAAAGGGGATGACACTGCACTTTTTGGCATTGAGCTGGAGGCCATGGCTCTGACACCAGGCATCTGTCTCAGCAAGGCTCTTCTGTAGGATGTCCATATCATTTGGGGACTTGACTATGGCTCCTAGTTTGCAGTCATCTGAGAACTTCGTTAGCCAGAGGCCTTCTGTGTTAGCCTGTACTTCAGAAAAGTAGATACCAAACAGGAGAGGTCCTAGGATGGAACCCTGTGTTACTCCACTTGTCACTGCTTTGAGGTCAGATTTGGAGTCTGCAACTTTTACAGTGTGGGTTCTGTCAGTGAGCCAGCTGGCAACCCATCTTGTGAAGTAGGGATTTATACCTAGTTTAGTGAGCTTAGCTATAATTCCAGAATGGGTGAGGTGTCGAAAGCCTTGGCGAGGTCAAGATAGGCTGTGTGAACCACCGTACCATCATCTACGGCTTTGGTGACTGCCTCAAAGAAGTCAATCAGGTTCAGGAGGCATGATCTGCCTTTCACAAACCTGAACTGGGTGGGATCCAGAGTTTGGAGGTTACCAATGTCTTTGTTTGAGTTCCATGATGATACGTTCCATGGCCTTGCAGGCCAGGCTCATCAAGCTAAAAGGTCGATAGTTCCCGGGACCAGTGGTGGCTCCCCCTTTGTGGAGTGGGATAACTGTTGCTGTGTGCCATTCAGTGGGCACAAAGCCTGAAGAGAGGCTATTATTGAACATGGTGTTTAAGTGGGGAGCCAGTTCGTTCTGAAGTTCATATAAAACGCAGCTTGGGATGTTGTCCGGTCCCATGGATGCTGTGTTTTTGGCTTTAGAGAGTGCAGCTTTTACCTGCATAGTTGTGATTACAGGGACTCTGCATTCTTCCTGTATAGATAGATTTTGGTTGAGATGGAGTTTGGTCAGAAGAATTTTTGTCATAGTTATATCTTTCAGAAAAATGCATGATGACACAAAACCTTTTATTTTGGACCCCCCCCCCCCCACACACACACACACATACACACATTCATTTTGGCTTTGTCCAGATTTTTTTGCGTTAAGAGGTTGAGCTATGAGTCCTATGAGTACCTGTCTTGTGAATCTTTGTTGCTCCATTTGCGGTAACAACTGCAGAGGGGGGTGAACCTGGGTTCAATCACTAGACAAAGGTCTGTGTTTTCATTTGTCAATAAGTTGATAATATAAATTTTGGTTAATGAT
This sequence comes from Protopterus annectens, assembly GCF_019279795.1. Classification (NCBI taxonomy): domain Eukaryota; kingdom Metazoa; phylum Chordata; order Ceratodontiformes; family Protopteridae; genus Protopterus; species Protopterus annectens. Next base: position 542,865,441 of record NC_056751.1, read on the forward strand.
GTAATCATTGCATGCTTTTTCCCTAATAAACTACTTTGGGTATGCCTAATGTTTATTTAAATGCTAGTCAATAGTGACCTCTAGTGGACTGTCATAGCATTCTGCCATTAAAATGCATTTACTTTGAAAACAGATGAAGAAAATGCGTTATAGGTACCTCATAATGTGCATTACAGCTCCTCCCAGCTAAGACTTATACAATTAATGAAATTGGAAAATGTGGTACACCAAAAAGGAAACGCCTGCAGTCATCTCTTACTAAACAAAGATTTTATATTCTTTCAACTGACCATGAAAAATACTTGTGCATTCTACTAAAAGCACAAGGCACTTATAAAATGAATGGTAAGCATCTCATGGCTGAATAGTTCAGTCCAAAAACATTTCTAAATGACATCATAAAGCAACCAAAACAGAATGCCTCCATAGAACCTGCTGATCTGGTTTTGCTGATGTGATATTTTCCAAAATATAATTCCCTTTTTCCTTCAGCGATTCATAGAGCTTTTTCTGTTTTATGTATATACTCCTTATAACACCATACCTCTCAACCTCTTAGCACAAGAAATCTGGGCAAAGTCAAAAATAATGGGAGAGCAAAGGCCCAAAAATAGGGACAAATTTTAAATATTGCTCTTATAAATGTAGGCAGTTGCTGGAATAAAAGGCTTTGTGTTACCATGCATTTTCTGAAGGATATGAAGTCTGAAATTCAAACATTTGTCATTATTTAGGGAATTCAGTTCATACTGATTTTGTAGAAAAACACAATTTTTATAAGGAACAGACCAAAAATATGAGGCAAAAATCTAGGCATTCTGAGAAAATCTGGACAGTCGAGAGGGATGTATAACACTTGGCCACACTACCTGTTTGGTCATAGGTTCATACAGGATTACTAGTCTAGCGGTTTAAGAGCCCTTACAAGACTTTGCAATATGACCCAAGTTTATCCAATATATGGTCCCTGGGAGCAGGATGATAGCATGGATTTGTGCCTATGCCTTGAGTATCTTACAGACTGCCCCTGTCCATAAGGGACACAGACACTACCCCAGGTGTGAATTTGCAATTCCCCATCTATTGATCCAAATTGCTTTGAAGAGGGCCAGGGAAGGGATCTAATTAATGTGAATAGGAAGCCTGTTCCAAAGAATGGGAAATGTCTGAGACACATATCTGTCTGTCCAGCATGCTTTTTTTGAATCGCTGAGTAAGTTTACACCCCTAGATTGGGTGACCCTCGTGTTGTTTGTTTGGCAGATGTATATCAGGATCTCATCATTGTAGTCATTACTCTGTTCTGAAGTCCAGCTTACCTTTCCATAACACCTAGTTACCAAATTCAAGTAAATGTGAATTGCAGCAGGAAATGTATTGTCTGGAATTCATTGGCAGCTTGCGTACTACCCAAAACAGTGTAAGAGGCTTTGCATGCTGCTCATCTGGGGTTCTGATTCATACACCCTTCAATGCTCAGTACAGCAAACTCATACTACTCAGTAGACAATTTTCTGAGCCAAATGTAAATCCAGTAATATGAGCATACCTTGTATATTCTAGTTCAGCTCTCTTCAAGAATTCTTACATAGCATGGTGACTCATAGATATCCATATTATTCAACATGCATGGAGACAAATGCTTAAACTGTATGACTATATGGAGCAATTGAGCTGCATGCAGTAAGGCAAACTGTAAATAAATACCAATTTGTTTACCAGATAGGCCCACTTGACAAACAATCCCTTTTATGAGTGACTTGGGAGCAATTTGTGATTAAGTGCCTTACAAGGAATTACAGTAGGCAGATGATGGTTGAGGGACTCAAACCCTGCACCACAGGAACTACAACTCATGGCCTTAACCCTCTCTATCAATTGCCACATAACTGACAAACTGTAAAATACAGTTGTGTAGGAACTTACCATTATAATAGATGTTTGAGTAAATCATTGTTACGGTAATCAAAATTATTAGCTGTTAGAGGAAGTGTGCCTGCACATCCGTCCAGCTTTCAGAATTCATAACACTTCCCACCCTCAGGGCTTCAAACACCCTCATCCTGGGATGCCAAGATGTTGCTAGCTGTTGTTGTTGTGTCTTTTGGCTTTTCCCGGTTAGGGGTCGCCACAGTGGAACTCCGGTCCGCTAATGATTGGCAGTAGATTTTCACATGCTGAGTTGCCAGCTCTGACACACAACCTTCAACAAAGGTATGCCCATTCATGCATGTCTCCACACAGAAGACACTTTAGCTGAGAATCGAACAGGACAACGTCTTACTGTGAGACGACAACACTACCGCAGCACTACTGAACTATGATTGATGCCAAGATGTTGCTAGTATATAGCCTATATCCACCTATGCTATCTTAGAGCTGGAGACTCTTTAATCAAACCTATCAAAGCCAAGGGTAGGCTACAGAAAGTGACCTCAGCGGAGACTAAAGTTCCAACATGCTGAGGAAGAGAGAAGAGAATTAACCATCTCCCCCAGGCAGTCACTTAAATCTGAGACGACCCAAGGCCATAAGTAAAGGGGAAGGTGAAGACAGGTTGTAAAGGAAAGATAGCCCAACCGCGCCAGAGAAACTCATAACTTGTAAGGAGGAGGGGGGATATGCTTGCAGGGAAAGTTGGACGGAGGTGATACTGTAACAGTGATCTACCTGAGTATCTGTTATTTTGGTAAGCTCCTATATTACTGTACTATGTTCTTTGTTAGATCACTGCTGCAGTAATGATATCAACTAGCATAATTCCCAGAGCTTCAGGATAATACGGGAGTAGATTGAGAGAGCTACTGGGTTGCAGATTTCCCTAAAGAATGGCCATAGCAAACTCTACTCTAGCCATTGAGCCAGTTTCAGGCTATAGTTATGGTTGTGTCCTGGTATTGTGAGCCTTGACTGCGCCTTCCAGGTATTACCCTAGGGAGAAGTAGCAAAACTGTATACAGTATGCTAGTTGTTTTAATATCGTCTGTTTAGAAACTGTTTCTCTCTCTTTTCTTGCTACAAAGAAGATAAAAAACTGACTAAACTTTCTGGCGCTCCTGGTCTTGTGCTTATGTAGATAATATCTTATCTGATTTTGATTATCTAATGAATGTAAAATTATTTCACCCTTGTTTTGTTAGTTAGGATAAAATAATGGAACCGACCGAGTCAAGAAGAACGCCGTTGCAATTTTGAGCCTGAATGAAGGATTATCTACCAGTCTTACCCCATTCTCTATAAAAAACTAGAAAGGTTCCCTGCACATTGGTTCTTGGAGACCTGACACTTCCTGACTGAGGTGATAGCAGTGAGCTCAGAAGGGTTCCATCTTAGTAACGTCATGTGAGAAGTGCCTTCTACCTTGAAGACAAAACTCCCCAGTGTGGAGCTTCTTTAGGGAGTTACTTTCCAGTCCCCAGTGAGTCAGGTGTCAGATCAGATCTATTGGCAAACAGGTTCACACGGCTGACAGGTGGACCTTAATAGATGTGTATGCCCAGTGTATGCCAAGAATGCATCAATCGGATCACAGACATACTGAAGGATCAGGGTCACTGTTGTAGTGCTGGGCCTTGCCTTCTTGTCTAGCACCTGTTGGAAAGCCTCTTCCATTTGGATATATAAGATTTCCTAGTGGTGCAGTTCTTTGTTTCCTTAATAATATTTATTTATTTGACATTTGTTGACCAGGAATGTCTGACTGAGCTTATGCCCCTTTTCATTAGTGGCCCGGGGAGAAAAGCTCCATAAAGTATTACATACACCATAAAAAGTTTTAAAACAGTACAGTATACATGAGGTAATATAAACATGCATTATAATGCTTGGATTCCCACTTGTAGCATGTGAGTTTAAAAGGCAATAAAACAATATGCTAAAGCCATTCATATATCTCTAATACATAAGGAATTACCAATTTAAAGGGGAAGTGATGACAATTGACTCAGTGTTTAAGATAAGCTACAGAAAGCACTGTATATAAAATCTTAGTTCTTACAAGCAACAGCATGTACATCAGTAATCAGAAACGGAGGGGAAGTTGTTAGAGAGAACAGACAATAGAAAAGAGGTTAAGTATCAAGAGAAAAAAAAGGGGGTTATGAGTAAAAGAGGGGTAATTAGTAGTAGTTATAATCAAGTGAAATCTGAGAAAGGGGAGTAAGCTAAGTGGTAAAAAAGGGAGGGAGGTAAATATGAGTAGTGGAGAAATTAAGTGAAAAACGTATTAGGAGTTAAGAGTTCTGTGGTGAGAATTACTTATGAATTGAGAAAGGGCTGTATGCAAAAGGGTAAGTTCACAGTAGTTGTGTACAGGAGCAAGTCCAGGCATTTGTAGAGTGCAGTATATAGGTGTCTGAAAGGCAAAAGGACTGAAATATCTGCACTATGAGCTAAAGTATCACCAGAATGGGGTGCATGATGGATCTCTTGTTCTGGGAAAACAGGTCAACTGTCATGGGCAACACCTGATATTTCCCCCGGACATTTACATGATAAGGGAAACCAGTGCTGACTGGGCCAAAATGTTATCATTATCTTTGGCCAGTCCTGTCTCACTTTTTTGAATCACCCCTGTGAGTTAAGGGACTGTTAGGAAAGCACAGAGAAATAAACCTATCCATTTGACTGAGAAGATCTAGAATGGCCTTTTTGAATGAGATCTGGACAATGAAAGAAATGAATAGTCTGTAAACAGAAAAAGAAAAAGTATATGGAAAGTACAGGGTCCATTTTCAACTGTTAAAAAAAAAAATCATCGAACAGCTAAATATCGTATGTAAAACATTGAATCAGTAAATTACTGATTGTGTTTTACTTCAAAAATAAATTCATTGAATGGCCATAGTTGGCAACAGCCAGGAAGTACCATGATGCATAAGGTAAGTGAAGAAAACCTTTTAAATGTGTCCTATTCCCCATTGTAGTGCGATCTTGGAGTTAGTATATATAGTTGTGGGGGTGGGGGCATAGCCCCCCACCTTGGTTGGTTGCAGTCACGATGTTGGCCCATTATAGCCATTAGATGAATTTATTTTAAAATTAAGAAGTGTTTGATAATTTACTGTTTTGATGTTCATAGGATCATAGGAAGATACTAGGGTATTGGCCCTGAGTCCCATACAAGCCTAGCCATGAATTTAGCCCATGTTCCAACAAATCAGCATCATATGCCACTATCTGGCAGGGCAGGGATATAGGTGGAATTTCAGGGGTGTATTTTCTGTTTCCCATCCAGTTATACAGGCTGCGTTTAAAAAGGTTTAATGAGGTACTCTGCGTTACATGGAGAGGGAGTCTATTCCACAACAGAGGGAGTCTCTGGGACAGAAATCTGTCCCGCCAACAAGTCCTATTGATGTCACAGACCAGGTTGAGGTCTTGCATGCGGGTTACTTGAATGGAGCTTGACTTGCAGATATGCAACATTCCCATCTGGGCGGGGTCTGAGATTGCTTTGTATGACAGACAGAGGTCACCTCTGAGGAGTCTGTAGGAGACTGAGTAGGGAGACAGGGCTTTTATCCTATCTGTGTAGGGTAGATATCTGAGGCCCTGGATTCTCCGGGTGAGGAATCTCTGTGGTCTCTCCAGCTGCTGCATGTGCTTTGCGAAGTACATGCTGAAAGGGGCATTGTATTCAATAATTGGTCTTATAAGGGAAGAATCCAGGGATGCTATGACGAGAATAAAATTGCCAAAGATTCCAAAGACAACCACAAAGCATTCTATAACTATGTCAAGAATCTAAATGGCAATGCTCAGATCTGCTCTGAGCTAAAACAGAATGGCATTAAATATACTGATCCGAAGGATATTGCCAATATCCTGGCAGATCGATTCAGTGCCAACTTCACCCCCCTCTCACCCCCCTAAATGGCCCATCTCAATACCGGAAGATTGCCAAATTCCAGTAATAACGGCCACACAGGTACAAAACGCACTCTCTAAAGCCAAGAATACAGCATCCATGGGAACAGATGACATCCCAGGCTGTGTACTACATGAACTACAATATGAACTGGAACCTCACCTAAGTGTCATGTTTAATCATAGCCTCACCTCAGGTTTCATGCCCACTGAGTGGCACAGAGCTACAGTTATCCCAGTCCACAAGGGGGGATCCACCTTGGATCCCGGAAACTACTGTCCCATCAGTCTGACAAGCCTTATCTGCAAGGCCATGGAGCATATTATCATGGAACTTATAAACAAAGACATTGCCAACCTTCAAACACTGGACCCCACCCAGTTTGGGTTTGTGAAGGGCCGATCTTGTCTCCTGAACCTGATTGACTTCTTTGAATCAGTCTCCAGAGCCATGGACAAGGGTAAGGTGGTCCACAAAGCCTATCTAGACCTTGCCAAGGCCTTTGACACCATCCCCCACTCTGGAATCATAGATAAACTTACTAAGTTGGGCATTAATCCCTATGTCACCCAATGGGTTGCTATATGGCTTACTGATAGAACCCACACTGTAAAAGTAGCTGACTCCAAATCCAGCTCCAGACAAGTGACAAGTGGAGTACCTCAGGGTTCAGTCCTGGGGCCGCTCTTGTTTAGCATCTACTTCTCTGAAGTACAGGTCAACACTAAGGGACTCTGGCTAACAAAGTTTGCAGATGACTGCAAACTGGGAGCCATTATTGAATCCTCAAATGATGTGGATACTCTACAAAAGGGCCTTACAGAAACAGATGCTTGGTGCCAGAGCCATGGGCTCAAGTTCATTGTCAAGAAATGTATTGTTATCCCCTTTGGGAAAAAACATGTATCCATGAATTACCATATAGGTGGCAGTACACTAAACACAGAAAGTGTGATAAGAGACTTAGGGACACAGGTGGACAGTGGTCTCACCTTCGATAACCACATCGCCACAACAGTCAGGAAATCCTTCTATGTGGCACACCTCATCACGAAGGGCTTTTCATCCAGAAAAAAGGAGGTCATTGTCCCACTGTACTCATCCCTCATTAGACCCATTATAGAATACAATGCCCCATTTGGTATGTACCTCTCAAGACATCTGCAACAACTGGAAAGGCCTCAGAAATACCTCACTAAAAGAATCACAGGCCTAAAGCAGATGCCCTACGCTGACCGCCTTAAAAAACTCCAGCTATACTCTGTCGCATATCGCCTACTCAGAGGCGATCTCTGCTTAACATACAAGGCCATGTCAAACCCAGAGCTGTTGGACATGCTACACTTAAAGAAATCCCAATCCCTCAGAGCTACACGCTCCAGGGATCTAAACCTTGTCATCACAATGAACAAAACATGCTGGAGGGATAGGTTCCTGACCCAGAGACTCCCCAGACTCTGGAATAGATTGCCCATACATGTCAAGCAGAGTGCCTCTTTGGACCTCTTCAAGAGGAACCTTGACGATTGGATGGGAGAAAGGAAATTTACCCCAGGAATCACGTCAGTCGCCCTGCTAGACAGGGGTCCAGGAAAATAAATAATGTGGGAAGAAATAGCCAGGGAATTGTTATGGCTAGGCTTGTATAGGCCCTAGGGCTGATAGCCTAGTACCAACCTATGAACCTATGAACCACCTTGCCCTGGATGAGATACCCTTACTAATGAGGTGGGCCATGTAGAAAGCTTTCCGTACAACTGAGGCAACATGGTGGTCAAAAGTCAGTTTGCTATCAACCTGGGTTCCCAAGTCTCTCACGACTGATTGCGTGCTTAGTGCCTTATTATCAATGTGATAATTTGTAGGGACATTATTCTCCCCAAAAGAGATGATGATGCATTTTTTGGCAATCAGTTTGAGGCCATGTTTCTGGCACCAGTCATTTGTTTGGGTGAGACCCTCTTGGCGGATGTCCACATTACTAGGGGAATTGATGACAGCACCCAGCTTGCAGTCATCTGCAACCATGGTCAGCCATAGCCCACTAGATTTGGCCTGCACCTCTGAGAAGTATATCCCAAACAGCAGAGGCCCCAAGACCGATCCCTGGAGTATACTGCTTGTTGCGGGTCTACTACTTGAGGTGGCTTCCCCTATTTTGACTAGGTGGGTTCTATCAGTAAGCCAGTTTGCTACCCATCTGGTAACACATGGATTGATGCCTAGTTGAGAGAGTTTATCTATTATACCTAAGTGAGGATAGTATCGAAGGCCTTGGACAGATAAAGGTAGGTGGTGTGCACCATCTTCCCCTTGTCTATGGACTTGGTGATTGTCTCAAAGAAGTTGACCAAATTTAACAGGCATGACCTCCCCTTGACAAAACCAAATTGTGTCTGATCAAGTGTCTGGAGGCTGCCAATGTCCTTGTTAATGAGGTCCATGATAATACACCCCATGGCCTTTCAGATCTGGCTAATTAAGCTGATGTTTTATGTACATTTAGCCGTTCAATGATATTTTTTTTCTATAGCCGAACATGGACCCGAAAGAACAATGCCAAAAGTCATATAAAGCTACAAAATATAACCAAAAATAAATAAATAAATTAATTAATAAATTGTACAGTCCCCCACCCTGTGATTTATACTACAAGACATTTGTTCCATTAAAAAAAATCCCATACTGTTGCTAATGCAGCACAGCACTTCATCAATGTAATTTATAAGGTGGTTTTATACAGACGCATTTTGAGAGTGAGAAAATGGGAACATTTCAGTAAAGAAAAGTTCACCGTGTAGGAAAAAAGCACTCTCATTGGGATATAACATACACTCACTTTTCCTTACTGACTGCTTCTTTAAACATGCCACACTTTCTCCCCTGTTTCACAATAATGACAGAAAACCTAATTTTAACAGCCATACACTCTAACCCAGCTTAAGGCAATAATACTGCACTCCCAAATGAGTGGTGATGGCAGTATAAAATGTTTTTTTTCCCTATAAGTGCTTGTTATTTATTTATTTATTGACATCTGTTTACTGGGAAAGTCCGACTGGGCTCGAAGTACCCATTTTCAATCAAGGCCCGGGGAGAAAAGCTTCAGATGCATACAATTTATATACAAAGTACCTAGAGATATAATAGGGGGAATCAGTATAAATCAGTATACACTCAATATTGTAATCAAGATATTTGGAAGAGTTTCGTATAAGCAATAAAGCACAATTCAGAACCTGCTACCTTTCTAAATTTACCTGTTGACCATTAAGCCCAACCCCACTGGGCTCAAGTCCATTCATTTCCGAGTGGTGTGGAATCTTGAGGTCCAGCCATTCAGTGAATCCAGGAAGACAACAATGTTATTAGTGCCCTCATTAGCATCCTAGCAATGAGGGAATTTGTTTTCTTGCCTACACTCCCCCCTTTTGCTAGAGAGACCCACAAAATACATCACTGCAGAGACTCACAATACCTTTCCACATAGAAACACATTCCCACACAGCCACAAAGAAGACTACCACCATTACTGATGGTTTGTTGAGTTGAACACCCTCCCTTCAGACTGTGCATATGTATATGCCAGCACCTTCTCTGAGGGGTCTGACACAATAGGTAGTTGGCTCTACCCCATCCAGGATGGACACCCTATCTTCTCTGCCAGTGCCATCAAGGACCTGAGCGGCTAATCAGATTTTAGTCAGATGGGCTTTAGTCAGGGTGTTGTACATCTATGCTACTGGAGATGGCTATGTGACGGCAGTATAAAGTTGATTGTTTTACATTATGCAAGTATAGAACTAATCATATGAAAACTTCACAAAATTAAACAACAAAAGTGGAAGACAACGTGGTTATTCTTAAAACATAATACAAATTAGATCTAGCACTCCAGCAGTACTCAAAACACACACACACACACACACACACACACACACACACACACACACACACACACACACACACACACACACACACACACACATGCATACATCACTAAATCTATTCTCTTACCTAACCCTAACCTGTAAACACTCACACAAACACAAAATTTATCCCGTGCCCTAACCCTTATTTTAACCATATCCCACAAATACACACACACACCTGTGCATTCAGACACCACTAAATTTATCCTCTTACCTAATCCTAAAGTGAAAACACTCCGACAAACATGAAATTTATTCCTTGCCAAATGCTTACTTTAACCCTAGCACATACATTTTCTCACACACACACACACACACACACACACACACACACACACACACACACACACACACACACACACACACACACGCACACACGCACACACACACACACGCACACACACACACACACACACACACACACACACACAAAACCTACAAACCTTCTATGATAAGGTATACATCCAACGCAATGAACATTCGATACACTTAATGTTCAAACAAATGACCCTGCAGTTCATTCAGTTATGCAGGTCTATCTAGCTACATGTAAATATACATATGTGTGTGTGTGTGTGTGTGTGTGTGTGTGTGTGTGTGTGTGTGTGTGTGTGTGTGTGTGTGTGTGTGTGGTCATATTTCAGATAAGCAGTAGTCACACAAACATTCTTAACTATCACGTTTTCAATATTCAACATGGGTTTTATTTATAAGGGAGGGGAACAAAAATATGCTCTTCTAGTTAAAACAGGTAGAAAGAGGAAAAGATAAAATGAAGTCCTTAGAATGCTGATTGCTTTGTAGAAAAAATAGTTTATGTTGGCTTCCTTTCCATGATACGCAGTACTGACAAAGCATCTTCCAAAATTGTCCCCATAATGTCTAAAACTTACTAGAAATTCTCTTTAGCACCTTCACAGCCCAGGTAGTAACAGTTCCACAGGTAGTGAAGACTCCCAACAGCTACCCAGACAGACTGAGGAAACTACACATGTGCATCAACCTCCATCTGACCTTCCTTCACAGAACAGTGCTTTATGCTTCCAAACGCATTTTCTTCCACAATAAGTTGTCACTGTTTCATCCCTAGAAATCCACTGGTGTTAGAGGTAAATGTTCCACACAAAGTTACTCACTTCAGATATCATTTACAGCTGGTTTTATTTTCACATGATTTTCTCATGTAAAACCTGTACATGTTGTCAACAATATACCATTTAGTGGGAAAAACATGGGTTCAGCCGGGGCTTTTTTACCTTCCCCACTGCTGCTGTGTAGTGTTTATGAGTGGAAAAGCAACTGCAGTGCTACATGACACTACCTCACCCACCCAGTGTAGAACCATTGGTTTTAGTGCACACGGATGAGGTTGTAGGCTTGGGACAGCCTATCTGCACTCAGATTATGTTGGCCCAGGAAGTGAATCATTTTAAAATAGAATGGCTGTAGTGACAGAGCTCACCTTGTAAGCCTACAATTGTTGTATGTCTGTCTGTAGAGACGTTGAAAGGGTTCACTGTTCATAACCATATAATACTGATCTGCTCAAAAAATAACATATTAGGGAAGATACTACCTATTTAATAGTCAAGCACTCTTACTCAATCATTGAATAAAATCACTTAGTACTAGTTAACTTCTGGCTTGTATAACACCATTGGGTATTCATCTCCCTTAGTCACTGCTGCCAGCACTGCTTAAAAACCTGCGTCACAGGTATCCAACATTACAAACTCTTTAAACATGTTGGGAGGTGCAAGGATTGGGGGAGGGGTTAGTATAGCATTTAAAGTGTTTACCTCACAAACACAAGGAACAGGCTTTGATTCTCATAAAGGGAAAATTGGCTAGGCTTAAAATGGCCCACAACGGCAGATAGCCCAGTACTTACCTATGAACATATAAGAATACAAAATAATGTTTATAGGATCATAGGAAGTTACTAGGCTAATGGCCCTAGGGCCCTTACAAACCTAGCAAGCGGGACACAGGTGGAACCCCCAGGGCTAATTTATGGTTACCCATTTAATTGTCCAGATTGCGTTTGAAGAGGGCCAATGAGATGCTCTGTTTGACATGAAGTGAGAGTCTGTTCCAAAGATGTGGTAACCTCTGGGAGACAAACCTGTCCCTCTAGCAAGTTCTATTAATGTCACATACCAGGTTAAGGGATTTAGAGCGAGTAACCTGTGTACCATTTGACTTACGGATATGGAGCATTTCCAATAAAGCAAGGTCAGAGATCGTCTTGTATGCAAGACAAAGATTGCATCTGAGTAGTCTGTATGAAAGAGAATAAAGTGACAGTGATTTAAGATGCTCCAGATAGGACAGATGCTGAAGACCTTGAATTTTCCTCCTGAGGAACATTTGTGGTCTCTCCAATTGCTGCAGGTGCTTGGAAAGGTACATAGCAAAAGGGGAGTTGTACTCAATTATTGGCCCGATGAGGGAAGCATACAGGGAGGTTATAACTTCTTTTTTCTGGAGACAATGCCATTACGTATGAGGTGAGCAATATAGAATGCCCTTCTTACCACTGTGGAGACATGGTGGTCAAAGGTAAGGTTGCTGTCAACCTGTGTTCCCAGGTCTCTCACCACAAAATACACACTTAAGGTGCTGCTATTGATGTGGTAGTTAGCAGGAACATTGCTCTTTCCAAAAGGGATGATAATACATTTAAGGAGCATCACTCTTTCCAAAAGGGATGATAATACATTTTTTTTTTTGCATTGTCTTTAAAGCCATGACTTTGGCACCAATCATTTGTTTGTATAAGACTCTTTTGTAGGATGTTGACATCGTTTGGAGATTCTATGACTGCTCCCCATTTGCAGTCATCAGCAAACTTTGTCAGCCACAGACCTTTAGTTTTTGCTTGTACTTTGGAGAAATAGATTTCAAATAGTACAGGTCCCAGGAGTGATCCCTGTGGAACACCACTGGTTACAGGTCTGCTAATGGAGGTAGATTCCCTTATTTTGACTATATGGGTTCTATCAGTGAGCCAGTTAGTGACCCATCTAAAGATATATGGGTTGATACCTAGCTGAGTGAGTTTATTAATGATGCCTGAGTGGGGGATAGTGGCAAAGTAGGCTGTATGCACAGATTTCGCCTCATTCATGGCCTTGATGACTGTCTCATTGAAGTCCACCAGGTTTAACAAGCATGATCTCCCATTGACAAATCCAAACTGAGTAAGGTCAAGTATTTGGAGATTACCTATATCTTTGTTGATAATGTCTGTGATGATTAACTCCATGGCCTTGCTGATAAGGCTAGTCAGGCTAATAGGTCTGTAGTTCCTGGGGTCAGTGGAAGCACCATCTTTGGCAAGGGAATAATAGTGGCTGTTTTCCATTCGGCTGGGACAAAGCTGGTGCTTAGACTATGATTGAAAAGAGTACCCGATGGTGTTGCCAACTCTTGTTGGAGCCCATGTAGGATGCAGCCTGGGATGCTATCAGGTCCCATAGATGCTGTGTTTCTGGCCTTAGTGAGGGCATTTATAGCCTGCTCTTTAGAGATACAAGGTAGGGGACAGGTGGTAGGAATGTCATGGGGTACGTGTGACAGGAATAGGAGAGTAAATTTTCACAGAAACTTTCAGCCAACAGGTTATCTGTATCCGCAGGCTCAGTATATGTAGTACCATTAACTGCCAGCTCGGCACAAATATGAGTCTTTTTTATTAGGTTAGGGATGTAACTAAAGAATACCTTATGGTTGTCCTTAGTTGAGGAAGCTAATTTGGATTCGTAGTTTGGAGGACTTCACAAGAAGTCTTATTTACTTGTTTAAGCTGAGGAGGGAGTGTTTCCAGTTTAGGGCTCACTCCCTCTTACTCTTAGACAGCAATTTCTTCCTCTTATTGTAAAGCCTGTTAATGGTAGTTGTCCACCAGGCCAGTTTGCTCTTCCTTAAGGAGCTTGTTTTGGTCCTATCCGGTATAGCCGAGTCAATGCAGTTATACAGATGTTTGTATAAAGCATCGGTGTAGAACTCGGCATAGTTGCCAGTTCCACCTGAGGGGGAGGTGCAGTAAAGCTATTTATACCATCCTGTAAGATGTTATAATCTGCTTTGGAGAAGTTTTTTTAGTTTAGTTGCTACTGGGGTGGGGGTCAGGTGTGATAGTCACTTTGAATGAGACTGATCTGTGATCAGATCTCTCCAGGGAAGACTGCACAGCGGGGGTGCTACAGTGGCTTCCCCCATATTGGTAAGCACCGGATCCAGGATGTGTCAACTAGCTGGCCCAGGGCATTGGAGTTAATGAAGTCAAGGAACCTTTGGGCAGGTGAGTTTAAGCACAAGTAATTTACCCAGTCAATGGATGGGTAGCTAAAGTCGCCCAAAACCATGGTGCTCAGATGTATCTTGATAGAATCAAGTAGATCCAAATAGGCAGAGTGGGAGCTCTGATTCATGGAGTTGGTCCTGTAGCTGGCAGTGACTTGAACAGATGTCCTACCAACAGTAAATTACACCTGAAGTATCTCCAGGGAGTCATACTGTTTAACCAATCTGGAGGTGTATTTATCTTTAATGAATATCGATACACCGCCTCCTTTATTTTTCATGCCTTCAGTTTGTGGTCTGAATGTGTGGAAGGAGGTGTAACCCAGTATGTCTGGGGTGCTCTCCACAGCCTTGAACCAGGTCTCTGTGACTGCAGAAATGCCTGCATCTTCCAAGGTGAGGACTGCTTCCAGTAAGTGCAGTTGCGTGTTAAGACTCCTTGCATTTTGCAGCATAACCTTGAGGTTATTTTTAGATGTGTTTTTACATCGGGAATTTTGTCCTTGAGACACTGCCTAAAAAAGGTGCTATGGGGGTGGCAAGACCCTTAGCCAGTAACCGAAATGGAAGGGGTGACAGAAGAAGACCATCTCTGGAAAACGTTGTGGTCTGTTGATCATGTCAAACCAGGCTGACAGATACTGGATCCCCTCAGAATGACATCAGAAACTAAACCAGTTATTGAAGTCAATCATTTTCTGTTTGTATAGAGACATCATCCTTGGTGAAGGCAAAATTCTGCTTAAGGCTAGGGACATAGCTGCCTGAGACACATAGTCTGAGAGCTCAGCCATGTCTCTCTTCATATAATCTAGAGAGGTATGTCTCAAAACGTTCACACTAACATGGACTATGACAGAGTCATAACAGTACTTATTGTTGAGATACTTGAGTGCATGTGTGATATGGTGTATCCTGGCACTTGACAGACAGCTTACTGTAACCTCTTCCTTATCCAGCCTGGTAAAAGGGACAATTGTGTGTCTCACAATAGAATCATATGTTTGATGATGTATGATGGACTAATATGTTTGGTTTTGTGTTTTGTCTTAACAGCTTGACAGGTGAGACACTGGTGCATGCGCTATTATGTATATTGTGTTCTGCAGAGGATGTATTATGTGTAGTGTGCTTGTGTTTGTGTTTGAGAGGTCTCTGGTGTTTAGGTATGTTTCTGGTGAGAACCTCAGCATATGTAGGTATGTGTGATGTGTGTTTGGGTGGAGTGGGAGGTGCGGTGTGCATGCTGACAACCTGCTCATTGTCATATGTACTGACTGGTGTGTGAGAGAGCATGGATTCAAGGTTCTTAATATAGTTGCATCTCTCACATGTTGAGTTTATGTAGACTAGTTGTAGAAGGTTGTCGATGAACATGAGGTAGTTGCGACACTGCCTCAGGATGCTCCTGTTGACCAAGATGGCTGGAGAAATTGTGGGAAATTGTGTGTCCATAGTGGTAGGCAAATTTATATGGTCAGGAAAAGAGGTCACAATTAGGCATAGCTAGTGGGTGAGAGGTGTGTTGGTACCTGTGAGGCTAGGCTTAGTATTCCACCTGACAGTAGAGCATGACTGTGAAAAACCTCTGGATGACCACAAGCAAAGTGCTAAGGGAAAATTTAACAAGCAAAATGTTTTCATCTATAACCAGCAACGGTAACCAATACTTTGTGGCAGTGCACGATGGTATACTACACACAAACAAGAACAAACGTGGGGGTTAAATAAAAGAAGAAATAACCCTTTTAACTCAAACTAGCCAATAAGGATGCTCTTTCTAAGCTCTAGTCCAATCGCCCTCAATTAGATGGGACCCAGACAGCACTCTCCTCCCACAAGGGTGCAGAAGGGATTTTGCCAACAAAGGTGGCTTGAATTGATGCTCAGAAGTTACAAAACAAACCCAGAAACAGCAAACCTGGAACTGGGCTGTGCTACAGCTGAACTAGTACAGTATACAGTAAAATGTGACAAGAAACAGTCAAGACAATTCAAACAGTAGAGTGTAAATACAAATTAAAAGTGCAATATAAGAGCAAAAATAGGCACTTATAGTTAGTTGGAAGTTATTGATGCCTCAGATCTTTCAGTATCTCATTGAAGAGGGGGTTTTAGTGCTCGAGTGATACCAATCAGTCTAAATATAACAAGTTTGAATCTAGGCTATGCTATAAAATGCAATAGTATTACAAATTCAAAGTGCATAAAATCACAGCCGCAACAGCAAAAAAAAAAACAGTTTAAATAAAGCAGCAATTCACCAGCAATTCCCAACTTAGAAAGGTGTAGGCCACACTCTCCCACCAGAAGAGCCTAGACCACAAACCTTCCTAGTGTAAAATAACTGATTTTGGAGCCCAAGTGCTTAAGCCAGAACTGAGAGACTTCAGAATAACAGACACAATAGGACTTCAGCCAACAATTTTCATCCTGGAAGGTGTAGAATACCCTCTCCTGTCACAACAGTCTGGACCACATCCCTGCCAATATAAAATAACTGGTTTGGAGCTCAAGTGCTGTTAAATAAAATAAGATTTCAATACACAGGAGGTTCAGGTTAAAAAGTTTACTAGTGTACACCAGGAGGCAAAAAACGTACAAGTACAGAATTTTGTCTGACATGAAACAGGAAGCACACAATTTTATATAGGTTTAACATTTAAGCTATGCCCACCTTACTGACGTGATATGTCACAGGGCATCTACATCACTTTTAGCTTACAGTCTGTTATTCATAAAGCTGTTGATGCTGCATATTTAAAAAAAAAACTTTTCCTCTAGATACAATACGGCCTTGCTATCCAGCTGGTCAGACATAATGTCTTTCTTTAAAGTTACTTCTTCAAGGTTTCATATCAGTTCGAATACAATAGCAGCTTCAAGTCGTTTAATACACACCTTTGTTCTCTGTTACACTTTCTCACACAGCTGCGTGCTATCTCAGTAACACATATACAAGGCCAAATCATTCCAACAGGAAAGAGCAGAAGATTTCATTATTTCACACATTTAATTTCCTGACCCAGCAGATAATCACTTGTGAAAAGCATAAACATTAAAACTTGCTAAGCTAGCATTCTGCCAGGGTCAAAGATCAGCCTTGCTTCAAGCCACACTGCAGTTTCAAAACTACTTACATTTACACATGAATTAATCCTTACTGTTATATGATTAATAGAATAAAATGCATTATATACTACTTTGCTTTTAAACTAGCATTTCTCATATATTCAAATACACATTTTTCTAACATTTCCCCCCCTATTAATACTTTTTATTCTATTTTGAAGTATGCATAGTGTCATTTCATCTCTTAGCCTTTTCCACTTAGGATTTTTAGCTAGGTGAGTCATTCAATCTATACTTCAGAAAAAATGTCATCTGAGATCAATCTTTCAATCTCAATATCTTGGTACAAAGTTTCAGTAACAGATACATCAATAAAATCTTTGATTAATCTTTTCATGCAGGGAATTCCACAGCAAACACAGGAGTATACCCACACAAATGGCAATCAGAATATTCATTAGGATGGAACCCCACCCCCCAAATAGATTCTGGAAAAAGTCCGTCAGTGGGTTTGGGCCTGGTTCAGTCATGGCTGATACTTGCTGAATTACCTCTAGGTGGTTATTGATCTCATGACGATTGTCAGGAATATAAGCACAGCATTCTTCATTGATAAGCACCCACATACCACCTTTCGCCGCTAGGGTGAAGTCAAGAGCCATTCGATTTTGTAGCACAACAGTTCTCATTGCATTCAGTTCATCAGTCACCAGTTCTAGGGCGGAAAAAGTTGCATTACTCATTACTTCGAGAAGTTTTGACAACTTCCTCAGCTCCCAGATCGATTTGACTGCTCCATAGGCTGGGAATATCCCTGCCCAGGATATAACACTGTCACTCAAGTCCATATGAGTCAATTCGCTTTTGTCTTTTACTGAATTGTGGCCTTTCCAGCCAGCTTCGATCTTTCCAACTGGATTCACAGGTTTTTCAACTGGACCTTCGGGTTTTCGGGCTGCTTCTCTCACGTTTCATATCTTACCCAAAGGTAATTCTGTAGTATGTCTTATTGCCGGAACCAAATAACCCAAAAAACAACTGCCGGACCAATTCTCAGGTAACCATTTATATGCCTTTTTCCCACAAATAGAATAACAGTTTTCTACTTTAGTACTAATACGCATCAGCCCTGCATGAAACATTTTCTGATCTATAACTGACAATTGTTTAAACAAAACTGGATTTTTGCGAATGTCATTCATAGTTGTTTTCAATGAGTTCAAATACGAGTCATAATTAGTATTGCAAAAAGTATTGCCATTACCATTCTTAATATAACATCGGTAAGATATGGTTATATTACAATTGCTCCAGCCCACCTGGAGGATGTCATTTTTATAGAAACATACAACTCCTTTTTTGTGTGACAGGTAAGAATAAAGCTATTTTGTCCTGTGATCTCACAGTTCCTGTATCGAAAAGTAAATTCTCCCAAGTCTCATTTATCCCCAAAGGGACAGCGGACATTATCAGTCCTCCATATGCTGTTGGTATAGCTGTACAAACCCAGCAATTTGAAATGTTCATAGTCGCTGCATATACATGTTTCATGGCTAGGTATGTGTTAAAATTTGGATGCCAGTCTATAGACGTTTCATCACGCCTTCCCACTTTTGCTTGTGTGGTTGTGTGTAGGATAAACCACAACAAGAGGAAAATTGTCACAATTACAGTCAATAAATGTACACTCAACAAAATGATTATGCAGCATCTCTGGGGTTGTTCTAAATTTCTATTTGCTTTGTTTTTAGCCATCTCGGTCTGGTTTTGTATCAGTCACAAAGTTTTTATCAAGTTGAAAGTTCTTTACCGGTTTACAATGCGCCAAATGAACCCAGGACATCCTCTCGGCCACTCTAACTGCAGTAGGCATTGCCAACAGAACCTGGTACGGTCCCTCCCACTTTGGACTCACCCAATTCTTCCTCTTCATCACTTTCAGCCAAACCCACGATCCTGGGGCCAAGACTGCTTCCACTGGTCTGGTCTGTTCCTTATCTGAAAAAGAGTTAAACTGCAAAACAGATTTATTTGTTAACAGTTTCCTCATATAACTAGCTAATGAACTGTCAGCCTCTTGTTCTGCAGGCATGAGAGCTTTCCACTGAGGCACATAATATGTTCTCCCAGAAACCATTTCAAAGGGAGTCAAACCCTTTACATTTGGAACCGTTCTCATACTCAGCAGTGCTAAAGGCAGACAGTATATCCAATTCTTTTGGGTTTCCTCTACTAGCTTCCTAAGTTTGCTTTTTAGGGTACCATTGTACCCTTCCACCAGTCCTGCTGACTGTGGGTGGTAGGCACAATGGTTCTTTAAGGAGATACCAAAAAATCTACCAAGTTGGTGGATTGTCTGGTTTACAAAATGTGTGCCATTGTCACTATAAATCCTTTCCAGAATGCCAAATCTAGGGATTACTTCTTTTATCAGGGCTTTCGCCACTGTTGCTGCATCCGGATTTTTGGTCAGAAAAGCTTCTACCCATTTAGAAAACATGTCTACAATAACTAAACAAAACTTTTTCCCTTCACATTTATTCAACTCTATGAAATCCATACAAATAGTATGGAACGGGTATGGTGGTATAGGAAAACTTCCTTGCTTGGTTTTAAATGCTCCTTGTGCATGGTGCTTGTTACAAGTATGACAAGCTGCACAAAATTTTTTTGTGTAGTTTGTGTATCCATATGTTTGGAATATTCGGTTTACTAACTGTACCATCCCCCCTGTTGAGACATGGCACTGCCCATGGCTCAACAAAGCTGCATATCTAAATAAATTAGACAGCAATATCGGTTTTCTTTCTTTGGAAATGTACAGTCCATTCTCAAGAATTGCACCTCGTTTTACCCATTTTTGTTTTTCTGCTTTTGTAGTAAGCATCTGCATTGTTTTTAACATGTCTAAATCTAAAATCTCACAGGGTTGTAATTCCTCATTTAAAAGTAAAGTTTCTGAGTCGTCTGAGGCTGCTTGCTTTGCAGCTGCATCAGCTCGTGCATTGCCTTTTGAAATCTTATCCTGCTGTTTTGTATGTGCTACACATTTACAAATAGCTACTTTGGTAGGTAACTGAATAGATTCTAATAACTCCAAAATAAATTGTGCATGATTAATAGGCTTTCCACTAGATGTTATCATTCCTCTATTCTTCCATTGTTGTGCAAATACATGTACTGTAGAAAGAGCATACTGACTATCAGTATATATGTTCACACACTTGTTTTTTGCTAAAGTACATGCCCTCGTCAAAGCTATCAATTCTGCTGCTTGTGCAGATAAGTTGTGTGGTAAGGATTGAGCTTCTAAAATTTCAGTGTCTGTAACTACTGCATACCCTACCAGATTCTTCCCTGTAGGACCCCTTCTGCATGAGCCGTCCACGTAATATGTCACCTCGGCATTATCCAAGGGCGTATCTGTGAGATCCTGTCTAGGTAAAGCTAACTGTTCAATTTCCTGCAGGCAGCTGTGTGGTGTGCCATCCACAGGAGTTGGAAGTAATGTTGATGGATTTAATGTCGTACATCATTCAATTGTCGTATGAGGTTGGCTCAGCAGTATAGTCATACATGTAAGGTGTCTAGCAGGGGAAAGGTATGCCACTTTTTCTTGCAGTAAAATTATAGCAACTGCATGAGGCACTCTCAATGTGAGAGGGTGGAATAACACCACTGAGGCCGAAGCCTGTACTGCCATTGCAGCTGCAACTACTGCCTGTACACAGTGAGGCAAAGATCGCGCCACTGGGTCTAACTGTGATGAATAATAGGCTATGGGGCGTTGCTTATCCCCATGTTGTTGCGTCAATACTGACGTCATATATCCTTGCTTACAATCTACTGTCTGAAAAATGTTTATGATAATTTGGAAGTCCTAAAACTAATGAAGAAGCTATCAACTGCTTCAACCCGCAGAAAGCCGTTTCTGCTTCGGTTGTCCATTGTAAAATATCTTGTGCTGCCATTGGTGTCTTATATATCAAGTCAGTCAGTGGAGCAGTTTCCAAAGCAGAATTTGGTATCCAGCTCCGACAAAAATTAGTTGTACCTAAGAAAGACATAATTTCCTTCTTGGTTGCTGGTTTAGGTGCTTGCAAAATTGCTGTTTTTCTTTCCTCATCTAGTATTCTACCTTCATTGGATATTACATATCCCAAGTATCTAACTTGTTTTCTCCAAAGTTGTAACTTACTTTTGTTTACTTTGTGTCCTTGTGTTGCTAAAAATTTCAGTAATGCTACAGTATCCTCCCTGCACTGTTGCTGGGTGGGGGCTGCTAGCAAGATGTCATCTACGTAAAGTTAAATTTGACTACCTCCCGTTGGGGTAAACCCTGCCAGGTTGCTAGCCATTTCTTGTGCAAATATTGTTGGACTCTCACAATATCCCTGTGGTAGTCGAGTATATGTATACCTTTTACCCTGAAATGTAAATGCAAACCAATATTGACTATCAGGATGTATAGGTATTGAAAAGAAAGCATTGCTAATATCTACCACAGAGAAATATTTCTGTTGCGGTTCTAAATCGTTTAACAAAGTATGTGGGTCTGGCACCGTAGGTGCTCTAGGTATTACTGCATTATTTACAGCTTGTAAATCTTGTACCATCTGTCATTCCCGTTTGCTTTTTTAACAGGAAATAGGGGTGTATTACATGGTGACTCAGGAGATTCTACCAGTACTCCTTCTTTGAGTAATGCTGCTATTATAGGCTTAATTCCTATTTATGCATCCTTTCTCAAAGGGTATTGTCTTTTCTGTGGTCTAAAAGCTGACTTTTGGTAATTGTAACTGGTCCTGCTGTTCGAATAAGTCCTACATCTGACTTGCCTGTTGACCAAAGAGTTGTTGGAATTTCACATAAAGCCTTTTCTTCTTCTTCTAATAAGAATGCTAATTAGCTGTCCTCGCTAGATTGCAAGTGTACAGCTGGATGTGTCTGTGTCAACCAATTCAGTTTTTGTTTTTGTATCCCTTGTTTTGATAGTTCTAAATCAGTCTGTTTCTCCCATCTTGTTACTTTTTCTCCTAAGTCTGCCCATTTGACACTTTTTGTTCTTTGTCAAGCTGACATGTGGTAACTGATTTGATCTATACAATGCAAGGAATTCTTGAGGTAACGAACAGCTAACTACACTGTTCCCCTCAGTATCCCAGTACAAAGTATGCAAAACCAATCTAGTTGCACGATTTCTAAACAATTCTTGCTCATGCTCTCTATCAGGTCCTGGTGTAGTACAGTAGTATAGAGTACAGTGTAACAAATGCTGTCGATCAGTGTCAAGGGAGGGGGCTTTACTGATGGCTACGTTCATCAGTTCCTCGGTTACTGCCCCTGGACCAGTCGTGACTAGGTCCTGGCTGTACCAGTAAAAAGTTTCACCCTCCGATCGCACTACAAAGGTATCCATTTGTCTCTGTGCCTCCATACCTTGTACAGTTGGAACTACTGCTATGCCAAATATCTGCATAAGGTCCCTGCCCAATAGGTTTACTGGACACTTTGCAGAAACAACAATTTTACTTCTCTGGGTCATACCTGAAACAGGGTCAGTTATTGCTATATCATGGGAAAGTGGTTCCTGTATAGCTGTCCATTTGCTGCTTTTACTAGTATATAATCAGGTGATTCTGAATGTTCTGGTAACTTGGAGGGGTGTATCAAAGTCTGTGATGCTCCTGAGTCACACAGGAATTTGACTTCCCTTCCCTCCACCAGAAGTGTAACTTCCAGTTTTGTATCTGCTAAGTAGAGCTCTAATCTCAATAATGCTAAGTCCAAAATTTCACTTTCTTCATTCTCCATATCTACTTGCACTTCCTCTACTCCTTCTATCACATTTACATTTGTTTTTTGTTTATTAACTTTTCCTGATGATTTCTGACTTTCACATGATGAATCTTCACTATCATATAGTCCTCATCTCCCTTATCTTCTGTAATTACCTTTTTGTTTTGCCTACAATCCCTTGCTAGATGTCCCTTTTTCCCGCACTTGAAGCACTCACCTCTCTTTTTTCTTTCTTGAAAATCTTCTGATCGTTTGTCAGACTGTTTGTTTCCCTGGGCATTCTTCTTGCCCTTTTTACCTGACTGTAATACAAATACTTCAGCTCCGTCTTCAGCAGTGAAGACTTGCACCTTCTTTTTCTTTTTACTATTAAAATGTCTTTCAGCATGTCTAGCATATTCAAGTAAGGCTTGTAGCCTCCCTGTTCAATGGTCTATCATATGCTTCGTAATGAAGCTACTAATAGGTGCAATGCAACCTTTCAAAATTGCATTTTTTAATTGTTGTTCATACGGGGAATCATTCGTTTGGTTCTCAGGAACCGACATACCGCTATGATTATTAAAACATTCTAATAATCTAGCATAGTACCCATCTATTGTCTCATTTTCCTGTTGTATGCATTGATTAATGCAAGTCCAGTCTGCTCTAGGTTTCCATTTCTCAGAGATTCGGTCTGTCAGACCTTTCACTCTGTTGTCTAATTCCGCGTCACTATGTGGGAGTGGTCTAAGCTCTGCATTACGAGGATTCCAGGTGCCACAAATCATGTGCCAATCTGGACCTATAATTTGTCTTACTACTTTTTCTACTTCTTCCCCATTCAAATGGTAACTCAATCTCATGCCTTGTAAATCTTCTAAAAATTTCGTAAAATTAACTTTCGGATGGGGGATTTCCTCAGTAGCCTTCCGGATATCTTCCGTGTCCATGGTCTATATACTAAGAGTGTTGGGTCCTGCCCTTCCTGTCCTGCCTGAGGATTTGGAACTTCTATAAGTGGGCATATTTCTTCCTCACTCTCATCCTGTAGATTTCTCTCTATTTGGTATGATTCTGTGTCCTTATGTGTTTTACGTGTTTGGGACCTAGTTTCAATAGGATCTCTAACAAATGGTTGTGGTCTTGCTGAAACTTCAGGATAACGCGGAGGCGGACCAGCCTGTCCACTCGCTTCATATCCTGAAAAGGGTAAGGGAGGGGGCAAGGGAGGAGGAGCTGTCGCTATTACCAAGTTATTATCCTCTTTGTCTAGAAATAATGTTTTTGAATTTTTCAGCTTCTGCTATCTACGATTTGCTTCCTCAATCCACCTGTGTGCCTGAGGAATGCCCAATTGGCGTTGCTTTTTTGCCTGACCTCCCACATCAGATTTAAGCTGTTTAAGGAGTTTCACTAATGAAGTTTTATCTAGTTTACCATCAAATTCATATTTACTAACCCATTTCGTATAATACCTAACGTTATCAGAACGTTGTAATTGCATGTATTTTGCATCTTCGGTTAGGGGTGGATCTTGCGATGTTTTAGTGCACTGATTACCCATGTCAAAGAAAATGTTACATAACCCTTTTTTATCCCGTGATATCAAGTTCTCAGTTCCTGTTCACAGTTTATCTAGAATAACTGCCTACCTTATTCTGTTACCCTGATCTATGACCAAATATACAGTACTTCCTTTTGTCCCTGATCTGCAAAACAAATCTTGACAACAATATACTGTAACCTAGTCCCTGATCTAAAACAGAAAAAAGGCAAATTCTTCCTACCTGGGCCTCCGGTATTGAGAAAGTCCAAGTTCCGCTTTTCGGCCACAGATCAGAAAGTGGCCAGCCTCTTTACACAACAATTCAGTCGGAGGTCTTTTCACTCAAGATGAACCATTTCGGTAACTTCTACTGCACAGTATTCGACCACCGATACGCTCTGATCTGCGGCTTACCAAGGGAATTCCGTCTACGAAGGACCAAACTGTTAAATAAAATAAGATTTCAATACACAGGAGGTTCAGGTTAAAAAGTTTACTAGTGTACACCAGGAGGCAAAAAACGTACAAGTACAGAATTTTGTCTGACATGAAACAGGAAGCACACAATTTTATATAGGTTTAACATTTAAGCTATGCCCACCTTACTGACGTGATATGTCACAGGGCATCTACATCACTTTTAGCTTACAGTCTATTATTCATAAAGCTGTTGATGCTGTATATTTAAAAAAAAAAACTTTTCCTCTAGATACAATACGGCCTTGCTATCCAGCTGGTCAGACATAATGTCTTTCTTTAAAGTTACTTCTTCAAGGTTTCATATCAGTTCAAATACAATAGCAGCTTCAGTCTTTTAATACACGCCTTTGTTCTCTGTTATACTTTCTCACACAGCTGCGTGCTATCTCAGTAACACATATACAAGGCCAAATCATTCCAACAGGAAAGAGCAGAAGATTTCATTATTTCACACATTTAATTTCCTGACCCAGCAGATAATCACTTGTGAAAAGCATAAACATTAAAACTTGCTAAGCTAGCATTCTGCCAGGGTCAAAGATCAGCCTTGCTTCAAGCCACACTGCAGTTTCAAAACTACTTACATTTACACATGAATTAATCCTTACTGTTATATGATTAATAGAATAAAATGCATTATATACTACTTTGCTTTTAAACTAGCATTTCTCATATATTCAAATACACATTTTTCTAACATTTCCCCCCCTATTAATACTTTTTATTCTATTTTGAAGTATGCATAGTGTCATTTCATCTCTTAGCCTTTTCCACTTAGGATTTTTAGCTAGGTGAGTCATTCAATCTATACTTCAGAAAAAATGTCATCTGAGATCAATCTTTCAATCTCAATATCTTGGTACAAAGTTTCAGTAACAGATACATCAATAAAATCTTTGATTAATCTTTTCATGCAGGGAATTCCACAGCAAACACAGGAGTATACCCACACAAATGGCAATCAGAATATTCATTAGGATGGAACCCCACCCCCCAAATAGATTCTGAAAAAGTCCGTCAGTGGGTTTGGGCCTGGTTCAGTCATGGCTGATACTTGCTGAATTACCTCTAGGTGGTTATTGATCTCATGACGATTGTCAGGAATATAAGCACAGCATTCTTCATTGATAAGCACCCACATACCACCTTTCGCCGCTAGGGTGAAGTCAAGAGCCATTCGATTTTGTAGCACAACAGTTCTCATTGCATTCAGTTCATCAGTCACCAGTTCTAGGGCGGAAAAGTTGCATTACTCATTACTGAGAAGTTTTGACAACTTCCTCAGCTCCCAGATCGATTTGACTGCTCCATAGGCTGGGAATATCCCTGCCCAGGATATAACACTGTCACTCAAGTCCATATGAGTCAATTCGCTTTTGTCTTTTACTGAATTGTGGCCTTTCCAGCCAGCTTCGATCTTTCCAACTGGATTCACAGGTTTTTCAACTGGACCTTCGGGTTTTCGGGCTGCTTCTCTCACGTTTCGTATCTTACCCAAAGGTAATTCTGTAGTATGTCTTATTGCCGGAACCAAATAACCCAAAAAACAACTGCCGGACCAATTCTCAGGTAACCATTTATATGCCTTTTTCCCACAAATAGAATAACAGTTTTCTACTTTAGTACTAATACGCATCAGCCCTGCATGAAACATTTTCTGATCTATAACTGACAATTGTTTAAACAAAACTGGATTTTTGCAAATGTCATTCATAGTTGTTTTCAATGAGTTCAAATACGAGTCATAATTAGTATTGCAAAAAGTATTGCCATTACCATTCTTAATATAACATCGGTAAGATATGGTTATATTACAATTGCTCCAGCCCACCTGGAGGATGTCATTTTTATAGAAACATACAACTCCTTTTTTGTGTGACAGGTAAGAATAAAGCTATTTTGTCCTGTGATCTCACAGTTCCTGTATCGAAAAGTAAATTCTCCCAAGTCTCATTTATCCCCAAAGGGACAGCGGACATTATCAGTCCTCCATATGCTGTTGGTATAGCTGTACAAACCCAGCAATTTGAAATGTTCATAGTCGCTGCATATACATGTTTCATGGCTAGGTATGTGTTAAAATTTGGATGCCAGTCTATAGACGTTTCATCACGCCTTCCCACTTTTGCTTGTGTGGTTGTGTGTAGGATAAACCACAACAAGAGGAAAATTGTCACAATTACAGTCAATAAATGTACACTCAACAAAATGATTATGCAGCATCTCTGGGGTTGTTCTAAATTTCTATTTGCTTTGTTTTTAGCCATCTCAGTCTGGTTTTGTATCAGTCACAAAGTTTTTATCAAGTTGAAAGTTCTTTACCGGTTTACAATGCGCCAAATGAACCCAGGACATCCTCTCGGCCACTCTAACTGCAGTAGGCATTGCCAACAGAACCTGGTACGGTCCCTCCCACTTTGGACTCACCCAATTCTTCCTCTTCATCACTTTCAGCCAAACCCACGATCCTGGGGCCAAGACTGCTTCCACCGGTCTGGTCTGTTCCTTATCTGAAAAAGAGTTAAACTGCAAAACAGATTTATTTGTTAACAGTTTCCTCATATAACTAGCTAATGAACTGTCAGCCTCTTGTTCTGCAGGCATGAGAGCTTTCCACTGAGGCACATAATATGTTCTCCCAGAAACCATTTCAAAGGGAGTCAAACCCTTTACATTTGGAACCGTTCTCATACTCAGCAGTGCTAAAGGCAGACAGTATATCCAATTCTTTTGGGTTTCCTCTACTAGCTTCCTAAGTTTGCTTTTTAGGGTACCATTGTACCCTTCCACCAGTCCTGCTGACTGTGGGTGGTAGGCACAATGGTTCTTTAAGGAGATACCAAAAAATCTACCAAGTTGGTGGATTGTCTGGTTTACAAAATGTGTGCCATTGTCACTATAAATCCTTTCCGGAATGCCAAATCTAGGGATTACTTCTTTTATCAGGGCTTTCGCCACTGTTGCTGCATCCGGATTTTTGGTCAGAAAAGCTTCTACCCATTTAGAAAACATGTCTACAATAACTAAACAAAACTTTTTCCCTTCACATTTATTCAACTCTATGAAATCCATACAAATAGTATGGAACGGGTATGGTGGTATAGGAAAACTTCCTTGCTTGGTTTTAAATGCTCCTTGTGCATGGTGCTTGTTACAAGTATGACAAGCTGCACAAAATTTTTTTGTGTAGTTTGTGTATCCATATGTTTGGAATATTCGGTTTACTAACTGTACCATCCCCCCTGTTGAGACATGGCACTGCCCATGGCTCAACAAAGCTGCATATCTAAATAAATTAGACAGCAATATCGGTTTTCTTTCTTTGGAAATGTACAGTCCATTCTCAAGAATTGCACCTCGTTTTACCCATTTTTGTTTTTCTGCTTTTGTAGTAAGCATCTGCATTGTTTTTAACATGTCTAAATCTAAAATCTCACAGGGTTGTAATTCCTCATTTAAAAGTAAAGTTTCTGAGTCTGAGGCTGCTTGCTTTGCAGCTGCATCAGCTCGTGCATTGCCTTTTGAAATCTTATCCTGCTGTTTTGTATGAGCTACACATTTACAAATAGCTACTTTGGTAGGTAACTGAATAGATTCTAATAACTCCAAAATAAATTGTGCATGATTAATAGGCTTTCCACTAGATGTTATCATTCCTCTATTCTTCCATTGTTGTGCAAATACATGTACTGTAGAAAGAGCATACTGACTATCAGTATATATGTTCACACACTTGTTTTTTGCTAAAGTACATGCCCTCGTCAAAGCTATCAATTCTGCTGCTTGTGCAGATAAGTTGTGTGGTAAGGATTGAGCTTCTAAAATTTCAGTGTCTGTAACTACTGCATACCCTACCAGATTCTTCCCTGTAGGACCCCTTCTGCATGAGCCGTCCACGTAATATGTCACCTCGGCATTATCCAAGGGCATATCTGTGAGATCCTGTCTAGGTAAAGCTAACTGTTCAATTTCCTGCAGGCAGCTGTGTGGTGTGCCATCCACAGGAGTTGGAAGTAATGTTGATGGATTTAATGTCGTACATCATTCAATTGTCGTATGAGGTTGGCTCAGCAGTATAGTCATACATGTAAGGTGTCTAGCAGGGGAAAGGTATGCCACTTTTTCTTGCAGTAAAATTATAGCAACTGCATGAGGCACTCTCAATGTGAGAGGGTGGAATAACACCACTGAGGCCGAAGCCTGTACTGCCATTGCAGCTGCAACTACTGCCTGTACACAGTGAGGCAAAGATCGCGCCACTGGGTCTAA
This sequence comes from Protopterus annectens, assembly GCF_019279795.1. Lineage (NCBI taxonomy): Eukaryota > Metazoa > Chordata > Ceratodontiformes > Protopteridae > Protopterus > Protopterus annectens. The sequence goes on from NC_056751.1 coordinate 542,894,698, forward strand.
CTGTGATGAATAATAGGCTATGGGGCGTTGCTTATCCCCATGTTGTTGCGTCAATACTGACGTCATATATCCTTGCTTACAATCTACTGTCTGAAAAAAATGTTTATGATAATTTGGAAGTCCTAAAACTAATGAAGAAGCTATCAACTGCTTCAACCTGCAGAAAGCCGTTTCTGCTTCGGGTGTCCATTGTAAGATATCTTGTGCTGCCATTGGTGTCTTATATATCAAGTCAGTCAGTGGAGCAGTTTCCAAAGCAGAATTTGGTATCCAGCTCCGACAAAAATTAGTTGTACCTAAGAAAGACATAATTTCCTTCTTGGTTGCTGGTTTAGGTGCTTGCAAAATTGCTGTTTTTCTTTCCTCATCTAGTATTCTACCTTCATTGGATATTACATATCCCAAGTATCTAACTTGTTTTCTCCAAAGTTGTAACTTACTTTTGTTTACTTTGTGTCCTTGTGTTGCTAAAAATTTCAGTAATGCTACAGTATCCTCCCTGCACTGTTGCTGGGTGGGGGCTGCTAGCAAGATGTCATCTACGTAAAGTTAAATTTGACTACCTCCCGTTGGGGTAAACCCTGCCAGGTTGCTAGCCATTTCTTGTGCAAATATTGTTGGACTCTCACAATATCCCTGTGGTAGTCGAGTATATGTATACCTTTTACCCTGAAATGTAAATGCAAACCAATATTGACTATCAGGATGTATAGGTATTGAAAAGAAAGCATTGCTAATATCTACCACAGAGAAATATTTCTGTTGCGGTTCTAAATCGTTTAACAAAGTATGTGGGTCTGGCACCGTAGGTGCTCTAGGTATTACTGCATTATTTACAGCTTGTAAATCTTGTACCATCTGTCATTCCCCGTTTGCTTTTTTAACAGGAAATAGGGGTGTATTACATGGTGACTCAGGAGATTCTACCAGTACTCCTTCTTTGAGTAATGCTGCTATTATAGGCTTAATTCCTATTTATGCATCCTTTCTCAAAGGGTATTGTCTTTTCTGTGGTCTAAAAGCTGACTTTTGGTAATTGTAACTGGTCCTGCTGTTCGAATAAGTCCTACATCTGACTTGCCTGTTGACCAAAGAGTTGTTGGAATTTCACATAAAGCCTTTTCTTCTTCTTCTAATAAGAATGCTAATTAGCTGTCCTCGCTAGATTGCAAGTGTACAGCTGGATGTGTCTGTGTCAACCAATTCAGTTTTTGTTTTTGTATCCCTTGTTTTGATAGTTCTAAATCAGTCTGTTTCTCCCATCTTGTTACTTTTTCTCCTAAGTCTGCCCATTTGACACTTTTGTTCTTTGTCAAGCTGACATGTGGTAACTGATTTGATCTATACAATGCAAGGAATTCTTGAGGTAACGAACAGCTAACTACACTGTTCCCCTCAGTATCCCAGTACAAAGTATGCAAAACCAATCTAGTTGCACGATTTCTAAACAATTCTTGCTCATGCTCTCTATCAGGTCCTGGTGTAGTACAGTAGTATAGAGTACAGTGTAACAAATGCTGTCGATCAGTGTCAAGGGAGGGGGCTTTACTGATGGCTACATTCATCAGTTCCTCGGTTACTGCCCTTGGACTAGTCGTGACTAGGTCCTGGCTGTACCAGTAAAATGTTTCACCCTCCGATCGCACTACAAAGGTATCCATTTGTCTCTGTGCCTCCATACCTTGTACAGTTGGAACTACTGCTATGCCAAATATCTGCATAAGGTCCCTGCCCAATAGGTTTACTGGACACTTTGCAGAAACAACAATTTTACTTCTCTGGGTCATACCTGAAACAGGGTCAGTTATTGCTATATCATGGGAAAGTGGTTCCCTGTATAGCTGTCCATTTGCGGCTTTTACTAGTATATAATCAGGTGATTCTGAATGTTCTGGTAACTTGGAGGGGTGTATCAAAGTCTGTGATGCTCCTGAGTCACACAGGAATTTGACTTCCCTTCCCTCCACCAGAAGTGTAACTTCCAGTTTTGTATCTGCTAAGTAGAGCTCTAATCTCAATAATGCTAAGTCCAAAATTTCACTTTCTTCATTCTCCATATCTACTTGCACTTCCTCTACTCCTTCTATCACATTTACATTTGTTTTTTGTTTATTAACTTTTCCTGATGATTTCTGACTTTCACATGATGAATCTTCACTATCATATAGTCCTCATCTCCCTTATCTTCTGTAATTACCTTTTTGTTTTGCCTACAATCCCTTGCTAGATGTCCCTTTTTCCCGCACTTGAAGCACTCACCTCTCTTTTTTCTTTCTTCAAAATCTTCTGATTGTTTGTCAGACTGTTTGTTTCCCTGGGCATTCTTCTTGCCCTTTTTACCTGACTGTAATACAAATACTTCAGCTCCGTCTTCAGCAGTGAAGACTTGCGCCTTCTTTTTCTTTTTACTATTAAAATGTCTTTCAGCATGTCTAGCATATTCAAGTAAGGCTTGTAGCCTCCCTGTTCAATGGTCTATCATATGCTTCGTAATGAAGCTACTAATAGGTGCAATGCAACCTTTCAAAATTGCATTTTTTAATTGTTGTTCATATGGGGAATCATTCGTTTGGTTCTCAGGAACCGACATACCGCTATGATTATTAAAACATTCTAATAATCTAGCATAGTACCCATCTATTGTCTCATTTTCCTGTTGTATGCATTGATTAATGCAAGTCCAGTCTGCTCTAGGTTTCCATTTCTCAGAGATTCGGTCTGTCAGACCTTTCACTCTGTTGTCTAATTCCGCGTCACTATGTGGGAGTGGTCTAAGCTCTGCATTACGAGGATTCCAGGTGCCACAAATCATGTGCCAATCTGGACCTATAATTTGTCTTACTACTTTTTCTACTTCTTCCCCATTCAAATGGTAACTCAATCTCATGCCTTGTAAATCTTCTAAAAATTTCGTAAAATTAACTTTCGGATGGGGGATTTCCTCAGTAGCCTTCCGGATATCTTCCGGTGTCCATGGTCTATATACTAAGAGTGTTGGGTCCTGCCCTTCCTGTCCTGCCTGAGGATTTGGAACTTCTATAAGTGGGCATATTTCTTCCTCACTCTCATCCTGTAGATTTCTCTCTATTTGGTATGATTCTGTGTCCTTATGTGTTTTACATGTTTGGGACCTAGTTTCAATAGGATCTCTAACAAATGGTTGTGGTCTTGCTGAAACTTCAGGATAACGCGGAGGCGGACCAGCCTGTCCACTCGCTTCATATCCTGAAAAGGGTAAGGGAGGGGGCAAGGGAGGAGGAGCTGTCGCTATTACCAAGTTATTATCCTCTTTGTCTAGAAATAATGTTTTTGAATTTTTCAGCTTCTGCTATCTACGATTTGCTTCCTCAATCCACCTGTGTGCCTGAGGAATGCCCAATTGGCGTTGCTTTTTTGCCTGACCTCCCACATCAGATTTAAGCTGTTTAAGGAGTTTCACTAATGAAGTTTTATCTAGTTTACCATCAAATTCATATTTACTAACCCATTTCGTATAATACCTAACGTTATCAGAACGTTGTAATTGCATGTATTTTGCATCTTCGGTTAGGGGTGGATCTTGCGATGTTTTAGTGCACTGATTACCCATGTCAAAGAAAATGTTACATAACCCTTTTTTATCCCGTGATATCAAGTTCTCAGTTCCTGTTCACAGTTTATCTAGAATAACTGCCTACCTTATTCTGTTACCCTGATCTATGACCAAATATACAGTACTTCCTTTTGTCCCTGATCTGCAAAACAAATCTTGACAACAATATACTGTAACCTAGTCCCTGATCTAAAACAGAAAAAAGGCAAATTCTTCCTACCTGGGCCTCCGGTATTGAGAAAGTCCAAGTTCCGCTTTTCGGCCACAGATCAGAAAGTGGCCAGCCTCTTTACACAACAATTCAGTCGGAGGTCTTTTCACTCAAGAAGAACCATTTCGGTAACTTCTACTGCACAGTATTCGACCACCGATACGCTCTGATCTGCGGCTTACCAAGGGAATTCCGTCTACGAAGGACCAAACTGTTAAATAAAATAAGATTTCAATACACAGGAGGTTCAGGTTAAAAAGTTTACTAGTGTACACCAGGAGGCAAAAAACGTACAAGTACAGAATTTTGTCTGACATGAAACAGGAAGCACACAATTTTATATAGGTTTAACATTTAAGCTATGCCCACCTTACTGACGTGATATGTCACAGGGCATCTACATCACTTTTAGCTTACAGTCTGTTATTCATAAAGCTGTTGATGCTGTATATTTAAAAAAAAAACTTTTCCTCTAGATACAATACGGCCTTGCTATCCAGCTGGTCAGACATAATGTCTTTCTTTAAAGTTACTTCTTCAAGGTTTCATATCAGTTCAAATACAATAGCAGCTTCAGTCTTTTAATACACGCCTTTGTTCTCTGTTATACTTTCTCACACAGCGTGCTATCTCAGTAACACATATACAAGGCCAAATCATTCCAACAGGAAAGAGCAGAAGATTTCATTATTTCACACATTTAATTTCCTGACCCAGCAGATAATCACTTGTGAAAAGCATAAACATTAAAACTTGCTAAGCTAGCATTCTGCCAGGGTCAAAGATCAGCCTTGCTTCAAGCCACACTGCAGTTTCAAAACTACTTACATTTACACATGAATTAATCCTTACTGTTATATGATTAATAGAATAAAATGCATTATATACTACTTTGCTTTTAAACTAGCATTTCTCATATATTCAAATACACATTTTTATAACAAGTGCTTAAACCAGAACTAAGACACTTTCAGAATAACAGACACAATGAGTCTTCAACCAGCAATTTCCAGCGTAGAAGAGTGTAAGAGAAAATCCGATATTCTAATAATAAATCATAACATAAGAAGCATCCATAACAAAACCACTGAGCTCCCTGCAACCATACATTATACTTTGATATCATCATCCTCACAGAAACATGGCTTAAACCACACATAAAATGAAGAAATACTTCCCCCCAGTTATAGCATACTACAAAAAGACCATACAGCTACAAGAGGAGGTGCAGTCACTCTCCTTTATCAGAACAACATCAATGTTGAACTATTTAACATAGAAATCCCTGCATTTAATAATGCAGAGATCCTACTTGCAAAGGTAACACTAAATACACCAAAACAGCTAAATATCTTAGGATCATATATCCCTCCAGGAGATAATATCAAAACCCTAGAATCTCTTCTCCCATGGACATCAGAAACCCTCCCCCATGAAACCGTTATACTAGGCGACTTCAGTATTGATTGGAACTCATTTAAATCATCCCACCCCTCAAATCATATTTTATGGATTCTCACAGCTTATACAAACCCCTACTAGGGCAGACAAAACCTCAAAAAATGAATAAATACTAGAATGGATTCTCACCAATCACCTATCTTCCACCCATAATTTTGGTACACTACCTGACATTTTAAGCAACCACCTCCCAACCTTCTTCATCAGAGACCAAACTAAACTCACTAGAACTAGCTCTGTTAAACCCATCAGATATATTAAAAACTTCGGGGCTGACAACCTTAATACAGCCCTTAAACACTCTAACTGGTCCCCTCTTTTAAAACTTCCTTTAGATGAAGCAGTTGAGTATTTCAACACTATCTTCTTAGGCCTTTTCAACCAACTTACTCCACTAAGACAGGTCCGCACTAAAACCATCTATGTCCATGGCTTACCAAGAGCACTAGGCAACTTATGAAACAAAGGGACAAAGCACGGGGCACCTGGTGCAAAAACAAAATTACTCCTAATGGGCAAACATTCTTACAACTGAGAAACACTGTAAAAAGACAAATCAAACTAGACAAACAAAAATACTATAGTGACATTTAAACAAAGCATACCAACCCACAAAAGTTCTGGGCTGCTTTAAACAGTATTCTCCAACCAGGTAAATCACCATCTCCTCATCCAGACATAGACACCACCTCTATAAACACAGCCACCCAATTCAATGAGTTCTTTACCAACTCTATATTAAAGCTATCAATAGACCTCCACTCCTCAACCCTCGCTATACTATATAACCCATCAAATAATGCTTACTCCTTCACCCTTCAACCTGTACCAACTTGCGCAATCTATAGACACATAACCAAACTTAAACCAATACCTTAGCAGTAGACAAACTATCTGCCAAATTCCTACAAATAGCTGCCAAAACCATTTCCTACAAAGTCTTTATAATCATTAACAGATAAATCTCAGAACAAAAGGAGCCACTTCTCTGGAAAATCTCCTACATTATACCAAATCACAAAGGGGGCAACTCCACTGACCTAACAAACTACTGCCCTATAGCTATACTTTCCCCCTGGCTAAAATAATGGAAAAATGTATCCATACCCAGGTCCTAACACATCTCCTCTCCAACAATCTTCTTGCTGAAACTCAACACGGTTTCCACCCCAACCATAGCACTACCACTGCACTCATCCATTTTAGTAACCTAGTAAATATGCAACGCAACAGCAGCCAACTAATGTCTGCAGTTTTCCTTGACTTATCAAAGGCGTTTGATACAGTCTCCCAAACAAAGCTAATAACATCACTCTCAGAATTAAAACTAACTACCCCCACACTATTATGGTTTGAGGACTATCTCTCCCAACGCCAACAAGCTGTTCAGTGGAAAAACTCCCTTTCCCCTCTACTTCCTGTAAAACTGGGAGTACCCCAAGGATCAATCCTCTGACCCCTACTTTTCACTATATTTACAAATAATCTTCAGAAAGCTACCCCTCTAGCAAACCTGGTTCAATACGCTGATGACTCCACCTTAATCTGCTCTGCCCCCACCCTCCAACTACTTCAAATCAATACCCAAGAAGCCTTTACATCCATCAAAATCTGGCTAACAAACTCCCTGCTAATACTAAATCCTAAAGAGACCCAACTTATGCTCTTTCATCCTTCCAAAGCAGCAGCACCTACTCCCCTATTCTCTGTTTCTGCATTAGATAATACCCCTATCTCCCCCGTTACACAAACCAAATTGCTAGATTCATTATTGACAATAATATGAAATTTGACAAACACATAGGTCATACAATAACCAAAATCAACAAATAACTAGGTACTCTTTACAGATGTAAAAACTTCCTAGCCAGCAACAGTAAAGTTACCCTAGTTCATACTCTCTATCTTACTGTATGATTCTCCTGTCCTAATTAATCTAAACACGAGCCATTTAAACAAGATACCAGTATGCTAGTACAAAACAGCAAAATTCACCACAAACTCCTCCTACCGGACCCACCACTGTCAGGCCTTAAAACAGCTTTCCTGGCTTAAACTCCCAAACACCTTAGCTCTAAACCAACTTCTTCTAGCTCACCAAATACTTTACCAACTTGACAAAACTCCAGCCTTACAAGACCTGATCACCCTCTATTCCAACAACCGAGAACTTAGATTCGCTAACAAGGCACTAATAGCAATTTCCAAAAGCCATTACATCTCTGGTGACTCTCTATTCTAGCAACATTGGCAAGACTTGGAACTCACTGCCACTACAAATCAGGGTGCAACCTAATAAAACCATCTACAAAAAACAGCTTATTTCCCACCTAAACAACTCCTGGGCATGCAACTGCCTAGCACCTGGCTGACATATTCTAACTCCTTTCCCCTACCCACTATCCAACCTCTTTAAAACTCCCACAGATGCACTATATATTATCACATGTTACTTGTAACTGCCTAGCACCTGGCTGACATATTCTAACTCCTTTCCCCTACCCACTATCCAACCTCTTTAAAACTCCCACAGATGCACTATATATTATCACACGTTACTTGTAACTGCCTAGCACCTGGCTGACATGTTCTAACTCCTTTCCCCTACCCACTATCCAACCTTTTTGAAACTCCCACAGATGCACTATATATTATCACACATTACTTGTAACTGCCTAGCACCAAGCTGACATATTCTAACTCCTTTCCCCTACCCACTATTCAACCTCTTTAAAACTCCCACAGATGCACTATATATTATCACACGTTACTTGTAACTGCCTAGCACCTGGCTGACATATTCTAACTCCTTTCCCCTACCCACTATCCAACCTCTTTAAAACTCCCACAGATGCACTATATATTATCACACGTTCCTTAACCATCTCACTACCGCCTCCTCCCCACTGCCCCATCTATACTCACTAACTCTCCCATAGACTAAGTTGAAAAACTTTCCTTTAAAATGTCAATGCACCTCATATGAACTTGTCTATATTCTCCTCCTTATTTAGTTTTTCCTTGTCTTATCTTCAGTACATCTTCCAGATTATTTCTGCTAAACATACTGTATGAACGACCATCAAATATTACTACCTTCTATACTTTTAATTGTATGTCTAAACCACTATGCTTATGTAAATATCTTCTGCAATCATGTTATTGTTTGCTATATTTTTATAACTGAATGTGCAAATATCCTATGTATAGTATGTTAGCAATTGTGCTGGAGCTTTTCTCCCCAGGCCTCCACTGAAAATGGACAGCTCTCTCCAGTTGGACCTCCCAGGTAAACAAATATAAAATAAAATAAAATAAATAAAATAAAGTGTAGGCTATCCTGTGCTGCCACAAGAGTTTAGACAAGGAATCCTCCTAATGTAAAGTAACTGCTTTGGAACCCAAGTGCTTTAACTAGACTAGAGATACTTAGAATAACAGGCACAATAAGCCTTCACCAGAAATTCCCAGCTTAGAAGGGTGTAGGCCAGACTCTCCTTCTACAAGAGTCTAGACCACTACCCTCCTAATGTAAAATAGCTTGTTTGGAGCCCAAGTGCTTAAACCATAACTAAGACACTTTCAGAATAACAGACGCAATGAGCCTTCAACCAGCAACAGTAAATTCTTCAATGCATGGTCTGTCTCTTCGGTCTGTTTGACATTCAGGGGACTGTGACCCTTGGTTTAGACATTCAAAGTGTGATGTTTGGTATAACTTTGTGGTACTTGTTGGTTAGTGCCAAAACAGCCTTGAATTTCCTCTATGTGGTAGGCATGGACCGATTATGTATAGCCGCTATCTTTTCTCTTTCTGGTCTTTTATTATCCTCGTTTCTATCATGTACCTTAAATACCAGACATCATCCATACCCAATTTACACTTAGCTGACTTAATCAGCTTGTCTCAAGTAACTTAGAACAGCTTGGACTTGACAAGATTGCATCTGCTTCTCTAAAGTAAAAGCCAGTACCAAAGGGCTCTAGCTGACCATATTTGCAGATGGCTATACATTATAAGCAGTCATTGAACCTCCAAATGAATTAGACACCTTGCAGGAAGGTTTGTCCCAAGCAAATAACTGGTGCTAGAATCATGGACTAAAACTAAATGCCAAAATATGCATCATCTTATCCTTTGGGAAGTTGTCTACACCAGGGAATTACCACATTGACCATCTGGCCCTAAGACTTGACCCAGCTATTTTGGATTTGGGAACTTATGTGGCCAGTGAGATAACTTTCAAATGACATGCGCATTGTCATAAGAAAGTCCTTCTATACTGCACAGCTTATAAACAAAGGGATTTCTTTTAGATCTGGAGATGTCATTGCCCCCCTTTACTTAGCCCTCATTAGGCCAGTCTTTGAGTATAATGGCCCTTTGGGATTTATCTGTCCAGACATATACAACAACTGCAATGCCCACAGAGATAACGTACTAAAAGAATACAAGGCCTAAACAATATGTCCTACATGGACCATCTTTCAGACTGCTAACAGGTGAACTGTGTCTGGCCCACAAGGCATCCTACTGTACATCAGCAAGTCAGATGACATCAGAAAGTCTCAATCCAGGGATCTAAATCTCTTCTGTAACATCAGCTAAACAGTTTGGAAGGAGAGGTATATCTCACAGAGGATACAACTGCTCTGGAACAGACTCCCCAGTCCCCAGCTATGTAAAAAAAGCTTGTCCTTGTCCACATTCAAGTACAGCTTGGATCTATGGATGGCTATTGAAAATTTACCCCAGGACTGCCCCCTGTACTAATACTAATGGACAGAGGCAGCTACTAAATGCTTTAGCCCATGCATGGATCCCCTGAAATTATCTCTGCTATGATCCCAGTTATTCTCACTAGGGGTAATATATAATTAATGACCATGGGATGGGTAAGGCCAAGCAAATACCAAATAGGATAGGTTATTTCAACCACAAAAGAGAAATTGGATAGGCGTAAAATTACCCACAAGGGCAACTAGGCTATTACAGACCTATGAACCTATGAACCTAGTCCTCAAATAGACAACCAATCCTTTGTCCCAAAGAGATAGGCATTAATAGACAAAAGTACTGAAATCTGCTCACCTAAAGTTAATTGCACTAAAACCTGGGCTATAAAAGAAAAAGTAAATGAGTCTGTAGAATATGAAAAGAGACTGGCAGATGTTTTTGAGGCTTTTTTGGCCATGAAAAACCAGTGTCTAAAGCAGTTAAGTCAGGTGTTATGTCAGCTTTCATAGAAGGGCTTCTTCCTCAAGTAGCCAAATAAATAATGAAAGTCTGCTTTAACTTGCACAGTCTAGACTTACATGATACCATAGAGACACAACAATGCTACTCTGATTTGGTTACAAAACTAAAGAAAACAAAATATAAAAGGCATTGACTTTCAGCTACAATACCAAGTGCTAGGCCACGGTCATGAATTAGAGAAAATAATCAAATGAGAAGTTTCATCAGACAGCAGCACTATTCAACAGGTATGCTTTAATTGTTCAAAGTCCTGCCACTGGCACTGGCAAATGAGTGGCCTTATTTGGAAGGCCAAAATTCCTTTCCACAGATAAATCCATTTAAACAAGTACCTCTTCTACCACAGCAGTATTCAGCTGGACTTCCCCTAAAACAGCCACTTGTATGGACAACTGCATGAAAGTCTAGGACAAGAAATGCAGCAATTTCCCTTAATACCAATAAATCAAGAAGGCCTTTCATGGATATACAGTCTAACTCAAAGATCCTTCCCAGTAACTACTGGGTCTGTAACTTTTGAGTAGGTAAGTAAAGCTGGGATGTACTATTTATTGCAATCCAGATGGACTCTTTCTCAATATTCCTAACTCACTATATAATGTCTCAATTATTGACAGCACAGAGGAGGATCTGTTTTCTTGTAAGTTGAATCTTTCTTTACTCTCATAATGCAAAAAAGAAAAATAGATTCTTAAGCAAATCCCTAAATATGTATGCACCACTCATGGAAATGATGTAGGCTGTATTAAAGATGCAGAGCTTGTTCATATTACAGTAAATTCAAATGGCCAGCTACTGCAGTATTATCTCTCAGATCAGGCAGAAATGAGGATTGAACCAGTAATAAAAGTACTATAACAGCAGGGAAGCAAAGTGCCAACAAGAAGTCCCTATAATACACCTTATTGCCAGAAAAGAAACTAGGCAAGGATGCTTACTGACCTGTCCAATACTTGTATGTCATAAATGAGGTGGTTATACCAACCTTCTCTACCCCAATGTCCAGACAGTCAATATCTGTTTGTATTTGCTTATAGGGAAAAACAGTACTCTTTGACTTGGTTACCTCAGGGTTATACTCTTTGACTTGGTTACCTCAGGGTTATACTCTTTGACTTAGTTACCTCAGGGGTATACTCTTTGACTTGGTTACCTCAGGGTTATACTCTTTGACTTGGTTACCTCAGGGTTATACTCTTTGACTTGGTTACCTCAGGGGTATATAATGCTTCCTACTCTTTTTTTCTCCAGGAAATGTGGCATCAGCTGATAAGGTCCAGTTGCCTAAGGGATCAACTTTAGTTTGGTTTCTAGATTCGCAAATCCAAACAGAGCAATTGTAAAAGAAAGGCTCGACTCCTTTGTACCACACAACACAGTTTATTCCACAAAAAGACTCCTAAATCACCAAACACATAAACACTATTCACAATACCCTGCTTTTTCATTTCAAATGACTTCCTCTTTGTGGAATAAACTGTGTTGTGTGGTACAAAGGAGTCGAGCACTTCTTTTACAATTGCTCTGTTTGGATTTGTGTTGGTTGGACTATTTGGGCAATTGGTGTCCATTTCTTAATTTTTTACTTTCGGTTTCTAGATTACTTGCTAGTAGTTTCCCTTTCTATGCCAGCCTACAAAGTACAATTAACTTATTAAAATCTCAAACATAACAGGGATTCAAAATAAACAAAAACATGCTACAGCTAAGTTCAATACTTGGAACGTTTTCTTTAGGCAGGGACTAGAGAGATATTACCATACAGGATACAGACAATAATACAGGTTGCTCAAGCAACCATCTTGAGACAGTAGGGGGATTTCTTAGGCTTAACGTGATACAGTAGAGAATGGATTTTAAGTTATGCAGACTTAATACTTTAATGCAATTATTAAGAAAAGGTATCAGAACCATTACCGTGGGATAGCGAGTGTGAAAAATCATTCTTTGATTTAAAATTAGAGCTTTCTAATGCTCCTACTCTAGGATTACCTGATTGTATAACAAAATAGTTTTCTTCTACAGTGAAAGTAACAGGACTGCTCTTAGACTTTAAGGTTATTTTAGTTCTACATTAGATCCTGTTGCAGCTGTATATCCCCAGTGTTTAAGGCAGCTACTGTGGCATCAGCACTTACCATGGGACATGACACTTTCCTTGTAATACTCACTGCCAATCTTTTTTTCCAGATTAACTAAGTATGAAATCAATTTACTGAATAATCCTTCTTTCAGAATTGTAAGATGCACAAACTCTGCCACTTTAATTCCTACTGAAGAATATGGAGACCCTCATGACTGTAATTCTGTTGTTGACACTTTGCTTTTTTCTTGACCTGATTTGCAAGATACACCACTGGGAAATTCATATCTTGTGCTGCTTGTAGATGGATCCTGCATTTGGAGAGAAAACAGGACTAGCGGCACCATTTTCACTGTGCACAGTATGCAATATTATTTTCACTGGAACTTGTGAAGGAGCCATTTCTACTCAGATGTCAGAACTTGCTCCCTGAGCTATGGGATCCCGAACAGTGACAAATAAATCTATTAATATATATGTGGATTTTTTTTTTTGCACCAACAAGGTTAATTTTTATTTTAGATAAGTTTTTTTTTTTTTTTTTTAACAAGATACATCATTATTGAATTATCACTTATGGCATAGGTATTCATGCAGTTATATAACTGAAAACAAACCATATTGACATATTTTTAGTTAGAAACATTATACATCACTTATAATCTTCTGAAGAGTCATTCTCATTCAAACACTATATAGCTCATTCAATTCCTACCTTCTTTTAAACCTCATTCCACCTCCAAAACATTATTTTGCATGTAATATTCCCACAATTAATACATACATGGGTTCTTGCTATACATTTGGTGTGGGCAATGATTTATGACCCATTTGGAAGGAGAGTGATTACCTTACTTCTGCAAGAGACTTATTAAAAATCATATTAGTAAATTATCTTCTTTATTCTTTATTATTATTCAGTTATACATTGTGCCACGCATCAAACAGCGACATAAAAAAAAAAAAAAAAAAAGCAAAAGGAAATTGATTAGTTGAAACAGTGGCAAATCATGCTGCATTGCTATCTCCATCCAGACTAAATTTTTAATTTTTTTGCAGCCAGTAAATATTTTACCCAATTCTGTTTCTAAATCAAGTGGACTCTTCAAAATAATCCAAATTGATATAGTTGGATTTCTCATGTTCTGTAGAATCATTGGAAAGCCACACTAATGGCAGGTTAGTAAGCACCAAATGGTATTTTATTACATTTGATAATGGCTTGCCATTTGCCTGGATATAATGGGAAAATTCTTTGTTAGGAAACACTTCTGTTTATTGGGACACACCTTGGCTGTCTGAGGCAGTTTAGCCTTTGTAAATAGCTGAGAAATATGTCTTGGATATCACTTGTGCCTACACAGAGTCTTCTAAGCCATGAGACCCTTAGTGTGAGTTCAAATGGATTTCATAGAATTGCCACATATGGCATGTATAAATATGGCCAAGTGATTGTTGGTGTATTTTCTGGTTAGCCAGAAGTGTATTTATGTGCCCAAAATGATGCAATTACTGTAGCAAAACAACATTTAAAAGATTTATTTATGTATTCTTTTTGACTGGATTAATCCCACAAGGCTAGTAGGTTCTTTTCAAGGGAAATACAATGTGGTATTTATACTACTATAGGAAATTTGGCCAGGGCATCAGGAAAATTCCCCTATCCATCATTGTTGTAAGTGGGAACTATTTTGAAGGAACACTTCCTGTTTCCATTTCGGGTGCAGAGGTATCCCAGAGAAACAAGGAGGCAGATGGAGAGAGAAGGGTTGGGAGGGTGGCCTAATGGTTAAGGTGTTTGTCTTACAAACACAAGGTGCAGGGTTTGAGTCTCACAAGGGATAATTGGCTAGGCTTAAAATGGCTCACAAGGGCAGTTGGCTTAGTACTAATCTATGAACCTATGAACCTATGAAGAAGGAGATGATGGAGTGGTGAAAAAAATGAAGGAGAAAGCAAATATCGAGACCGGAGAATGTTTGCAGGATTCTGAGGAAATGTTTCAAAGAAACCTGTTTGATGGAGATGAGTCAGCAAATGATGGATGTGTAATTACAACCCTCCAGTCAGGAGGGTTGTGGGATGATCTACTTAAAGAAATGGTGGTGTGGACTGAGCCAGAAAATGAAGGAGATGTTTTCCAGGGGGACAACATGGAAAAAATACAAAAGGAAGATGGAGAGACAATTCTGAAGAATAGCAGTGAGATGGAAAAGAAAACATATGCAGAGAAAGTAAGAGGAGGCAAAAGTGGAGTAGTAGAAAATAATGCAGAAAAAACGAAAAACAGAAGTATGTGATAAAAATTCAAAGCAAAAAAGGTAAAGAAATGGACAGGTATGAAATATGGGACAATTTAATAGCTCCTTTGGGTATAAAAGCACATGAGGTAAGAACATTTATTCTTATTAAAAAGAGACATTTTGTGACTGTTTTTCAATATAAAATTTTCTTGAAGAATATGAAAAAAGAAAGACTGTAGCCTATGGAATCTTTATGTGATAAAAGCATTTAACATGGAAACAAAAAGAATTATATGACATTTTGAACAGAGGTGGAAAGATAGACTTTGAAAGGACATTTGAATGTTTTATATAAAGAAGTAGTGAATATTATAACAGTTTATGAAAAAGGGGGTTTATGGACTGGTGGCTGGCATTGAAATGTTGTGTTAAAAAGAGAACGAGAAAAATGATACATAAACATGGTGAATGTGGAGGTGGATGGCGGTATAAAATACTGGGAACAAGTCATGTTTTTTGTGGAAAAGAAGGACATCTGATAAGTAACTGCAACAAAAGAAAATGTTATATTTGTGGCAAAACGGGACATGTTGCAAAAAGTATGAAATGAAATGCTATAAATGTAACAACATTGGACATTTATGGATGGATTGCAAAAATGAAAATAAGAATAAGGAAAAAGAAAAACAAAATGAACAAAAGGAAGAAATGTTGGAAGTAATAGAAATATGAGAAAAAATAGATAAAAAATAAGAAAGAGGATAGAAGAATGTTCTGAAACAAGTGATGAAGAGACATAAGTTGAGAGGTAGTAAAAGGGAAAAGCAATTATATTGGTAAAAAAGTAAGTAAAAGACAGAAAAAGAAAATGTAAAGGGATGAGAAGAAAAATAAAAAAGAAAGGAAATGGATGAAAAAGAATATACAGCTATAGACTGAGGCGTGATATAATGGTTAAGGTGATTGACTCACAGACGCAAGGTATAGTGTTTGATTCTAACCTTTGGGAAGGAAATGGGTTAGTCTTAGAATGACCTACTAAGAAAGCTAGCCTAGTAATTAGCTATTAACTTATGAAACCATGAATCTAAGGAAAACTGAAAATGAAAATTTTAGAGTGCTTTTTGTAAATGTAAATAGTATTGAGAATATAGTAAGAAGAATAGAAATTTTAGAGTGGTGTAATACTTGTGATATAGATGTAATTATATTACAAGATACAAGATTTTTAACAAATGAAATATTACAACAAGAAAAACTATGGAGAAGAAATATAATCTGGAATTTGGGAAATGAGCAATGTTCTGGAATAGCTCTATTCTGTAGAAATACAGTAAAGATGTTAGATGTAACTTTAGCAAAAATGAGAAGATTGGCCTTTGTAGATTTAAAATAGAAAGAACAAGTATATAAAATTATAACATTATATGCTTATACTAATTATAAAGAAAGGAAAGCTTATTTCATCAGATTTTAGACTACTTAGTGATAAGTATGAATATTAGGTACTTACGTATTAGCGCAACCAGATTTTCGCAGTTGCGTTAATATGAATGCTGACATGAAAACGAGTGTGGTAATTAGTGCCACTTGTTATTTTACGTCTTTACTTACAAAAAATAGGTTTAGCTTACATTCAGGAAGATAAAACAACTGTGAAAGTCTTCTTCCTGTTTTGTGTGCTTTACACACGCACGGTTTAATTGCCTGGGCTGCTGTGTATCTTACTGTCGAACGGAGTACTTTTCTCTATCAAGATGGAATGCTGAAAAGAAAAACTTAGGGAGACCTGGAGAAATGCTTTTTGGTTGACTATTTATCAAAATTTACAAACAGACTTGAAAGGAGGGAAATTTTTTTTTTAAGAATATAAGCTTGCAATAACAATAAAAAGGTTTGCCAAAAGAGATTGTGTTTCGATGATTACTGCTAAAAAAGATGTGGATTTCTCAGTCGCTGTTGTATTGTTTCTGTGTGTGGAGAGAAAGTTGTCAACAATTGTAGTCACATCTTCCTGAATGTAAGCCAAACTTATCTGTTGTAAGTAAAGACATAAAGTAACAACTTACGCTAATTCCCACACTCGTTTTCAGGCCAGCATGCGGTTAAACATTACTTTTTCCATGTTTAATCGATAATCCTGCCTAACAAAAAATCAGTGTGAAAGAAAACTGTTAATGTGACATTTTCAAGTCAGTATTGGTAAACTTTACACATCTGGAAGCAACCAGTATTATCGCGAAAATCTGGTTGCGATAATACGTAAGCACCAAATATTATAACAGGAGACTTTATTGGTGATTTAAAAGGAAAGTGTAAAAAAAAAGGAAATGATATAAGAAAAATGTTAGAAGTTATAATATGTGGTAAATTTAAACTCTGGGACAAAAATTCATGGACTTATACAAGGATTATGTATAGAACTGCAATAGATTATTTTAAAGCATCATAATTTTTAGTTATCGGAGAAGGGGTGGTAGTTGAAACAGGGTTTTCTGATCATCTTGCAATATGGCTAGAGATAAAATAAAACAAGGAATGTATAAAAACAGGCAAAGGAATAAGCATGATAAATGAAAAAGCATGGAATGAAGAAGGAAAGAGATCAGTAATACAGTTATGGAAAGATCATATTACTATGAGAATATTTTATAAAAACTAGTCTGAATGGTGGATGTTATTTAAAGAAAAATATAACAGATATATTTTATAGTGGCAACATGATGTGAGAAAAGTAGAGAAAGAAAAAAAAATAAAAGAGCATATGATGATGCTTCCAAAAAGTTATAAAATAATGATAAAATGTACTTTGACAAAAAAAAGTAATCATATGAAAGAAATCAAGGAAAATACAGGAATTGTTATATAAGCAGTTACTTAAGCAGATTAGTAAAGGAAGAAGGTAGTGTATTGAGAGAAAAATGTAAAAGGAGAAATAGAAAGAATTCAGGAAAAGATTATGCATAGTGTAGTGTAGTACAATATGTACAAGAAATGTTTAATGAAAAAAGAAGGTAGTAAAAAGTAAAAAAGTTAACAGAAAATGAAAATAAGAGCTGGAAAATGTGATTTGTTTCAATGAAAGATAAATTAAGAAAATATATCTTTGGCTGCAGGTCCGGATGGAATAGAATATGAAATACATGAACATTTAAGGGATTGGTAAAAATATTTGTAAAGAGTTTGAGTGAATGGTTAAATGAAGGTTTTATGTATAAAGAATTTTGTAGTAGAATACTTAAATTCATATGGGAGAAGGAAGATAGAGGACAATTCTAGTCTAATTCAATTCTAGGTACACAGTACCTAATCCACCTCAAGATATGCTCCTGAAATCCCCCCTGAATCAAGTCCTAAGCAGATCTAGTAGAAAGGGTTCCATGGTCTCTCTCCTCCTTTATGTGGTACTATCATTATGTTTCTTGTTTTTTTTCTTCTTTTTTAATGCATTCATTGTATTGTTTGACAGACATATGTCTACCTTTGTTAAATAACTGAACCAAGATGTGATTTACCTATGTTTGTATATATTTATCAAGCAATGTAATTGTGTATGTATTTGGAGCTTTTCTCCTCGGGTCTCCACTGAAAACGGGGCATTGGCTCAATTGGACCAACCCGGTTAACAAATGTCAAGTAATTAATTAATTAAAAAAACTGTAGACTGATAGTATTGAATAATAATGATTACAAGATCTTTATGAAAATAATACAAATGAGATTTGAAACTAAAATGGAAAATATTATGAAAGCTAGCATATGCAGTATAAAGGGGAAGGGCTGTCCAGAATTATTAATGAGAGAGAAATTGTGGATGATATTTTGAACAGAAAAGAAGTGAAAATCATGATAGGAGACCTTAATAAGGCATTTGACAAATTGGACATGAAGTCTTGTGGGTAATATTGAAATAATATAATATAAGTGTGAAAGTTATGAAATTATGTATCTCAGTGTATAGTAATAATAAAGTAAAAATATGTGTAAATAGTTGTTTAAGCTAAGAGGTACGTATGAAGAGTGGTGTAAGACTGGAATTTCCAGTGAGGTATATACTCTTTGCATTAGTTATGAATATGATAGTATGTAAAATAAATTACAAAATTAAGGTGGCAGGGTATATAATACCTGAAAAGTTAAGAATTCCACTTCTATTAACATATGCAAATGCCATTATAATACTTGCAAAAAACAAAATCTAGAAAAATAGCTAATAATTTGCACAAGTAAGTGTCTAGAGATGATAAGGATGACTTTAAATAAAGGGAAAAGTAAAGGGTTAGATGATATAAAGATCAGTGGTCTCTATTTTATAATGAATGAAATTACTGTTAGGTATACGATTTGGAATAAAAATGTAAGTAGAATTCAGTGAGAAAAAAAAACAATAGAAGAAATAAAAAAAAAATGCTTTTTCTGTAGAACATGTACATTATCATTCAGACAAAAGGCCTATTTTATAAATTCAGTACTGATGGATAAAATAGCATACTTAGCAAGTGTATTTATTTTGCCAAAAGTATTTGAACATGAATTACTGTCGATATATATATTTTGTTTTCATTTATATAGCATAGATTAAACCCAGTAAAAAGAGAAGTTTTATACATAATAAAGAAGAAGGAGTTTATCGTTAATTAATACAGTGGTATATACTGGTTCATTAAATTTGTACAAAGAGTTAAAGTGGATAAATGAAAAAGATGAGAGATTAGTGTTAAAATTATATAAATATAAGTATGATAAATCTGGGGATACAGTGAAAAAGAGGAAATAAAATATTACCAAGAAAAACTATTTTTGCTAAAAACAAAAACTGATGCTATAGAAAAAGATTAAAAAGTATGGTATAAGGAAGTAATGATAAAACATTACAGTGTAAAACCATGGGAAAATCTAACAGATGAAAAAATTAAAGCTATAAAAATAAGAAGTAAATCATGTAACCAAAAAGCAGAATGTCAAGTTTTTTTTTTTTGTGGAGACTGGTAATATAAGAAGAAAAGTGTCAAAAAGAAGAAACTAAGGAACATGTGCTTCTGAAATGTAAAAGAGTGTAAAAGTTACAGTGAAACTATGTAAAGAAGACTTTTTGAAGATACAAAAGAAGTGGATAAAATAAACATATGTATGATTAAATATGCTTATTATAAGAATAAAAGTAAAGAACATAGTAAAATAATTGATAAAATGTTATTTTATTTTATATGGGTTGCATGGAATGAAATAATAAATTAAATTACGTTTAATGGTAAACTGATTTTAGCAACAATATTAAGTAAAATCAGATGGTAGTTATGGAAAAAGGACTGGGGGGGGTCTAACAGGTATGAAAATTTACTATGATTGTGTATCCATATTTGTATATATATATATATATATATATATATATATATATATTTGCAACCTTGTAAATATTTTGTAAATAGGAGTTATTTTCGTATATAAATAAAGGACCTCTACTCTTTTTAATAGATACCATGGGATTGTTTGCATCCACATGAGCTACCACCAACTTAAGCAGATGGGACCATGGCTTACCATCTCATTCAAAGGATGCTACACTTGGAGTATAGCACCACAGTATCAGCAATCCATTTATCAGGTGTGGGAATAGAACCCACAACCTTTTCAACCAAAGATGAATTACATCACTGACACTGAAATCAGTGTCCCAGATTCTACTTACTTTTGAATAGAACTATAGCAAACACACACACACACACACACACACACACACACACACACACACACACACACACACACACACACACACACACAGACAAAAACATTAACTTGCATTCTAAATAGTGACTTTGGAAAAAGTGGTTATCAAGCTTCCATTTTAGCTTGGACAGATTTATTTATGAGTACCATGATAATTTGTTCCATTATAAAGAATGCTGGTGATAATAGTTGATCTCTTGTTCTAAGAGGCTTTGTTAAGGTCATCCTTGTATAAGGGTACAATATATCCATTTTGTAAGCCTCAGACATGTATCTGGAAGAGAGAGACTAAGACTAATGAGTTTACAAGGACATCTGAGGAGCTGGGGTTGGTACTGACCAGAAACAACCTTGGGCACATAGAAAGAGTACCTTTATTTATAGAGATGGTATTTAGAACCTGTTCTGAGGCAATTTTATGTAGGTAGGGACTATGTTGTAAGTAAGAGAAGCAGGGAGGTGGCAATGGGAAGATCGTGGAATTACATTTCCCAGTGTTTATGCTGGTTATGTCTTCAACGTTGAAATAGATAGTACTGCTTGAGGTCATCTCCATGAATTTCTGGTGTCACTTCTGAAATTCCTGATGTAGTTAAAGAATGTTTTACAATTGTGTCTGAAAGAGGTAGCAATATTCAGCTCATATTTGGATTTACTAGCTTTGACCATATACTTGAGTTGTATACAGACCTTTTTAGGACTCACTTATAGAATTATGGGATTTAAATTTATTGTTTAGTTAAGCTTTTTCTTTTTATTGTCAGGTCTGCTTATACTATGGTTAAGTCATACTTTCTTGTTAAAATTTGCCATTGCATGTAGGTGAGACTGGGAAAGAAAATTTGATGCAGAAGTTAAGGTGGCCTTAGAAGTTCATAGGTTCATAGGTTCATACTAGGCTATCTGCCCTAGGGCATTTACAAGCCTAGCCAGAGTGTGTTTGGCTTTCGCCACCCATTTTAAAATGAATTTTGCTATGCCCTTTTTCGAGGTTAGTATACCGTGCCTCTGTCTAACAGTGACACAGAAGTGATACCCGGAGTAAATCTACGATCTCCCATCCACTCATCAAGATTCCTCTTGAAGAGAGTCAATGTTAGTATAGGAAGCTGATTTTGATGGAGGAAATTGGAAGTGTGTGTCTTTTGAATTTTTTTAGTTCAAGAGTTCTGGTTTGCCTTGGAACAAATCCCTGAATGCAGAGGAATTTGGTACTGTCTTAGGTTGAGTTCTCAGGGAAAAGGTGATGCAGAGGTGGTTAGGTTTTTTTATGGAAGGGAATGACTTTAGGTATTGAGTAGAATAGTGCTATGCTAGTGAGGAGCATGTCAAGAAGATGGGCTCCCCTGGTGGGAAAGGATATGAATGGCTGAGGCAGCTGATATTAATCAAGTTAAGGAATCATTACACATGTTTGTTTTTATCATATATGTGCACCAGTTTATAGATGGGTAGTTGAAATCTCCACGGATGACAGTGTTAGGATGAATAATTAAGTACTACTTGGTTGAGATAGGTGCCATGGTTGGTAGGACATACACAAGTTCTGTAGCTGGTAATGATATGATAAGTGGACTTGTCCATTAATACTAGGATCTATAAGCATTCATGTCATTTTCCTGTGGGATTTTTTGCAAAATTATTGGGGTGAGAAGATTTATATATATATATATATATATATATATATATATATATGTATATCTATATATGTATATGTGTGCGTGTGTATGTATATATATATATATATATATATATATATATATATATATATATATGGGTTCACTACATAATCTCGAAATTTTGAAATATCGAATTTCAAAATCTCGAGACAATATAGCCGAAAGACCAGAAGGGGGGAAATTCAAAATCCTGAACGTGCAACAAACATACAGAACACACATACACACAACATCCCCCAACAATCAAACATATCATCCTACACTACACTGCACCCCCAAGTGGGGGGATGCACCCCTCACACCCCCCCAACTTAAATATACTAACTCCAAGATCGCACAGACACACAAGGGAAATTCACATCTGCACATTTTACAGTCCCTCACACACAAAAATCACAGTAACAACACACAGTGACACACACTAAAGCCCCTAACCAACACGCTTACACATAGATACTTACCTGAACTTTCACCTATCCATCAGCAAACCGCAACACCAGAAGCGCTACTTCAATATCTCCGAACATCAGGATTTTGAATTTCATGGTTCTGGTCTTTCAGTATTAAGGGGTTTCGGCTACATAGTCTCAACATTTTGGAATTCAATATTCCAAAATTTCGAGATTATGTAGTGATCCCATAGATATATTTATATATATATATATATATATATATATATATATATATATATATATAAATATATACACACATATATATATATATATATATATATATATATATATATATATATATATATATATATATATATATATATATATATATATATGCATACAGCCTCAATGGATACACCAACTTTTCTTGACAGAGGGTCTGAATGAATGAAGACACTGAACCCAAATATAGATGGAGTATTACCATTACATTGAAACCAAGTAAACCAACAAATAGGTGTGTATCTGCTCAAAGGTTAGGAGTGCCTCAAAGACAGACATTTTTCAGGCTTCTGGCACTAAGCAATACCAAACCGTGACAGACTTGAATTGGATTTGCTATTGGAAGGTGTAGGAGAGTGACTCTGCCTAAACGATGTACTGTAGGTGTAGAAAATGTCTTTACCAGTATGTGGAAGCACTGAGGTGAGAGATGTAGGTTGTACCTAGTTAAGCTGGTGGGACTATTGACTATCTTACTTTTGAAGGATACACATTGGATCCCTTTTAAATAATATCACTTTCCAAACTAAATTGTTAAAGTCAGTACTTATTTGTTTGTATTTTGCCATCACTCATGGAGATGGCAAGATGCTTCTCAAGCCTAGCTATTTTCCAGCCTCAGTCACCTACACTAAGAACTCAACAATATCTCTCTTCATCCTTAACAGTGTAGAGTATCTAAGGCATAAGTACTGCTGTAATGGAAGATGCAGTAGATACATGACCTACACAGTAGTGTAACTGATGACCCATTGGAAAGAAAAACAAAACATTGAAGTTTGCTTAGTAAAACAAAAACAAAAGTTTGCTTAATAACATAGAAATAAAGGTAATTTCTTGAAACTGAGATGTTGCAATTTTTGGTTCATTGAATATGGTTGATACGTAACCAACTACTACCATACAGCACAGATTAGGTTATCAACGTATTTAGTGTAGCTACTAGTGGCTGGATTCAGATGCATATTTCAATAAGTCTGGTGCACTGAAGAGAAGTGGTGGCTAGTTCAAAACAAATGAATATTGAGTCATGCAATGCAGAAAGCAGTATTGGAAGCAAAAATGGGCACAATAACCATTAAGAATCACATGGCATTAGGTTATAGCAAATTAATGCCTAGAGCAATAACATTTTGCCTTCTTCCATTACAGAAAATAGCGGAAACAGTTCTAAATGTAAATTTACTACCAGCAAGCAAAACCCGTTATAATACATTACTCTATCAACAACCCTTTTTACTATTTTTGCACATGGGATCAGGGTGTCACTCCAACAATGACAATCATCTAGAGCCAAGGTTCACACTGGCTAGCCCTGCCACTGCTGTTTTTCCATATCATAAATTCAGATGCAAGTTCACACCTATGGCCAATTTAGAGTGTCCAGTCCACCTACTGTATCCCTTGGGAATGTGGAAAGAAACTGGAGCACCTGGAGAAATCCCATGCAAATACAGGGAAGACATGCAGACTCTGCACAGAAGACACCCCAGCTGAGAATCAAATCAGAGAACCTCTTGCTGGGAGGTGACAATGATAACCACTGTGCCACTGCAAATGTTAGCTGAAAAAATCACTTCAGGAGTTGTCAGTTTTCCCTTCTCAATCACAAAAAGCAGCAAAAACAGTTCAAAATGAAAAAAAAAACATACACACAAACAGAAAACAACAGCAGGTATAATGTTAGCTGAAAAATCACCTCTTGGGTGCCATGGGCTTGGTTCAGACATCTGTTTAGGTACATCAGGCACAGTAATGTGCAATGTGGTGCAGCATACCACAGGTCATTATATAAAGCTGGCACAGTAATGTGCAATGTGGTGCAGCATACCACAGGTCATTATATAAAGCTGGCACAGTAATGTGCAATGTGGTGCAGCATACCACAGGTCATTATATAAAGCTGGCACAGTAATGTGCAATGTGGTGCAGCATACCACAGGTCATTATATAAAGCTGGCACAGTAATGTGCAATGTGGTGCAGCATACCACAGGTCATTATATAAAGCTGGCACAGTAATGTGCAATGTGGTGCAGCATACCACAGGTCATTATATAAAGCTGGCACAGTAATGTGCAATGTGGTGCAGCATACCACAGGTCATTATATAAAGCTGGCACAGTAATGTGCAATGTGGTGCAGCATACCACAGGTCATTATATAAAGCTGGCACAGTAATGTGCAATGTGGTGCAGCATACCACAGGTCATTATATAAAGCTGGCACAGTAATGTGCAATGTGGTGCAGCATACCACAGGTCATTATATAAAGCTGATAAAGTTGTAACACCCTTATCAGATGAGAAATGACATACTTGAAAAAATTTAAGAGTTTCACATAAGCTTTTCCAAATGCAGACAAAGGACATACAGTGTTTTATATTGGTCAGAGATATCTGAACAAACTAATAGCAAATTGAAATTTGTTCAATAAAATGAAATTAAAAAAGTAAAGAAGAAATTATTTCACATGACATTCTTGCCTAACATGCCATAAAGCTGATGTTGGCCTATGCCAGTACAATTGCCAGTAGCACTAATTATATGCAGACTACTATTCCAAGTTCCCAGAAGTTCTTCAGTTAGAAAACATTACAAATGCTATTATAATTAGCAGTATGTATATGTACAGGTTTATATATATGTGTGTGTGTGTGTGTGTGTGTATGTATGTATATATATATATATATATATATATATATATATATATATATATATATATATTTTTTTTTTTCTTTTTAATTTTACATTTGTTTACTAGGAAAGTCTGACTGGACACAGGTTCCTTTTTATCAGAGGCCCAGGGAGAAAAGCTCCAAATGCATGGATAATGCTTATACTAGAATATATAGCTATACATATACATATAGTTCTAGTTACAGACATTTTAGCTGTTTAACAAACATAGAGGATACCAGGATAATAACATATACTAGTATACATAGAGTTTGAATTACAGACATTTCAGCAGTTTTAATAACATACAAGATACTATATTGATAGGAAATAATACAAAAGTAGAAGACATACTCTTGGGAACAAAAGTCTCATCATAGCTCATATTGCTACAGTTGCAGCTGAATTAATTGAGAGAGTTATACGCATACAGTTGCAGTTGTTATAAGTCTGATTGAAATGATTTAAGAGGATTGTAAGCTTAACAGATGAAAGGGTGGCCACAGTGGTGCAGCGGTTAGCATTGCCACCTCACAGCAAGAGGTTCTCCGGTTCGATTCTCAGCTTGGGTGCCTTCTGTGCAGAGTCTGCATGTCCTCCCTGTGGTCGCGTGGGTTTCCTCCAGGTACTCCGGTTTCCTCCCACATCCCAAAGACATGCTGTAGGTGGATTGGACACTCCAAAGTGGCCCTAGGCGTGAGTGTGTCTGCCTTCTGTGGGTGCCGGGCTGGCAACTCGATACCGTAAAACTCTACTGCCAATCATGAGAGGATAGGTGATCTGCTGTGGCTACCCCTAACCGGGAAAAGCCAAAAGGAGATCCAAAGAGAACAGCTACTTCTGTGTATATGTGACACTCTAAATTGGCCCTAGGTGTGAGAGTGTGTGTGTGTGTGTGTGTGTGTGTGTGTGTGTGTGTGTGTGTGTGTGTGTGTGTGTGTGTGCCTTCAGTGGAAGGTTGGGCGACAGGCTGGCAACTCGACACTGTAAAACCCCACTGCCAATCATGAGCGGACAGATTATCTGCTGTGGCAACCCTTAACAGGGAAAAAGCTAGAAGAAGAAGATAAGCTTAACAGATGAGATTAATATCTCCTGATATTTAAATGAAGAGGGTAGAAGATTGTTTGCAAAATCAGGTGTCCACTATGTTTGATTTCAGGAGCTTTTTGAATTGTGAGAGAAAGCTGTTAGAAGTTATTGGGGTTGGCAGCTTATTCCAAATGTTAGGAATATAGTTAGAGAAGAGAGATTTCGCATCTGAGTTGTTGGCTTTGGTGGCGTCTAGAAGGTGTTGGTTAATGGAGCGAAAAGATCGGGCTGAGGTGTATGGTTGAATGAGGTTTTGAAGAGAAGGGGTTTTATCAGGTTGGTAGAAAATTTTGGTGGCAAAGGTTAGTTGATTAAAGTGTAGAAGCTGTGGGAATTTGAGCCAATTAAGCTGTTTTAATGTTGCTCAGTGATGTGATCTATGTAATACTCCAGTGGCAAATCTTGCTATCTTATTATAGCAAGATTCCAGTAGGTTTAGGTCTGTTTTGCGGATATTACTTAGTACTGGGGGCATAGAGGAGGGTTGATAGGAGGTGTGTGCGGACTATGATAACTTTTGTGTTATTTGTAAGAAATTGTTTGTTTCTATATAGGCAACCTATTTTCTTGTTAACCTTTTTGATGGTTTTGGCTATGTGAATATCAAATTTCAGGTTGTCAAATTCTACCCCGAGTAGTTTAGTGTGAGTGCTTGGGGTGATCATAGTTTTGTTTCTGGAGAACATAATTTAAAGGACTGGAAATATGAGGGGAATCTGGTTGGGCTAAAAAGTAGGAACTTAGTTTTGCTGGGATTTAGAATTAGCTGGGAGATAGTGAACCAGGTTTCTACTGACAGAAAGGAGTCTTGTTTTTTGGTGTGGATATCTTCAGTGTGGGGGTAGCACATATTAGGGTGGAGTTGTTAGCGTATTGTACTATAGAGGCTTGTAGTGCTGAGGGCCTGAGATGGTTACTGAATAGAAAGAATAATAGTGGTCCAAGGACTGAGCCTTGTGGAACCCCTAAGGAGACTGGAAGAAGAGGAAAGAGTTAGTGTTGCCATTGGATGGCTTGCTATCATTCTGTTAGGTAGCTTTCAAATCATGTAATGGTGGAATTGCTGAGGTTTAGAGCGGAGAGAATATTGATGAGTTGGTTGTGACTGACCATGTCAAAGGCATTGGATAAGTCTAAAGATATGGCTGATATAAATTCGCCCCTGTTCCTATGGTGGTTAACAGTATTAGTAAAAAATAATCGTGCTGTTGTGGTACTGTGAAAGGGATGGAAGTCGTGTTGGCTGTTTGATAGTACTTTATGTGTGAGAAGGTAGTCCATTAGTTAGGTGTAAATGACTAGCATTTTGGATTATTTTGTTAATTATAATAGTAGTTGTAGTGTCTTTTAACTTAGAAACCTCTATGAAGTATCCCCATATATATATATATATATATATATATATATATATATATATATATATATATATATATATATGGATCTACCTGACTACATCGAAACATCAAAAGAGCGAAAACGACTTCACCGACACCACATAATCGACAGTTCACAAACACGACACCTCATACACTCGACACATCATAACAACAAACAAAACAAATCCCCTATCCAAAACCCACACACACAACACAAGCACACCAAAATCCTTACAAACCAACACTAACCCATACATACACAATTATCTACAACCCTAACCCAAACCCTTACCCTAAGGTCCGTCACTATCGCACACTCACCTAACCCGCGCCCTAACCCTAACTCACTTAACCCGCCCCTAACCCAAAAACTATCACTACTGCACCCTTACCTAACCTGCCCCTAACCCTAACTCACTTATCCCACCCCTATCCCTACACACCGCCAACATCGCACACTTACCTTACTCACACCCTTACCTAACCCGCACCCTAACCCTAACTCACTTATCCCACCCCTATCCCTACACACCATCAACATCGCACATTTACCTTACTCGCACCCTAACGTCCATCACTACCGCATACTTACACATCCTTTCCCCATCTCAGTGTTCTCAGCGTCGGTGTCTTCCTCCGTCGGTCTTCTGCCTTGTCGATCTTCTGGCATCGGTGAAGTCATTTTCGCTCTTCTGCAGTTTCGACATAGTCAGGTAGATCCATATATATATATATTTACACACACACACACACACACACACACACACACACACACACACACACACATATATATATATATATATATATATATATTGTTAGATATTATGAATATAAAGCTGAAATGAATTCTGTTATAAATACGCTAAAAGAAAAAGTTTGCTTGAATATATGTATAGAGTTTATAATGTGCATTCATACTATATGTATAACAGACAGGCTTCTCTTCACAGCATCAGAAAATGCCTAAGAAAGCAATACTGGAAAACAAGCATTACATGATTTTCTCATGTTTGTAGAACAAATATCAATTAACAGATATCCTTTTTTATAAATTCAGCAATACGTGATGTTTTTCCAGTAGGAACAGCTTATACAGATGTTTCCTTTCAGAATGGCATCCTCACATCAGCAAAAGTGCTTAAATCACAAAAGGACAATAGAAAAGTCTATAAACAGACATTATGTGACTTCCCACATAAGGCCAGAAAAACATACCAAGAGGAAATGTGTGCGTGACTAGCTCTGTATATAGCAATTGTAGTAATTCAGTTATGTGAGAGAAGGACTAAGAGAGGTATTTTGTAGAAGTCATCATTCATATCTGTAATGAAGGAAAACTTTGTAAATATATGCTAGAAATCTGACAGACTACGTCTGGTTTGTTATAAAATAAGTTATCTGTAACTGTGCTTATAGCTGCAAAATATATTTCTTTATCAGTGTGCAATTTGAAAGGCTTGGTGCTTTAAACAGACTACAGATGGAGTCATGCACAGCTATGTGTCTCTGATTCAGCAGTAAACAGCACAGCAAGACTGTGTGTCTAAAGAAGACTTCAAATCCCACAGCAAGTAAGCAGTAAGCAGAGCAGCTCAATATAATTTTTCAATGGTGATCCTTTGACAACGTTCCTAGCCTGTATCCAAAAACAGGGGGAGTGAATGGGTAATGTCACTCCTGTAAAAGCACAGTAATGTTTATGTGAAGTACTTCAGATTTCTACAGTTTTCAACAGTTTGTAGCAATACAGTTTAATAGACATCTAAATCCGGTGAGACTGCATTGCAGGAAGGTGGAGCAGTTCCATAAATTCTCCAGAAAAGGTACAAGATGAAGTTGTAAGACTGAATCTGCCAGTTTTGCTGTACCAACTTCACAAGTGACTACAGAAACTTTTCAACCATCTACAGTAAAGCAGCTTGGCCATCTGCCTGTCTGTTGACTGGTAAGAAAATTATTCTGTGTTACATACAGTATGAATGCCATTGAGGTAATAATAATAACAGAATAAATGTATATACAGCATATTAGCAAATGTAAAACCTTATTAGGACAAGTTAATAGTAAGGAATTATGCAAATGGATTGCAATTTGATAGTAAGGCATTATGCAAATGGATTATAATATTTGACTGGTATCTGAAATAAAATCATGTGTGGTATAAAAATGTTTATTGTGTGTACAATGTCAGAAAAATACAGTGCATGACATTATCCAAAGGTTAGACTGTACAGACAAAAACTGTAAAGGTAAAAAACCAAGAAAAGTTAATATGTTGACATTATATTCAAATGTTAGACAGTTATGTTCTGTCACCAGATGTAAAAGGTTTATTTCAGAGTTGCAACAACAGTCAAATCAGTTACTGATAGAAACTCTAGTACATTTTGTTACAAAGAAATGTAATAAACTTCTAAAAGACAGACACAATGAGTTCAGGAAGCTTAGACAAGTTATACACACATCTTTTCAAAAGTGCATAGGAGTTTCAAATTCAGCAGAACAGCTTACTAAAGAATGTCAGAAAGACCATGCAACATCACAGGAAATTCAACAGCAGTTGCAGGATAAAGGAAATAAATTAGCTCAACTGACAAAGACTGGGAATTTCCTGCATACACAGTTAATCTGTGCAAAAGAAATATATTTTATAATATGTTTATGTTTTGAAAATGGTTAAGCATGCATGCTAGGATGGTAGGGACATGACATGCTTGTATAAAGATATACATATACAAGACAGACATGCATGTGTGTTCTTTTCATCTAGAGTACATTTGTTTACAATGCACAAAAGCAAAAGGTAGACAACAGCAAATATAAATAAACATATGTTATAATTGTATAGTAACACCAAACAGTTAAAGTTCTGAATTTTAAAAATAAATAAAATCACAGGTGGTATTAGTCAAACAGTTTTTGTAAAATTAATGGCAGGACAGTTAAATAGATAAATAAATAAAAAATACTGAAATCCGTGCAAGGTAATTGTAAAATGATGTCTATTTGTGTAGTATAAATGCATAGTTATGCAAATCACAATCACATTAAAGGAAAAATGCCAAAAGAATTAACTATAGTTTACAGAATATAAAATGTGAGCTCAGACCTTCCTAGACTGAATGAAAAGTTACAGGAAATGTTGGAAAGATAAGATAAACAACAAGACTGATTGCCAGATAAGTAGCTTGAGTTTTTCTAAAGCATCATTGCTATTAAAACATAATTGTTAAAATGTTTACAGACAACACTATTTGGTAATTGTAATAAAATGTCACAATTGTGCATATATGTCACTGATAATCTGTTTGCAAGTAAATGTTAAAAGAAAAAAAACTCAGTTGCATCAAGTACAGCCAGCAAATGGGCTATAGTATACATACAGTTCAAATCAATTGTGCAGGCGGGTGTAAATACCTACTAGAGGTAGTAAACAGCAAAAGATTTATAAAAAAATGATCAAATCAAATAAAAGTCCATAGTTTGTTAGTAACCTAATAAAATACATGTATAACCAAAGTGTTGGGCTGACATACATTCTATTCTCACAGCATAGGGCAGGTAAACAGTGCTGAAGTACTACAGGGGGAGGGGTACTTTCTCAGTTTTACACTGACTGTATAAGGGGGAGGGGCACTTTCTCAGTTTTACACTGACTGTATAAGCAGTACTGCACAAGGGTCTGAAATAAAGCTATAGAAAAAATAAACAACAAGGGTCTGAAATAAAGTTACAGAGAAAAATAAACAACAAGGGTCTGAAATAAAGCTACAAGAAAAATAAGCAACAAGGATCTAAAATAAAGCTACAGGAAAAAATATCTCATTCCTTCGTGACAATACTCTTTTATAGGGGGAAAAACAGGTATTAGTGTATTAGAAATACTGGTAAACTGGATTAAACCTGACAGGATAAGATATTTTACAAGTTGTTAATAGCTATCATAATGGTTATTATTGTATTGTTTAGAATTAAATTGTATTTACAACCTGTTAAATTGTAAAGCTATACAAGAGATGGTTTAACAAACAAGAGATGGCTTAAAATTGATTACAGCTATACAAGAGAGAGTAAAGATACGTAAAAAATTAAACAAGATTGGTCACTATTTTTAATATGTTTTTGGCAAAACAATGTTGGTATATAAAAAAGCATGAATATTTTTAATTGTTAAGTATGTAGTTTAAAATAACAGGACATATGCCTTTGGTGGCAATTCCACTAGATATTTCTAAAGAGACAAACATTTTCCAAGATTTTGCTCAATATTAATGTTATTAAATTTGTAAGATTAGACTAAATGTACTTTACAGTCTTTGTATGTACAAATGTAGAACATTTCAGTACAAATGAAATTAATGTCTAGTAATGAATATGTGTAAAAAAAAACATATTTAAAGAAAACAATGGGTCCAGGATACCTACTAGATTGAAATGCATGAATAGCAAACAGTCTGTGTAAATACATACTGATCAGGATACATTGTAATAAGTTCAAAAGTAATTTGTCAAGTTGTAATATCACTGGTTTTACCCCAGTAAAATAATTGCTTTAAAATATTTATTATCTAGGCTCAGTTCAGTATTTTACCAAGATGTTATTGAGCAGTTCAGAGACATGAACACAATGTGATGGTTAAAATGACATTAAAACTGTATATTTTCAGCAGTGCATAAATGCTTGAAGTAGCACATAGTTATTGTCTCTTATAGTTAAATCAACAGTTGCAAAGAGTTAATGAAACAATTCTAAGTCATAAATTAAATTCTGTGATTGCAAAATAATAAATTAATCAAGTAAAATTAAAACAGACACAGTTCATAACTGATAAAATATTTTCACAGAATGGTCTGCAAAAGAAAAAGTTGTTAAATACATTCAGGTTTGGTAGTACTACATGTTTTCATTGTATTAACTATGTAAAATTGCATTTTGACTTGTATCAAAAAAGACTAAAGGTTTTATATAAAAATAATGTGTTTTTTATATAGAATGTTTTGAGTATGTTTAAAAACAGAGGGAATTGTTAGATATTATGAATATAAAGCTGAAATTAATTCTGTTGTAAATATGCTGAAAGAAAAAGTTTGCTTGAATATATGTACAGAGTTTACAATGTGCATTCATACTATATGTATAACAGACAGGCTTCTCTTCACAGCATCAGAAAATGCCTAAGAAAGCAATACTGGAAAACAAGCATTACATGATTTTCTCATGTTTGTAGAACAAATATCAATTAACAGATATCCTTTTTTATAAATTCAGCAATACGTGATGTTTTTCCAGTAGGGAAAGCTTATACAGATGTTTCCTTTCAGAATGGCATCCTCACATCAGCAAAAGTGCTTAAATCACAAAAGGACAATAGAAAAGTCTGTAAACAGACATTATGTGACTTCCCACATAAGGCCAGAAAAACATACCAAGAGGAAATGTGTGCGTGACTAGCTCTGTATATAGAATTTGTAGTAATTCAGTTATGTGAGAGAAGGACAGAGAGAGGTATTTTGTAGAAGTCATCATTCATATCTGTAATGAAGGAAAACTTTGTAAATATATGCTACAAATCTGACAGACTACGTGTGGTTTGTTATAAAATAAGTTATCTGTAACTGTGCTTATAACTGCAAAATATATTTCTTTATCAGTGTGCAATTTGAAAGGCTTGGTGCTTTAAACAGACTACAGATGGAGTCATGCACAGCTATGTGTCTCTGATTCAGCAGTAAACAGCACAGCAAGACTGTGTGTCTAAAGAAGACTTCAAATCCCACAGCAAGTAAGCAGTAAGCAGAGCAGCTCAATATAATTTTTCAATGGTGATCCTTTGACAACATTCCTAGCCTGTATCCAAAAACAGGGGGAGTGAATGGGTACTGTCACTCCTGTAAAAGCACAGTAATGTTTATGTGAAGTACTTCAGATTTCTACAGTTTTCAACAGTTTGTAGCAATACAGTTTAATAGACGTCTAAATCCGGTGAGACTGCATTGCAGGAAGGTGGAGCAGTTCCTTAAATTCTCCAGAAAAGGTACAAGACGAAGTTGTAAGACTGAATCTGCCAGTTTTGCTGTACCAACTTCACAAGTGACTGCAGAAACTTTTCAACCATCTACAGTAAAGCAGCTTGGCCATCTGCCTGTCTGTTGACTGGTAAGAAAATTATTCTGTGTTACATACAGTATGAATGCCATAGAGGTAATAATAATAACAGAATAAATGTATATACAGCATATTAGCAAATGTAAAACCTTATTAGGGAAGGTTAATAGTAAGGCATTATGCAAATGGATTGCAATTTGATAGTAAGGCATTATGCAAATGGATTATAATATTTGACTGGTATCTGAAATAAAATCATGTGTGGTATAAAAATGTTTATTGTGTGTACAATGTCAGAAAAATATAGTGCATGACATTATCCAAAGGTTAGACTGTACAGACAAAAACTGTAAAGGTAAAAAACCAAGAAAAGTTAATATGTTGACATTATATTCAAATGTTAGACAGTTATGTTCTGTCACCAGATGTAAAAGGTTTATTTCAGAGTTGCAACAACAGTCAAATCAGTTACTGATAGAAACTCTAGTACATTTTGTTACAAAGAAATGTAATAAACTTCTAAAAGACAGACACAATGAGTTCAGGAAGCTTAGACAAGTTATACACACATCTTTTCAAAAGTGCATAGGAGTTTCAAATTCAGCAGAACAGCTTACTAAAGAATGTCAGAAAGACCATGCAACATCACAGGAAATTCAACAGCAGTTGCAGGATAAAGGAAATAAATTAGCTCAACTGACAAAGACTGGGAATTTCCTGCATACACAGTTAATCTGTGCAAAAGAAATATATTTTATAATATGTTTATGTTTTGAAAATGGTTAAGCATGCATGCTAGGATGGTAGGGACATGACATGCTTGTATAAAGATATACATATACAAGACAGACATGCATGTGTGTTCTTTTCATCTAGAGTACATTTGTTTACAATGCACAAAAGCAAAAGGTAGACAACAGCAAATATAAATAAACATATGTTATAATTGTATAGTAACACCAAACAGTTAAAGTTCTGAATTTTAAAAATAAATAAAATCACAGGTGGTATTAGTCAAACAGTTTTTGTAAAATTAATGGCAGGACAGTTAAATAGATAAATAAATAAAAAATACTGAAATCCGTGCAAGGTAATTGTAAAATGATGTCTATTTGTGTAGTATAAATGCATAGTTATGCAAATCACAATCACATTAAAGGAAAAATGCCAAAAGAATTAACTATAGTTTACAGAATATAAAATGTGAGCTCAGACCTTCCTAGACTGAATGAAAAGTTACAGGAAATGTTGGAAAGATAAGATAAACAACAAGACTGATTGCCAGATAAGTAGCTTGAGTTTTTCTAAAGCATCATTGCTATTAAAACATAATTGTTAAAATGTTTACAGACAACACTATTTGGTAATTGTAATAAAATGTCACAATTGTGCATATATGTCACTGATAATCTGTTTGCAAGTAAATGTTAAAAGAAAAAAAACTCAGTTGCATCAAGTACAGCCAGCAAATGGGCTATAGTATACATACAGTTCAAATCAATTGTGCAGGCGGGTGTAAATACCTACTAGAGGTAGTAAACAGCAAAAGATTTATAAAAAAATGATCAAATCAAATAAAAGTCCATAGTTTGTTAGTAACCTAATAAAATACATGTATAATCAAAGTGTTGGGCTGACATACATTCTATTCTCACAGCATAGGGCAGGTAAACAGTGCTGAAGTACTACAGGGGGAGGGGTACTTTCTCAGTTTTACACTGACTGTATAAGGGGGAGGGGCACTTTCTCAGTTTTACACTGACTGTATAAGCAGTACTGCACAAGGGTCTGAAATAAAGCTATAGAAAAAATAAACAACAAGGGTCTGAAATAAAGTTACAGAGAAAAATAAACAACAAGGGTCTGAAATAAAGCTACAAGAAAAATAAGCAACAAGGATCTAAAATAAAGCTACAGGAAAAAAATATCTCATTCCTTCTTGACAATACTCTTTTATAGGGGGAAAAACAGGTATTAGTGTATTAGAAATACTGGTAAACTGGATTAAACCTGACAGGATAAGATATTTTACAAGTTGTTAATAGCTATCATAATGGTTATTATTGTATTGTTTAGAATTAAATTGTATTTACAACCTGTTAAATTGTAAAGCTATACAAGAGATGGTTTAACAAACAAGAGATGGCTTAAAATTGATTACAGCTATACAAGAGAGAGTAAAGATACGTAAAAATTAAACAAGATTGGTCACTATTTTTAATATGTTTTTGGCAAAACAATGTTGGTATAAAAAAGCATGAATATTTTTAATTGTTAAGTATGTAGTTTAAAATAACAGGACATATGCCTTTGGTGGCAATTCCACTAGATATTTCTAAAGAGACAAACATTTTCCAAGATTTTGCTCAATATTAATGTTATTAAATTTGTAAGATTAGACTAAATGTACTTTACAGTCTTTGTATGTACAAATGTAGAAAATTTCAGTACAAATGAAATTAATGTCTAGTAATGAATATGTGTGAAAAAAAACATATTTAAAGAAAACAATGGGTCCAGGATACCTACTAGATTGAAATGCATGAATAGCAAACAGTCTGTGTAAATACATACTGATCAGGATACATTGTAATAAGTTCAAAAGTAATTTGTCAAGTTGTAATATCACTGGTTTTACCCCAGTAAAATAATTGCTTTAAAATATTTATTATCTAGGCTCAGTTCAGTATTTTACCAAGATGTTATTGAGCAGTTCAGAGACATGAACACAATGTGATGGTTAAAATGACATTAAAACTGTATATTTTCAGCAGTGCATAAATGCTTGAAGTAGCACATAGTTATTGCCTCTCATAGTTAAATCAACAGTTGCAAAGAGTTAATGAAACAATTCTAAGTCATAAATTAAATTCTGTGATTGCAAAATAATAAATTAATCAAGTAAAATTAAAACAGACACAGTTCATAACTGATAAAATATTTTCACAGAATGGTCTGCAAAAGAAAAAGTTGTTAAATACATTCAGGTTTGGTAGTAATACATGTTTTCATTGTATTAACTATGTAAAATTGCATTTTGACTTGTATCAAAAAAGACTAAAGGTTTTATATAAAAATAATGTGTTTTTTATATAGAATGTTTTGAGTATGTTTAAAAACAGAGAGAATTGTTAGATATTATGAATATAAAGCTGAAATTAATTCTGTTGTAAATATGCTGAAATAAAAAGTTTGCTTGAATATATGTATAGAGTTTACAATGTGCATTCATACTATATGTATAACAGACAGGCTTCTCTTCACAGCATCAGAAAATGCCTAAGAAAGCAATACTGGAAAACAAGCATTACATGATTTTCTCATGTTTGTAGAACAAATATCAATTAACAGATATCCTTTTTTATAAATTCAGCAATACATGATGTTTTTCCAGTAGGAACAGCTTATACAGATGTTTCCTTTCAGAATGGCATCCTCACATCAGCAAAAGTGCTTAAATTACAAAAGGACAATAGAAAAGTCTGTAAACAGACATTATGTGACTTCCCACATAAGGCCAGAAAAACATACCAAGAGGAAATGTGTGCGTGACTAGCTCTGTATATAGAAATTGTAGTAATTCAGTTATGTGAGAGAAGGACAGAGAGAGGTATTTTGTAGAAGTCATCATTCATATCTGTAATGAAGGAAAACTTTGTAAATATATGCTACAAATCTGACAGACTATGTGTGGTTTGTTATAAAATAAGTTATCTGTAACTGTGCTTATAGCTGCAAAATATATTTCTTTATCAGTGTGCAATTTGAAAGGCTTGGTGCTTTAAACAGACTACAGATGGAGTCATGCACAGCTATGTGTCTCTGATTCAGCAGTAAACAGCACAGCAAGACTGTGTGTCTAAAGAAGACTTCAAATCCCACAGCAAGTAAGCAGTAAGCAGAGCAGCTCAATATAATTTTTCAATGGTGATCCTTTGACAACATTCCTAGCCTGTATCCAAAACAGGGGGAGTGAATGGGTACTGTCACTCCTGTAAAAGCACAGTAATGTTTATGTGAAGTACTTCAGATTTCTACAGTTTTCAACAGTTTGTAGCAATACAGTTTAATAGACGTCTAAATCGGTGAGACTGCATTGCAGGAAGGTGGAGCAGTTCCTTAAATTCTCCAGAAAAGGTACAAGACGAAGTTGTAAGACTGAATCTGCCAGTTTTGCTGTACCAACTTCACAAGTGACTGCAGAAACTTTTCAACCATCTACAGTAAAGCAGCTTGGCCATCTGCCTGTCTGTTGACTGGTAAGAAAATTATTCTGTGTTACATACAGTATGAATGCCATAGAGGTAATAATAATAACAGAATAAATGTATATACAGCATATTAGCAAATGTAAAACCTTATTAGGGAAGGTTAATAGTAAGGCATTATGCAAATGGATTGCAATTTGATAGTAAGGCATTATGCAAATGGATTATAATATTTGACTGGTATCTGAAATAAAATCATGTGTGGTATAAAAATGTTTATTGTGTGTACAATGTCAGAAAAATATAGTGCATGACATTATCCAAAGGTTAGACTATACAGACAAAAACTGTAAAGGTAAAAAAACCAAGAAAAGTTAATATGTTGACATTATATTCAAATGTTAGACAGTTATGTTCTGTCACCAGATGTAAAAGGTTTATTTCAGAGTTGCAACAACAGTCAAATCTGTTACTGATAGAAACTCTAGTACATTTTGTTACAAAGAAATGTAATAAACTTCTAAAAGACCGACACAATGAGTTCAGGAAGCTTAGACAAGTTATACACACACATCTTTTCAAAAGTGCATAGGAGTTTCAAATTCAGCAGAACAGCTTACTAAAGAATGTCAGAAAGACCATGCAACATCACAGGAAATTCAACAGCAGTTGCAGGATAAAGGAAATAAATTAGCTCAACTGACAAAGACTGGGAATTTCCTGCATACACAGTTAATCTGTGCAAAAGAAATATATTTTATAATATGTTTATGTTTTGAAAATGGTTAAGCATGCATGCTAGGATGGTAGGGACATGACATGCTTGTATAAAGATATACATATACAAGACAGACATGCATGTGTGTTCTTTTCATCTAGAGTACATTTGTTTACAATGCACAAAAGCAAAAGGTAGACAACAGCAAATATAAATAAACATATGTTATAATTGTATAGTAACACCAAACAGTTAAAGTTCTGAATTTTAAAAATAAATAAAATCACAGATGGTATTAGTCAAACAGTTTTTGTAAAATTAATGGCAGGACAGTTAAATAGATAAATAAATAAAAAATACTGAAATCCATGTAAGGTATTTGTAAAATGATGTCTATTTATGTAGTATAAATGCATAGTTATGCAAATCACAATCACATTAAAGGAAAAATGCCAAAAGAATTAACTATAGTTTACAGAATATAAAATGTGAGCTCAGACCTTCCTAGACTGAATGAAAAGTTACAGGAAATGTTGGAAAGATAAGATAAACAACAAGACTGATTGCCAGATAAGTAGCTTGAGTTTTTCTAAAGCATCATTGTTATTAAAACATAATTGTTAAAATGTTTACAGACAACACTATTTGGTAATTGTAATAAAATGTCACAATTGTGCATATATGTCACTGATAATCTGTTTGCAAGTAAATGTTGCTTGTAGTATATAATTTCCCTACTTATACCCAACAATCTCCTAGCCTACTGCATATAACTTCCTATCAGCCTACTGCATCTAACTACCTATCAGCCTACTGCATCTAACTACCTAAAAAAAAAAAAAAAAAAAAAAATTTTACATTAAAAAAAAAATTTTACATTATTGCATGTATTACTTTTGATTCAAATATATTTGACATGATTATAACCTGAAATTGTATAATGTTTACTCTGTAATCATCAAGTAATCTATGTGTGGAACTTAATCTTTGTATAATCTGTATGTGGAGCTTTTCTCCCCAGGACTCCATTGAAAATGGGTTCCTTGGGCCCAATGGACTATCCTGGTTAAACAACTGCAAATAAAATAATAATAAATAAATAAATGTTAAAAGAAAAAAAACTCAGTTGCATCAAGTACAGCCAGCAAATGGGCTATAGTATACATACAGTTCAAATCAATTGTGCAGGCAGGTGTAAAAGGCAGGGAACTGCCTTTTCTCCAACTCAGTTGGCAAAATATGGAATAACCTTCCCTTACATATCTCCTCTCTAGCCACTTTTCCTTTCTTTAAGAAGCAACTTCTTTCACATCTGAATAACTTCTGGCTCTGCTCTTGTACCAATCCAGACTAACCTACTTTCATCTTTCAACTATATTTGCATTTTATTTAACACTCCAATCTCTCTCTCAAATCATAAATAACATTATGATTCTACTGTTACTACAAAAAAAAAAAAACATTATTATTTTTATTTTCATGTTTTAATTACATAATTTGTATTACATAGTTAGTATTATCTATTTGTTATTAGAATAGCATCACCTGACCTG